>NW_023596805.1:18330240-18428791 GCF_011947565.3 Pollicipes pollicipes | reverse complement strand
CTCCCCGCGGCGGCGAGCACGGCTGGGACCGTGACCGGCTGTTCTGTAGTCATCCCGGGCGGCAGGGCAGGGCTGGACTGGTGACCGGCCTGTCTGTAGTCATCCCGGCGGCAGGGCACGGCTGGGGACTGGTGACCGGTCTGTCTGTACTCCCCGGCGGCAGGGCAGGGCTGGCGGGTGACCGGCCTGTCTGTAGTCCCGGCGGCGAGCACGGCTGGGACTGGTGACCGGTCTGTCTGTAGTCATCCCCGGGCGGCGAGCACGGCTGGGACTGGTGACCGGTCTGTCTGTACTCCCCGGGCGGCGGGGCAGGGCTGGGACTGGTGACCGGCCTGTCTGTACTCCCCGGGCGGCGAGCACGGCTGGGACCGGTGACCGGCCTGTCTGTAGTCATCCCCGGGCGGCAGGGCAGGGCTGGGACTGGTGACCGGCCTGTCTGTAGTCATCCCCGGGCGGCAGGGCAGGGCTGGGACTGGTGACCGGCCTGTCTGTACTCCCCGGGCGGCGAGCACGGCTGGGACCGGTGACCGGCCTGTCTGTAGTCATCCCCGGGCGGCAGGGCAGGGCTGGGACTGGTGACCGGCCTGTCTGTAGTCATCCCCGGGCGGCAGGGCAGGGCTGGGACCGGTGACCGGCCTGTCTGTACTCCCCGGGCGGCAGGGCACGGCTGGGACTGGTGACCGGTCTGTCTGTACTCCCCGGGCGGCGGGGCAGGGCTGGGACTGGTGACCGGTCTGTCTGTACTCCCCGGGCGGCGGGGCAGGGCTGGGACTGGTGACCGGCCTGTCTGTAGTCATCCCCGGGCGGCAGGGCACGGCTGGGACCGGTGACCGGCCTGTCTGTAGTCTTCCCCGGGCGGCAGGGCACGGCTGGGACTGGTGACCGGTCTGTCTGTACTCCCCGGGCGGCGGGGCAGGGCTGGGACTGGTGACCGGCCTGTCTGTACTCCCCGGGCGGCAGGGCAGGGCTGGGACTGGTGACCGGTCTGTCTGTACTCCCGGGCGGCCAGGGCAGGGCTGGGACTGGTGACCGGCCTGTCTGTAGTCATCCCCGGGCGGCAGGGCACGGCTGGGACCGGTGACCGGCCTGTCTGTAGTCTTCCCCGGGCGGCAGGGCACGGCT
Organism: Pollicipes pollicipes; assembly: GCF_011947565.3. NCBI lineage: Eukaryota > Metazoa > Arthropoda > Thecostraca > Pollicipedomorpha > Pollicipedidae > Pollicipes > Pollicipes pollicipes. The sequence goes on along the minus strand of NW_023596805.1, from coordinate 18,427,669 downwards.
GGGACTGGTGACCGGCCTGTCTGTAGTCCCCGGGCGGCAGGGCAGGGCTGGGACTGGTGACCGGCCTGTCTGTAGTCATCCCCGGGCGGCAGGGCACGGCTGGGACTGGTGACCGGCCTGTCTGTAGTCCCCGGGCGGCAGGGCACGGCTGGGACCGGTGACCGGTCTGTCTGTACTCCCCGGGCGGCAGGGCAGGGCTGGGACTGGTGACCGGCCTGTCTGTAGTCATCCCCGGGCGGCAGGGCAGGGCTGGGACTGGTGACCGGCCTGTCTGTAGTCTTCCCCGGGCGGCGGGGCAGGGCTGGGACTGGTGACCGGTCTGTCTGTACTCCCCGGGCGGCGGGGCAGGGCTGGGACTGGTGACCGGCCTGTCTGTACTCCCCGGGCGGCAGGGCAGGGCTGGGACTGGTGACCGGCCTGTCTGTAGTCATCCCCGGGCGGCAGGGCACGGCTGGGACTGGTGACCGGTCTGTCTGTACTCCCCGGGCGGCGGGGCAGGGCTGGGACTGGTGACCGGCCTGTCTGTAGTCATCCCCGGGCGGCAGGGCAGGGCTGGGACTGGTGACCGGTCTGTCTGTACTCCCCGGGCGGCGGGGCAGGGCTGGGACTGGTGACCGGCCTGTCTGTAGTCATCCCCGGGCGGCAGGGCAGGGCTGGGACCGGTGGCCGGCCTGTCTGAAGTCATCCCCGGGCGGCGGGGTGGCCAGGTCTCGTCGCTGGCGCTGTGGTACCGACTGGAGCGCAGCTGCCACCTGGCTTCGGCAGTGTACCCGGCGTCGGTGTCGTGCGGTCGCTCTATTCAGCCTAGTTTCGAAAACAATCGGTGTGGAGTTATCGCTGCGGGCCGGCGGCGCCGCCGTTAGCGCCGGCCCGCCGAGAGCCGCGGGCGTCATGGTCGTGTGACACACGCCGACTTCCTGCCGCACGCCTGCCCGGTCGATTCTGCCCGCAGTGACCGCCTGCCAGGCCACGGTCAGGACGCTATTTTGACGCGTTCAACAACTAACGTGGGGCGATCGCGCCCAGCAGCGGCTGTTGGCTGATGTAGGGTCCGACTGCATAACTGGGGACGGTCTGAACACGGGAACTGAGCGAGGGCGGCAGTCAGCGCTGGTTCGTCAACGTGGGGACCGAGGGAAGGCGTCAGTCGGCGCTGGTCCGTCAACACGGGAACCTGATTCGCTGTCCCACGATGTGAGCTAGCATGTATCTAAATTCTATGAATCGATTAGCGTAACCACATATCTACTAATCTGACCTGGCTGAACGGACAGGACTACAACTGCGTACACACACACACACACACACACACACACACACACACACACACACACACACACACACACACACACACACACACACACACACACACACACACACACACACACACACACACACACACACACACACACACACACACACACACACACCACACACACACACACACACACACACACACACACACACACACACACACACACACACACACACACACACACACACACACGCACACACACGCACACACACACACACACACACACACACACACACATATATATATATATATATATATATATATATATATATATATATATACATGCATGTATATATACATACTCACCAGAGGTGTGTTGTAACTAGATTCTAGAGTAAGGCGAAAACTATGGTAACAAAAACTACTTTTCAGGCCCAGCAGACACCAAATAAAGGTATGCTATCCCCGTTTGCATAGGACAGCCAGAGTTTGCCAGATTGCTCAGAATGGCAAGCGATACCAGGAAACCCATTAGACCTTGGCGAGATAGTGCTATCATGACTAGAATTTAGTGTAGTTACGACAAAAGACATGTTTTTTTGGATACGGCCATATGCTTTCACATGAAGCTCGGAGCAATTGTGCTACGTTTGCAGCATGGCGCGTATGGCCGCTCGTGCAACCCCGTTTAGTGCTACCATATGTCATACGGCACCGTGGCGACTGCTGCAAACGCCGCCTCGCTCTCCGTTCAACCCCGTTTCGTGCTACCATATGTCATACGGCACAGTGGCGACTGCTGCAAACGCCGCCTCGCTCTCCGTTCAACCCCGTTTAGCCCGCTGTGGCTGCGTGTTACGAGAGAGCAGGCTGGCGAAATCACATCACATCACAGCCCGGCGAAATGTGATATCTTTAACGTGGAATCAGCGCTGTGCACCACATAGTAGAACAAAAATGAATAGCTGGGCATGGGCGGGTGCTGGGAAGATAAGCCTCATATTTAACGGATAACGGGCGGGTTAGAGCATGATGTCCCCCGTGACGGGCGGGCCGGGTAAGTGATCTCTCACCAGCGAGGGGCGCATGCTCAAGCAATGGGCTCTGTGAACGTATCATCCCATTCAGGATACGTTATCACTGGTCAGCACGCATGTTCGGCTTAACTAACCTCTGTGCCAGCCTGGAAACGTTGCTATTACGCCGGGTAACACAGCTATGGTAGCCTGTTCCGTTATGACAGCTGCGCTGCAATACCCTTTGTACAATAATAATATAATGATATAATGATATTCTTTGTATCTACTATCGCATGATATGATGTGTGTATATATATATATATATATATATATATATATATATATATATATGTATATATATTTATATGCTAAGCAATAATAAACAATGTAATAAAAATGTTTATGTAATATCCCCCGTCGCAACGTCCAGCATGATCGCACCCGGTGGGTATGGGCATGCATTGCTCTTGCATAAGATACTGTCGGGAAAAGGGATACGGAGCTCGTGTCAAGAAGTGCATGCGATGTACAGGGTGCAGTTCGCCGTTTACGCCTCAGGACATTTTCCTTATCGGGTTGTCTTCAGAAAACGTATGGTGCGCATTTCGCTCAGCTGCATCTAAGGCGCGGGATTTTCCTTACGTGGCCGCCTGGAATTAAGATAATCCCGTCCGATTTTCTGAAATAACAGCCTGCCCGTGACTGGCAGTTTCACCAGAGCAAACTAAACCACTAGATGTCTGACGGGTGATAGATATGCATACTAATCAACTGTCAGAAATTTGGTGGCTACAATATGCCATAGCATATTTTGAATTATAACCTTCTTCGATGTTAGGTAATATGAATCAGTTATGTCGTCATCACTGAGGGCTTTCACGCGATTTTTGCAGTTTCGTGCGATCTGTGTAGTGAAGCGCAGTTTCCTTTCTTCTTTTGGATTGTTTGTCGTAATTACGAACTGGTTTAACTTGATGCGCCTCCTCGGTGTTGTCGCGGCTACGAAACTGATACTAGAAATCCCTGCAGACGTCCGAGGTTTTTCATGATTTTTAAGGGGTTTTGCGTGGCATGTGACAAAGCCGTTTATTTTTTCTGATCCAACGTACATTGTTTGCCCTCCCCCCCCCCCCCCCTAATCCCTCCGGCAGCCGATCACGGGTAGCCGAGGCGTTTCAGACAGTGCCGGATGAAAATAAACGTGTCTACAGTGTCTGTCGGGTCGTTGTCAGGTTGCTGTCAGGCGGTTTAAGGTCATGGGACATGTCATTCTTCCCTAGCCGACGTGACCGGAATCTTTCATCCAGGTGTTATGTTATCCGCATGAATGCATTGGAATCGGCACCGTTCTATACAACGAGACAATTATGAGCGTCGAATCATGTTTAAGAGGACAAGACAAAGCAAACTAAAAGGATACAAACATGCGTCCTATAAATCAATACACACTCACAATATTCGGGAACAGATTTGGACTTCATTGTAAAAGATAAAGCATTTAAGCACCAGTATCATGCAAGGTCTTATAAAATCCTACACAAGCTGTTAACACGGTACAGGAGCCTCCTTTTCCAATCGCGAGAGCGCAGGACAACCGCAGTTTGTGTATACAAGAACCCAGGTAATATATACTACCAAACACAATGCTCCAGAGATCTCAGTTGGGAGCTCACGTGACTTTGGGAGCGACAGCCTGCAGACAGTAGGCAGGGTGAGCTGTGTGCAATGGAAATAGAGGATGAACCTCAACCAATAGGCGGGCGATAATCCAGCCTAGGTAAGTTCATATGTCAGTAATAGGAAAGATCGATGTCAGCCAGAAATGTCATAAAGATGATATCAGGCGAGGTTTAACCTGGCGCTATTTACCCGCGGTATAGGCCATCTTAATTGACCTTGCTTTAAATGTGACTTTGGACATCATTGTTGCTGCGATGGAGCTGTTGGCATTGCCAACGTAGAAGTAGCCATACTGTACACCGCCCACCCCTTCCCCCACCTTCACACACGTGTAGGTGACAACAGTGGAGGCCGCCGCGGCCGGCAGCATGCGGTAAGCACAGCTGTGAGATCCACGCGGACATGTATGCAAGATCACGGACAGATGGACCCGTGGATAAGACCGCTTTAGGGGCACATACGTACAGTTGGTAAATATATTAATCAAGACCATGCAGAGTAGCTTGCATTCTAGTCGGTTGTCATCTGCAGTGTCGAGAAGGCGATTTCATTGGACAATCTGGGCAGCACGGCATCAAAGGTCGTCAAGTTTGCCCGCCGACGTGACCAAGACACGGACCGGCGTCTCTCAAGTTCCACATATGCCGCTAACAGGTGCTTGAGGCTGTGCGCATCCACTTTAAAGCCATTCACGGTTGCTGGGAGTCGCTGGAGTGTACTTGTAACCAGCATGAAGAACAACAACAAGAACCTGAGCAGAAGTAACTTCAAATACGCTTTTCAGTTTAAAATCTGTCCAGGGATTTTGTTCGCTCAACGCAGGTTTGTGTAAAATATAGCGGTGTGTCATTTGCCGGTCTTTTCTGCAATATTGATTTTAATTTAGTCAGTCGAACGTCCGTCACCATGTTTGGTATCCTTTCATAACTGAGGTTGCAGTTTGTATAGCCAGGCTAGACCCAGGAAGCATCAACAGATATTTAAAAGGATTGGAACCATCAAGGGGTGTTGTTTAGTAAAACAACAAAGTGCATAGTCTCCTGTCTCATTCAGTATAATTTTTTTGTACACTTGCTATCCTTTGGTATCTTTAAGTTTTTTATGGTTTGAGGTGTATTTTATGGTTTGAGCCCTGTTGGAAGTATCCATAGTTTTCTCGCAGGCTAGCAATTTCCGCAGTGAGAAAGACTTGCAACGCCAGGAATCCATGACATCATGCTGAGGGATTGCCGATATGCGCAGACAAAACAGGCCCATTACCCAGTAGATTTATCCAGAATTTTGGCGAGGGAGGGGCACGGGATGGACTTAGGGAGCTTTGATAGTAAAAGAGATATCCACTCAAAAAGTCGCCGATTATGGCACCTGAGTTAATGAGAACATGCTTTTCATATTTCTCAATTTTACCTCCTATAACTGGGATGAAGTCAGAAGCTAGAGTGAGGTAAATTTTATCTGAATTTTAAAGTCAAAGCATTTAAAGACTGACGGTGCATCTTACACTGGTCCAGTGGGCTGTTTTTTTAACGTTAGAGCTCAAAAGCGTCGTCAAAATTATGATCTGGGCTGTACAGAGATAACAACGACCGTGTGAATATATATTGATATTGGTCAAAAACTTGTATTAACATGGCTAAGCCATTTTGTCTGAGAATTTCCAATATTCAGTCAGAATTGATGCGTGATACAAATCGTGTAACGTAGTTCTGAGCATGGGCATTCGCAAAACTTGGCAGCAAAAACCTCGATGCCAGGCGCTGCAGTCTCCGCGGGGCGCGCAACGTCCGCCCAGCAGCTAACACTGAGCTGTGGCCGGCGAGTAGACGAAAGGGCGCACGCATTTTCAATAAGTATATTCGAACGTTTTAGGACATGAAACCATACATTTTTGGGGTAGTCTGGCGTATATTCTACACGTGCAGTTTTCATTGATGAACTGAACGGATTGGCCTTTACAGTACCGCACTGTGGTGCTGGAGTCTGATGGTAGAACTGAAAGAGTGAAGGTAGAATCCTATTTTTCGTGTTGCTGTTGTGGCTGTTCATCTGTTCAGAGGACAACCTCAAAGCTGTAAGAAAGATACGCAAACCCTAACCTTTGAACGGTGCGAATCCATGTTTAAGGCATTCGGAAGCATTATTTCACGACGGTCGCTCTCGCACGCTCGGCACACGCCGCCTGCTGTTCTCGCAGCGGCCAACGTCGCTCGGTTTTACGGAAACTCAAACCCACAACATCGCTGCTCATGCTCCCGAGATTGCGGGCGTGCAGGTTCAAACCTTTTGATAATTTGCTTCACTAGTCGCTTGCAAAAGAATAGACGTTCTCAGGCAAACATTGGATGGCCTCGTTCGTTTCTTACCCCTTACCTATTTGGGAGGGGGTCCCATTGAGAAGAACAGTGGGGCACATTATTCTTCCCGGTCAAGGCCTGGAGAGTCGATCCGTCCCACCGCGGGGTGTCCGGCTGCCATTCTGACGACGCGGGGCGGGACCCCATGGCCAATCTGGAGGCCTTCGAGGGATACCTTTTGGCCCGCGCGGACCGCAGTTGACCTCGGATCGACGCAGGAACCCTTATTGATACAAAAACACCCTGATCGCCGTGGGTGGTCCAATAATTCGCACATGGTCCCCAGTTCGGCTTCACGGACCTTTCTTGGAGCTGGGTTGGAAGGCCCCCCATTTGGTACCAGGGACCTTGACTGGCATAGGAACCTACCATTGACTCAATGTAAATAATAGGCATACGCCCTCCTGTTTCCTTTCATTGCCAGAGGGTCCCGACCAACGCAAGACGTCTTCTGTCATTCGGAGTCCCGTTACCGTCCCTGTTGAGAAAATATCTTCTTGACCGACTCGACGCCCCTTGTTGACACGTTATACTCTGTTGGGCATTGAGGGACTCTGGACGGTACAGGAGCCCCACAGTGTTGCATGGGCTCCGACCAATATAAATTGTGGGCCCGGCCGTGCCCCTGCTTGGGAAATGAGCCCCCATAGCTCAGACTGACACGGAGCCGACTGTTTGATGTTGGTGATCTCTGGCCGACAGAGAGGAATATTCTGTCTCAGGGGCCCCCAACTGGTCCAAAAGGCCTCCTAACTAACATTTGAGACCATGGGCGGCGGTCCTTCATGCCACCTAAGCCAGCCCCTCGGACAGTTCAGCTTTGCAACGGGCTCCTTGATCTTTGGTCCCAACAGACCCTTCCTTCGGCCGCTCTCTGGGCCTCGTCAAGCACTGTCCCTGGCCGACCATGGCTACCTGCCGCCACACGACCACCGCCCGACACCGTGGTCCCTGACCGACACAGGGGCCCCTCATTGTGTCAAGGGCCGCAAACGTTACAAATCGGGGGCTCCGGCCTCGTTCCTTCTTGTAAAATGAGTATCAAGGGCTCAATCGAACACCGAGCCGGCTGTTTGGCTCCGTGTCGAGGCCCTTTATAAAAGGGATAGAGTGCCCTAAAAAGAGGGTCCTTATAGAAGCCCGCTGAGTGACATTTCAGGTCACTGCTCTATGGGTGGGGGCCGGGCCACCCTATCTGAACCACTTCAAACAAAACCTGTGACCGACCAGGGGCCAGTAGCCGAGACTGACACCCTGTAAAGTACTGTGGGCCCTAGCCGACACAAGGCTCTAACCACTGTTTCGGGGACTCAGACCCATGCTAATAGTGGCCCCCGGTCTTGCCGTGCTTGGGAAGTGGGCACCTGGAGTCCTGACTGACAGGGAGCCAACCGTTCGATGTCCGTGGTCTCTGGCCAACTTAGATATCCGCATTATCTCAGGGGATTGTCAAACAGTGCAAAAGAACTTCTGACTGATATTTCAGGTCACGAACTGATAGGCAGCGATTCTTTATGTGATCTACAGCCAGCCCTTCGGGTCATCATGCCCTTCGACAGGGCCTTAGATAGTCGATTCTATTGGGGGGCCGTGACCCTTTTGGGACCTCATCGAAAAATGCCCTTTGAAGGCTCGGGCCCCTTGCATGCACAGGACCCTTTGTTAGGCGCTGTGGGTCCCTTACAGGTGTAGGGGCCCTGACCAGCGTTAATCACTGGCCCCGGCTTTATAGCTGATTAAGGGGTGGGCCCTCAGGCCCATACCGATACGAAACCGACGGTGCGATAATAGTGGAACCTGGCCAACACACAGGCCCATATAGACTCCGGGCGTCATTGATCGACGTACGCGGCCAGACGTACTCAGCTTACGTACAGCCTTCTTGCTGTCATTTTAGGGTCCGTCTCGCAGGCCGGGGCCCGTGAATAAGACTTCAACCAGCGCTTTGTGACCTTAGACCCTCCAATCGACCCCTTGGTCGCACTGTCTCCGGCCGACTTGGGGTTCTTCGCCAGGACAGGACCCCCGTTAGGCGCAGTAGGGCCCCAACCAACGTAAATCGCTGGCTAGGGCTTTGACCCTGCTTTAGAAATAGACCCTCAGGCTCATGCCGCCACGGAGTGCTGCTGGTGGTGCCTGGCCGACATATTATTATCGACTTAGGGGCCCTGATCAGAGTGCAGGGCCATCTCCCTGGCACTCCAGTGCCCGGCCTTGCGGGCCAGGACCCTTGAATGCGATCTCTGGTCGGCTTTCGGGCCCTGCAGACCCTCAAACCAGGTATTTAATAGTACGTGCCGAGGGGCTAGAGGGGCCCCGGGAACGGAAGAGGGGCACGTGCCCCTGTACGCTCCCCCCCCTGCCTAGGCTACTGCACCATAGAGCCCACCAAAAAAGCTTATGCATCAGCCATTAGCCGTGCCGTGCCGTGCCTCCCATTAGCCGTGCCTCCCATTAGCCGTGCCGTGATGTAATGAAATAATTACCATACCGATCTTGACAAAACTCAACCTGCTGATTTACTCTGCTTATAATTCATATGACGTCGGCTATTCCGGCGCCGTATGCATCTTGCACGTACTTGTTTTGCAGCCTAGGGCTGCCGTTTTTCACAATTCGCCATCTAAAATAGCGCCTTTCACAACCGTGCATAATGCAGCCAATGGAAAGGCAAACATGCAATTAAGCCCGCTATTGTGTCGTGGAACGCGGAGTGCCAGCCACCCCATTGATCGGTTAGGGGGGCGTACAAGCCCCCGTCGCCGGGCGACAGGGACCACGTGTTGCCGTGCCCCCGCCGATTAGGAGGTGGCGCGGCTGCGGCGCCGCTGGTCAGCACGGCCCAGTGACCTCGGCGACGTCCCCGGGCTCCAGAGGGGCACGGGCTGCCCAGCCGAGGTTCATCTGTCTGTGACCGTCCCACCCAGGCTGGTGCGGCTGGCCCGTCGCGGTCGCACCTGCTGGCTGAAGCAGCACGGTCGGCGGTCTGCAGCGCTGGTGCGAGGCCGCGTGGTGAGGAAGCGCTCGGCGCGCCGCCAACCCGATGCTGGCTCGCCTGCTCCTGTGCCTCGCTGTGATAGCCCAGGCACGCAATGGCTGTGGCCAGCAGACCTTAGGGCGATTTGTGCTGGACTTCGTTGGCTTGAAGGACGTTACTTCAATAGTGTTCTACCGGAGCGGTAGCCAAGTCCCAGCCTCAAGCAATGGTGAGTGACCCAGGCAAGCCTGTGTTGAGCTCCGCCCGAGGGAGTCGCTTCCAGCTCCGCTTCGCACCGCGCGAGGAATCAATCCCAGCCCTGACTCCGAGCGACATAGCACAAGGTGTATAAAAACTCCCTTTTGACCCGGTGGCGGATTGCGAGGTCGATTATGGTCACCAGTAGAGACTTCATGGGTAAGATTTCCTTTACGCTGTCCACCAGCTACCGAAGTAGCTGTGCCCATGCCCACCCGATATCCGTACCCAATAGTTGATACTCTACCCACCCTTTTTCCATCCGTTGACATTTTCCCAGAGTATTGCGGTTAAATCATCAAAGAACATCAGGAACGTGTGTGCCCAGGGTTACTTTACCGTCTTAATGCTTGCAAGAGACGTGATGAAGCTTATCATGACTAGACGAGCGCGAGCCGCACCGCAGCGTAGTAAACCTTTAAGTACGTATCTGTTTGCAACTTCGTAAATACCTTGCTTTTACCCGTACACATATTCGTATTGCTCCCAAAATTGATACCCAACCCAGCTCGCTGACCATTCCATATGGGTAACCACAGAAATTTCTAGCCTGTAAAGTTTTCTAATGGCAAAAGTTATTGAGTTAAAGTCTCTGTAAGGTCTGCATAAAAGCCCGTGTATGGTGTTAATTTGCCTAACAAAGCGGCATTTTGCTTCCAGTGTTGCAGTGGTAAAATCCAATTCAAGCGGTTCTTTGATGGTTGGTCAAATTGACATTTAAACGGTTGTTTGAATGTCAATTTGAGACGACTCACGAGAGAAACTTTCCACTGTAGTTGAATCAGATCAACACAACTCCGACCAACACAAAGATTCAAAAGATTCACACCCTCCTTGACGTAACGAAAATTTATCCATTCAGCAATCCATTCTGTACCTGAAACGCACCAGCAAACTCAATTAAATGCATCTTATCTATACCTACACCTCAACATCTCTGAGTGTCAAGCACGTGAGACGGCGACATTATCTTTCAGATGTTTTCAACTTCGGACATCCATGTCAGAGCGTTTTAAAGCTTGTAAGTTGTTCAGTGTAGCTGCGAGTAGGTTGGTATACTCGAACTCACTTCGCTTTGCCTTATTTATCGTTGGTGGTTGAACAGGAGGAGAAAATAGGGGTGCATGCTTATATGTCGGCTGCTGACACTTGTCGTTACGGTAAACACAAAAAAAATGGCAGGCATTGAATTTAAGTCTGCCTGCGGTATCTACTCCAATATTTCAACCTTTTAAATGCTGAACCGTAATTTAAACATGCCAAATGTATTCCGGACGATATCCTGACTGTGAAGAGCCGCCGACATTCTTTAGGGTGGCCCTAAGATGCATCACATCCAACAAGGAGATGCTGACTAAGGCACCAGGCGCTCTGTTCGTCTCAGGTCAAGTGAACAATTACGGTCATTAACAAGACAGCGAAGCCCCCTCTCTGCAAACGTTTCTCGGCCCAATACCCAGGTGCCGAAATCCCAGCAGCTATAGACCCCGGAGAGCTTAAGATCGTGCACAGAACCCAAGACTACCGCGATAGGACAGTCATCGAATCTTACAAGACCTCGGCAATTAGACCCACACGCGAAGGGCTGATCATGAACGAGTATACGGCCGTGGTCACTAACGAGATGCTTAAGGTGGGTTAACCTCACAGAAGTCATCGTCTGCCCAGCTTCCAGGGCGAAAAAAGGCCAAGAAAGCGTGTTGTGCTTAAATCTACCTGACAACATAGATCGCTGCGGACATTACTCGAACTGGGTCACAATCAAACGATAGGTAAGGTATCTAGACAAATATTTGCGATGTGAAAGCCTGTCATTTGTTAACACAAGATAATTATGATTTCCTAGCATATTCAGGTGTCATTGATAGTGATAATATGTTATGTTGGACACATTTTGGCGTGGCGGTCACTTCATCGCGCATCGTCGTCAGGTCTCGATAGTCCCGCCCATAACCCGTCAGCTCAGTTGGTTGGAGCGCCTGGTTTCTGACTAGTCCCTGCCCATGTGCTGTTACCTCAGTTGGTTGGAGCGCCTGGTTTCTGAGTTTCGTTCGGTGTTTGCCCTTTATTGGAACGGCATGCGGCTGGTGGCAGCGGCCGCCATGGGGATCAGGTGACGTCAGAGGGCAGAAGGGACCGTGCATGATGTTGCGGCACGTTTAGCTTTCGGCACCAAATTTTGACGTAGATCCGAGATTGCACGATCGGATGGTGGGGCCAGGGCTCGGGTGACAAACATTGCTCAGCGTTAGCTCTGATCTCAGAAATCCATCTACTTCAGAAAGATTCTGCCGAATGAAAAAAACAGATTGCTTTATAACATCCATACCTAGCACGCATTGTTTAAACGGAACGGAAGAAATGCGGTTCGCAGACAGAACCTCACAGTGATGGAGGCCTGACCTTAGCACGCAGGGGGGATGGGAGGGTGCTAATGGTTAAAAGCCATTCACCGCGGCGCCACGAAGTTATGTGACTTTCCTTAGAATTGATGTGCATGTGCTGTCAAGATGTGAAGGAAAACTGGCATGGCGGGTGGCGTTCACACCATAGAGTGGCCTACGATCTAATATTGGGCCCGCATGGTGAGGGTGGGCACGTTTTTCCACACCAGCACTATGCCTTAACTGCGTCGCCCTCACCGTGCTCTTTTCCAGACGTGGCCATACCGCTAGACATCCCTCTAATCCACCAGCTGCTGCGGCGCCACCACACGTACCTCTCTGTCGTCACGCTGCCCGTGCCGGCTGCTGACGTTCAGACCCTGTCGCGCACCAACAGCGACCAGACATGTCACGTGCTGCTGACGGACGACGCCGTCAGCCTCCAGTTCCTCGAAATGGCAAGCGCGGCGCACAGAACCGCGATGGGCACCAGCCGTGCTTAGGATTTATCGCTTTGCACGTGAATTGGTTTGTTTGCCTGCTTCGATCAAAGCTGGAATAAATGTTACTTCTGCGGTGTGTCAAGATTGCTTGAACTGTCTAAGCAGTCAGAAAATCGTACTGCTCGAGCATTTAAACAAGCGCCTCGAGTCCTTCTCGAATGGATGCCCACGAAGGAAACAGATATTCAGGCGAAGAGCTTCTTTAATGCAATGTATTTTGGAGATCGCCTATGCAGTCCTCTTTGTGCCTCGCGTGTGGGCGACCCAAAAGGTATGATGGCCTCCTTGGATGAGGCCTCCGTCATGTCGACATGATCCTGAATAACAGAGTGGCGCCCGTGAGACGCCGTGGTCGGGACTGTGCCCACAGCTGCAGACCAAATGCACCTGGGAGCGCAAGAGCACGTGTCTGCTGCTGAGTCACAAGGCAGGCGTAGCCGAGCAGCTGCGCCACCGCTCGTTCTCACTGGACAGCGAGGTAATGACGCGCGATGGACGATGGTCCTCCGACGGCCGGGATGGATGCCGGCCATACCAGGGGCAGCGAAACTCCAACAAACTGCACACTCTCGAGCTGATCTGACCCACAATCAACCCATCCGTCGTGTTCAAGTGGAGGGCCGTGTCCAGGCACTGAGGCCCTTCAGAACTCGCTTGTTTGGGTTCTCGCGGGTAATCAAAGGATCGGCCTCTGACGCTGGATGTGTGTTCAGTAAAGAGGTGCCGTCTTCTGGAAGTTCGTGTTCGAAGTCCAATTTGAAGTCAAAGGATGGACCAGCTGCCGTACAAAAAGTGTCCCAAAAACCGGGTTGCCCAAAAATTGCAATCGCTTCTGCCTATTACCAAAAGACCCGTTCTTGCTCGCCTCGGTGCCTTCCCTGGCTCGAATCGAGCTCAAAGAAGCAACATGATGCTGGTCAAATAATGTGCATCTCCATTCAATGCATTAAGATGCGTATCCATTTGTGACTTGACAGAATTATGTCGGCTGTCCCAAAAATTCGAAAGATTCTCGCCTCTGTCCGTGCTATTTTCAAGTTGGGCTTAGGAAATTTTCGGAATTCCAAAAGGTTGGAACCCAATCGACAATTCCCGTTCAGCACTCACGGCTTATTTGCTGATTTAGTTGCACTGCGTTGCTTTCATGAGTGAGCCTTGGATTGCATGTACTCTGGACTTTCAATCAATAAACCTCAGAGGTAGAAGATGGGGTTGAAGTAACGCGGTTGGTCCGCCCTATTCCAGGTGGCGTGTGTTGATGTGACAGGGCTGATGATATCGCATGGTTGGCCGCACTTGTCCTGTTTCAGGTGGTGGTGACATGGTAGGGTAGGCCACACCCGCCATGCTTCATGTGGTGGTGACGTGGCAGGGTTGGCCACACCCGCCCTGTTTCAGGTGGTGGTGACGTGGCAAGGTCGGCTACATTCGCCCTGTTTCAGGTGGTGGTGACATGGCAGGGTTGGCCACACCCGCCCTGTTTCAGGTGGTGGTGACATGGCAGGGTAGGCCACACCCGCCATGTTTCAGGTGGTGGCGAAGTGGCAGGGTTGGCCACGCCCGCCCTGTTTCAGGTGGTGGTGACATGGCAGGGTAGGCCACACCCGCCCTGTTTCAGGTGGTGGTGACATGGCAGGGTAGGCCACACCCGCCATGTTTCAGGTGGTGGGTGAGTGGCAGGGTGGCACCGCCCTGTTTCAGGTGGTGGTGACATGGCAGGGTAGGCCACACCCGCCCTGTTTCAGGTGGTGGTGACATGGCAGGATTGGCCATACCCGCCATGCTTCAGGTGGTGGTGACGTGGCAGGGTTGGCCACGCCCGCCCTGTTTCAGGTGGTGGCGAAGTGGCAGGGTTGGCCACGCCCGCCCTGTTTCAGGTGGTGGTAGCCGAGGTGGCGGCGTTCGGGCCGGGTCGGGCCGAGGTGGAGCTGGTGGAGGTGTACGAGCTGGGGCGTGGCTCCGACCCCCGGCGGGCCTCGCTCGGTCGCTGGACTTCAGACCGCGGCCTGGTCCGATGGGACAGCCGCAACATCATCGAGAGGCGCTCCGATTGGTCAGACCTGCACCTGCGTGTCACCGGCATCCACGTGAGCCAGACTCCGGCCGGCCCTATGGTCCGTCCATAGCACGCCCGACACGGCCTGGCGTTACCGCGCGTACAGTGGTTAACACGCGCCCATGTGGCCGGCTGGATACCCTTCGCTCGGGTGGTGGGTCAATTCGCCCCCGCCCCCGGGATCTCCGGAATTGAGAAAGCTGGAGACACCAAATTTGCAGGGTGTGTTGACCTGTGCGTGAACTCACTTTGGTCCAAGTTTCAGATTTATAGGTCATGATCTTCTGTTCAAATGAGGTCAAACAGAGTCAAATTCTAGGTTGGTCTTTTAAGTGCCCCCTTAACCTAGATGACTGTTTCTAAGGAAAAGGTCACGTGGTCATTTAAGGCCAATGAGCTTGTTTGACCTTTTCTAGGTGATGGTGACCAAAATCATATAAGACTGTTCTGAGCTTTGCATTTGCATAAGGCAGTATGCTCCTAAAAACAAAATGTTCACCTGGGCTATTTAAGATCAATGACCTATTCTGACCTCTAAGAAGTTCATGGAAGATGTAGAATGCGGCTCCTGCTATCAGTAATTTCGAAACGACCACCAGACACTATCCCATACAGCAAACCCTAGAGTGATAACACAGGTTGGTTTTGGCCTTGGGCTGACCTTCATACCTGACCTTAGGTCAATTTAATTTGCTCATTTGATTGTTGTGTTGCCTAAGAAGCATCTCAGAGATGTATGGCTTCGTCGAACTCCGCTGTTGCATCAGATTGAAGGATTCCCTAGACATTGACTTCGCTTAAACCATGGCATGACTTTGACCTGATATAGGTCAGCGACCTCACAAAATACATCTAAATTTTTGACACCAAACGATCCGCTATTCAACTGTCTACAGCTATGCAAACGTTGGCGCCACTGCGTCGGACCGTTCGGAAACCATTCTGGGAAAACCTTCGGGGAGTCGATTTGACCACCACCCGAGCTTGTGTTAACGGGACTTCTGAATTATATCCTCTCAATTCTGAAAACCGGGCAACGGTAGAATTTCCATTCGTAGGCCTACTAAGCTTATATATGTGTTTTGGCGCCCTTTTCTACAACTCTTTCTCTTTTCAGTCACCTCCGTTAGACGTTCTGATAAAGAACCAATCACACTACAGCATTTCTGGGTTCTTTGGTGAAGTCTGGAAACAGCTCGCACGGGTTCTGCGGTTCAAGTACGTAGGTTTGCGGAGCGACAAACCGCGTTCAGGCAAGGCACACAAGGAAGGCGAAGTGCCTAGTAAAGCTTTTTTATCCGTACTGACAATTTCAAACCACTCCGTTTCTATGGCATAGTCCGTCTCAGCCGGAGCGTGGTGCCCTGTCGGCCAATTCATTAACACGATGTGTCCCGTCTGACCGTGATGTTCACGTCAGCTACACGGTGTATTCCGTCTGACCTTGATGTCGTTCACGTCAGATACACGGTGTATTCCGTCTGACCCTGATGTCGCTCACGTCAGATACACGGCGTATTCCGTCTGACCCTGATGTCGCTCGCGTCAGATACACGGTGTATTCCGTCTGACCCTGATGTCGCTCGTGTCAGATACACGGTGTATTCCGTCTGACCCTGATGTCGCTCACGTCAGCTTCACGGTATATTCCGTCTGACCCTGATGTCGTTCACGTCAGATACACGGCGTATTCCGTCTGACCCTGATGTCGCTCACGTCAGCTTCACGGTGCATATCGTCTGACCCTGATGTCGCTCACCTCAGCTACACGGTAGTGCCTGCCTTCGACGACGAGTTCGGCGCGCTGCTGCCGGACGGCAACTGGTCGGGCGTGGTCGGCATGCTGGCCCGTGACCAGCTGGACGTCGCGCCCATCAGTATGGGCATTTCGAAGGAACGCAGAAGAGCCATCGATTTCATGCGCGTTCTGAGAGTTGAGAGGTAAGTGCTGCCTGGGTCGGACAACCGTGGTGTGTTCCTGGACTCGGACAAACGGCGCAAGCGATGGCGAAGAGAACTAAACTAACTTCATGTCAGCTAATGAAGGTGGAGCCAGTTGCTAGGCAATCACTTAATGATATGTTGGGTAGGAACAAAATATTTGTGACTTGGAGAGGGCATGCAGACATTGAGACTGCGGCTGAAGAGGTATAAGGCTGTCAATAAAACCTGCCCATCGTAGAATCAGAAGTGCACATGATTGAAGCAAAACGTAGCATGGGTGCTGGATACCCTAAGAAAACGGGCCATGTAAGCGGATGGACAAGAATGCCGCGCATTCAGCGCCAAGCATTCACTTAAGCGTATGTCTGCTGACATGGGCTGCTTAATATCAAATGCCCCGAAATTTCCCAGCAGGATAAGACGAAACCTTGGCTCTTATTTCTATACGGTTTTTGAACTGTTATGCCTGAAATAATGGCATATATGTTTAAGGCAGGCTGCCAAGTGCAGAAGTCCCATTCCATGACAGTATGTGAACATGCTAAGAATTCCGTGCTCCGAAAATACCAACAGTTGGCAATAAAATTTGCCCAGCAAAGCCGATTTTTCCGTGATTATTCAGCTTCATCACTAAGATGAGGATGAAAGATAAAAAATGACCTCATGTGACCGAATGGTGCAAGGCGATAAAAGTGTCTACATGAAATCCTAAACTCAAGCACTGTTGGACCGATTTCTCCATCACCCATGGCATTGTCATACGCGAATCTGTGCTGGTCTTGCATGTTGGCGACCTTGGGCCAGGTAACTGATCACAAAGTTATTAAACCGTGAAATTTCATGGTTTTTCACGTTAGTACTAGGAGGCAGATCACCTAAACGTTTTCACCATTCAACTTTACATGTGTCAATATCCATGGTCTATCAGTTTGATAACCTATAGGCATAAGTCAGCTCACAGGTCGAGTGGCATAGACGTCAATTTGAAATTGGTGAACTTAATCGTGCTTGTTAGCGGGAAGATCGTAATAAAACATTTACCAATCGATCCAAAATTTGTGATTTCATATCATCCTTTTCATTTGATGACCTCAGGTTTGGTCACAGGTAAACAGAAGCTAGAACGTGATGTTTATGTTCGCGGACAATCCTCTATCCTCACGAACTTTTTGGACAGTTTCTTCAAACCTTCCTCTCAGATTTGGAGTGCAAGATTAACTTTTTGAATTTGGTTTGGGGCCCTTAAGACAGGTCACAGATGACAAAATGACTAAAATATGTTATTTTTGTTTTAAGACATCTTTGTGTCTAAGTGTTCGGCTGCTTTCACCAAACATTCCCGATGATTCCCAAACATTCCCAAAGATTCCCGATTATCTAAAATATACATATCAACTTGCCCGTGATTTTGTGACTCATACGACCTCAGATCTAAGGTCACATGTCATCAAGTCGTCAAGATGTGTTTTTTCGTGCTAGCAGGGAATCCAGTGCTCGAAAACTAGTGAGGAGCGTAAATAAGCAAGGCAGCTGATAAGCAATCAAGACCCAATTCGATTCGCCAAGATTCGATTCAAGACGATTCGCCCGATAGTTTTCGGGCACTGAATTTCTGCAAACGCTTGCATTAAATTTTGACAATTAAGTGACCTGTGGCGTGACATAAGGCCATGAAATATCTAAGTCGCAAATCCCGAAGAGGCTGGTAAAGGTTCGCAGTAAGTCATCCGAGTGGTTTGTGAGCATGACAGTTTCCGCAACACAAACATGACGTTCTCGCGTTTTGGTGATCTATGACTTAATATCACCGAATGAAAATGCGGAGTTAGATCGCACATTCTAGATCGATTGGGGAGGGTTCCATGGAAATCAGCCTGGCAGTTTCCAAGGACGGGATTATCCACGAACTGCAATATCATATTTGTGCCATTTGCTGACATGAGAGCTGACCTAAAAGTCACCATATTGGTAGACCAGAGATCAGTACACTTTTCAAATGGAATGGTAAAGGCCGCAAAGTCACAGGTTTCGTGGTTTCCGAGCGTTCACATGGTAGATTATGAAATTTTAGGCCTTTATAAGTTGGTAGCTAGTGACCCCACTCAAGATCACCAATTTCAAAGTCAGAAGAAAATCGCGTTTGGTAAATCCATTGGCAAATGTTTGAGAGAAATCGGACCGACAGGGCCATTGGCTACGTGACGAACACCGAGCTGGTGGTGGCCTGGCGGCAATAGTTAACCAAGTCGAGTTTTTTGCCTATAATATAGCGCACGTCAAACGAGTAAATCTCGCTTTTATAGACACCAGCAAAATGGCAACAGTTAAGCATGGCAATTAAGCAAAGCGTGGCAACAGTAGCAGCAATTTATTTTCTCTTTGGCAGCCGTCGGGAAAGAGCACGTCCTGTTGCGGCGTGTGCGGCCTAGTCAAAGTAGTCTGCACACAGATCCCGCGCCAGGTTTGTGTCAATGGTTTCGCGATATAAGGATGATAGATCTTCCTCTTTGTCGACGTTGAATTTTTATGGACGTAAGTGCTACCTTAACGTAACTCTCAGTCATTCATAATCTGGAAGTTCGGAGAGGAATGGAGCAGATCAGGAGTTTGTCTTCGAAACGGTAGGTAAGAAAATGGAGTCCTTTAAGCGAGATCTGTCTGCACTGGGAGCGGAAAATCGTGGCTTGCGCAAGCTGGTCCGTAAACCTGAGACATCGGTCGTAACTGAGCAATATTCTGGAAAACTTGGTCTCATAGTTAGTGAAGATGAACTCCTGGAGCCAAAAACTACCAAATCCCCATCAAAAACCAGATCTATGACCATAAATGTGATCGAAGAGAAATTAAACGTAGATGTGGAGAGAGAAGAAGCGGCATGTCACCGCCTCAAAAACGAAAAGGAGCTGGTCAAGTTTCAGGATCTAGGTTATTGGCTTTGTGTCCGCTCAGCGGGCCGGATGAAACCGGTTACGGCTGTTTTGTAGGCTTTTTGATTGGGGTACATCCAAACGACGTGATAGATTCTGGCTGTAGGTTCACCTTTCCTACCACGAAAGCCAAGCTCTTCTAGCATTGAGGCTGCGTCACTTTTCCGTACAGAAAATAACAAAAAGCGTTAAGTGGCTATGGCATATGGCATGACTGAAAGGGGACTAGAACGGAGCGAAAACAGCTGTGAGTGACGATGGGTGATGGGGGAGGAAATCTGGACGGTAGCGAGAATTTGGCCGGGCGCGGGGTCGTTTTTCCTCGCATGTGTATGTAAACCAATATCAAAACGCTTGCGTTGCCAGTTGGTAACAGTACACACGTAACCTTTGGCGATTTCTATAGGCGCCATCTCTGGATACGGATTGTTGAGAAATGTCTTGAGCGCCATGTTAAGCATCACAAAACAGAGAAACTAAGAAAATGTTACTTTGGAATGACGCGTGGTGACCAGGGCAAGGTCAGCCCAGCAACGACCCCGCTTTGTCGCGTCGGTCGCAGAACAGCCTCTGCGGAGATGGGATAGGGAGCAACCGTAAATTCATCTCGTTTCCTGCGCCGCCGTAGGGTAAGACATGAAGTGTCGTATATCTCGGAAACACTGCTCGAAATGGGGGGGGGGGGGGCAGTTGTGCGCCCAGCCCCCATCTCAGCCGGCTCGAAGTAGTGGGACAGCTGCGCCCAGTTCCGATCTCAGCCTGCTCGAAGTAGGGGGACAGCTCTGCACAGCTCCCACCCCATGCTCCTTGAAGAAGGAGACAGCTGCACCCAGTTCCCATTCCAACCTGCTCGGAGTGAGGGGACAGCTGCGCCCAGCTCCCACCCCATCCTCCTCGCCGCCCCTGTGTCGGATCAAACAGGTAATAGCGACCAGTGGCTTGAAACCTCGCGTCATGACACGCCGAACGTCACTGGGCTAAAGCGACCAGCGGCCTGGGACCTCGCGCTATGACACGCGGAGCGTCACTGGGCTCAAGCGACCAGCGGCCTGGGACCTCGCGTTATGACACGCCGAGCGTCACTGGGCTCAAACGACCAGCGGCCTGGGACCTCGCGTTATGACACGTCGAACGCCACTGGGTTCAAGCGACCAGCGGCCTGAGACCTCGCGTTATGACACGCCAAACGTCGCTGGGCTCAAGCGACCAGTGGCTTGAGACCTCGCGTCATGACACGTCGAACGTCACTGGGCTCACGTTTGCCTCCGTGCTTTTACTGTAACGGAGAAATAAGAAAAAGCTTAACTAACTAAAATTTCTGGGCCCGGAGTGACCCCGAGTTAAGTCCGGAAACCCGGACTGGCTCGGGTCCCCATGAGCCCAGTGCTGGTTGCGCTTCAACACCTGACGCATGTGCCGAAGGTGAGTAAAACAAACGGGGAAAGGACAACGGCACCCCTCGCAACAAACACACCATCCCCGACCTCTTCCTCCGCCATCTTCGAACGCGGCTAGTGCCCGAATTCCGTCAAAGAGACGCATCTCCTCGCAGACCCGATTCTGGCAGCGTGGCCTCCGCCGGAGCTTGCCATTGCTCGGCGTCCGGGCAACGTTACTCTCTTTATGGTGTTTCTTTAGCCCCTTGCTTAATGTCACGAGATTATTGTTTAATAAGGAACTTACGTAAGTTGTTGGGTGCATGCGCGAGGAGCATTATTCACATAGATAAGACAGTAGTAATGGCCTTATCCCGCATATTTATATTACTTTTACCATTTGTTTCGATACACACATGTTGCCGAAATATCGACGCATCTATATCTCCATTCTCCCGGCTTTTCTCCGAGGAATAAGGCTATTACTACTGTTTTATCTATGTTTGATCAACAACCATTGTGACAAAAATAAACGCACCTTCAATGCTGGATTGAGAGAAAAGCTTTTTGATGTGCGTGCACGTAAATAATTTATATTTCCGCGGCACACGACCAGATCTTACACAGTAGTTGTCATTTGCTCCTGGGCTATTTCCTTTAATATCTTTGGAGTGGAGCGCCAATCATCTGCTGTTCCAGAATTGTGCTCACAGAACCGGAGCGTTGTCCGCGTGTTTTTTGGAATTAGAGTCCTGCCGACCAGTTTTGACCATCTCAGGGCTATACAATGCAGGAGAATGGATAACAGTGGGCAGAGCTTTATGTATTTGGGGGTCCATCTGCCTAGACTAAGCCCGCTCGAGCACCCCTATGTGGGTATGTGCTCGCCGCCCAGCCGGAGCCCCATCACGAGGGGCACATCGGCCCCTCCTGGCTGACGCATGCAGCCTGCCTGCACAAACGGGACGTCGCAAGGAGACAGGCTGCGGCGAGAGAGATGGCAAACGGGCGGATAAACCGGAGCCAATACTTCTGACTGAGCATGCAACCGAGTCTCTGATCGTCACGTGGGTTAATTGGACCGGGTCTTCCAGGAGCCATATCTTCGTCAGCAAGCCGTCGATCGAGGACCCGAGCTGGAGCGCCTTCTTGGTCGTGTTCCACCCGACGCTGTGGGGGGCTCTATTTATCACCGTCTTGCTGAGCAGCGGGGCTGTTGGCGGCATGTACTGGCTGGAGAGGCGCCTCGAGCTGGCCACGCTGCACGAGGGCAACTTCGGATGGGGTGACAGCCTGATGTACTGCCTCGGAATGGCTTGCCAGCAAGGTAATGATCGCGACAGAAACATATGGCGAACGATATTGATGATTGTAATTCCTACTTCATGATTGGAGAATCACGTGGATTGTGATGCAGTGATGTAGCACAGCGCACTCTAATGATGGCCATTTTACAGGGGCCGACGTTAACCCCCAGGGGCTCGGCACAAGATTCTTCTTCTGGTCTTTTTTCGTTGCGATGCTGTTGGTAAACTCCTCGTATTCAGCCGTTCTCATGTCATTTTTGGCGGTCAGAAACGCATTCATCCCCTTTGAGAACTTCGAAGGGTTTCTAGAAGACGGAACATACACTTTGGGGGTGGTAAACCACTCCATTTATGTGGATCATTTCAAGGTGAGCAAACATGTGTGTGGGTGGAGTCGGGAGCCGGACAGTTCATAAACTTGCTTGCTCGCTGTGTTCCTGCACTGGTTTGAAAATATTGCAGATGACAACAAATTATTCATTTGAATGGGTCGGCTGATTTTTTTTTAGAAACGCATGACTCTGAATGTAAAACATCGCCATTAGGAAGACCAGTCGCCAAGTAGGATTGCGAGTAAACATTTTGCTCTGAGATCCACGAAATGTTCAGTGACCACATCTTACCGCTCGAAAGGCAAAGAACATTACTTGAGGACTTAATACTTGCCTTTGCTATGAGCAAGCAGAAGAGATTTTTCGCAATATTTTAGGCCACGGCATCTGAAATCCCAACGGACGCCAGAAGGAAGTCATTACTGCTGAAAAAATCCATAGCGACTTTGAACATTGGGAAGTGGGTGATGTCGTGCTGCTTACCGCTCAGACCATTGTAGGGCCGGTATGTGGATGTAGGGCCGGTATGTGGATGTAGGGCCGGTATGTGGATGTAGGGCCGGTATGTGGTTGTAGAGCCGGTATGTGGGTTCCCGCCTCAAGCACGACACTAATGTGGCCTATATCTTACGGTCAGTCGGTAACTGGCCATCGACGGCTTGCCGAAATGTGTTTGAGTGGCATGAATCCGGTAATCTGATCCGGCATGCGATTCTCAAAACATTCAGTCAAATTATCAACACGAAATTTCTTGACTGAGAAGTGGGCTGCTCTGGATGAACAATTTCTGATGAAAAGTCGTCACTGCGAAATGAATGCTACCGTTTAAAGTGAGCATCAATTGCTGCTGCCCAATTAAAGCTCCATTCCTGCAATCACTTTATTGAGCTTTAAATTACGTTGAGCAGCATTACAGACCCAGCTGTCAGTGATGGATAGTGATGCAAAGTTTTCAAATCACGACGTTTTCCCGATATACAGCAGAAACGTTACCTTTTCAGTGATTTTAACTGTGCACCTACATCCTGCATTTATAAGACTTACATGTTTAGTTACTCTGGTAAATTGTTTATCTTTGACAGGTGATGAAACCACTATCAATACGAAAATATATGCGAAATTATATGCATTGTGAGATTATTGCGGCAAGTAGTGATATTAGCAGCATTACGAAAGTTTTGGTGAAAGTTTGGGTGCAATGTTTTCTTCAAAACCTTTTAAATATGTTTAAACGTTTATTTCCTTAGAATCACCGGTTCCATGAACGTTTGTGGCTCAAAATGACGGCGGAAATTTAAGACATGTGTATAATACACACACACACACACACACACACACACACACACACACACACACACACACACACACACACACACACACACACACACACACACACACACACACACACACACACACACACACACACACACACACACACACACACACACACACACACACACACACACACACACACACACACACACACACACACACACACACACACACACACACACACACACACACACACAAGTATATATATATATATATATATATATATATATATATATATATATATATATATGTATATAATGTGTATATATATATATATGTATATAATGTGTATATATATATATATATATATGTATATAATGTGTATATATATATATATATATATATATATATATATATGTGTGTGTGTGTGTGTGTGTGTGTGTGTGTATGTTTATATAATTGTGGCTAAGAGCATTTTGGCAGCTTAAGGAAAGATAACGTTCATTCGGGGAATATTACGTCATATCTCTTCCTTGCGAAACTTTTCAAAACACCTTTTAAAAATCGTGGCATGTCTGATACAGACGCGACAAACAGTCATGGTTGGCGTCCCGTTAATAAGCATTGTTAGTTACAAAGCTTACTTATTCTGGTGTGACACATGATTCATGACTTTGAAGTGAATTGTCCTTGAAGGCTGCCCTGCTCTTCATGACGCCGGCACCAATAATACTGGCGCGGCCTGGTAACCAGCCCCTTCAACCGATGCACGCAGCTGGCACGCCTGGCATTATCCTAGACTTAAGATAAAATAAAGGCTGCCTTTCGCTCACAGTGTTGAAACTGTCAGATATATGGGTCGAAAAGAAGACCTTTCAAAGTTTTATTCCCATCCCTAACTTCCTTTTTGCTGCGCCCTGTCACCACCAAAAGCGACAAGTCAGATAAAGATGCATCTTTCTGACAGTACTTTTATTTGTCTTTCAGAAAACACTTCACAAAGCATATTGACTACATTTTCCATTTTTGATATGAGCAAAGAAACAAAGCAAATAGAGCAAAAAAGCAAACAAAGCAAACAATCTTTCGATGTATTCAAAGGCTACAATCTGCCTTCATATTTCATGCGATCCAACAACGACAAGCCGTACGTGATATTTGAATAACTGTGTCATCTGAAAGGGAAAAACATTGAAGCTTTAGGACTACATGTGGCGGGGAATAGTCAGAAACAGCTTATGCAACATCACGTGTACACCCACGTGTAAAAATCTGTTGAAAATCTAGCTCAGTTAGCTTTCGTTAAAACGCCTATTGAATATGGCACATGCAAGGAGGGTATCTGATACGGAAATTTGGATGTAGACGGAATTATTAGACGGAAGTGCAACATCATTCGTTACGGCTATGCTCGATTCGTCATCATCTCACGCTTGAAGCGTGCAACCTCCTCATCAAGGCCTATTTTTCCCCATATCCTGTACTGCCTCTCAGTTTGGGACGGGGCCACCGCCTTCGGCCCCTTCTATCTCGATCGGGTGCAAAAAGTCGCAAATTTCGCGGCCAGGGTCGTCATGGGAGCGCGGGGTCGAGCTCACATTTCACCGGTCGTAAGTGTGTTTGGCTGGCTTAGTATGGGAGGCCTTCTGCACCGCGACTGCACTGGCGTCCTCAGGGCCTCAAATCAATCCGTATGGTGGTCCGACCGCTACTAAACCTTCGGACCGCTTTGAGTGAGAGCATCACGCGGTCGGCGGCGATCGGTGCTTGGAAGTTGCTCGCTCTCCGGTTGTCAATGTCGCCTGGGGTGTTTCAGGCGGCCTTGTTTTGGAACCACCTGCCGCTGCCGGTTTGACCTCCCGGAGCCGTGCTGTGTTTATGCCCAGTCTTGACCGATGTAAAAGGAGGACTTTGGACTTTGTGGGTCTTTCTCAAACTCTTGTGTTTTCATCATCGCTGCATCTTCGTTTTTATCATGCAACTTGTAAGTCATTGACTCGCATCGAGCATTAGGCTATACATACGGAAGGATTCGTAGCAAATGCATGGTATGACATGCGTGTACAAATTTGCGGTATACCCTGATCGTGTTGCACAAATCTGTTAGATCTCTAACGCTGATATTTATTTGTTCACAGTCATCGGGAAGTTCCACACTGCAAGATGTTCATGCAAAGCACGTTACAATAATGGACACTATGGAAAGTATCTACGCCAGGATAAAGCACGACAAGCAGTTTGCTTACATCTTCGGCTATTTTGGTAGGTACATTGTCATATGACGCTGCAGGTGGAGCACACCCGATGAATGTTTGTGTCCTATACACGCTGCGAGTGATTGCAGTGATGCTCGGTTCTGTCCAGATAAAAGGAATGTTTGTGAAAGGAATCGATTGTGCCGAAACAGATTTTCTTAGATAGGGCAGAAAAGTGTGATTTCAAAATGAAGCCTGTGAACACCATCAAATTCTGTAACATTGCCACTTTTGCGCTTCACGTTGACCGTAATTCATGAACTAAAATGGTGTAACATATCAGACGTATCTTTGCGCAATGCTCGTCTGCCACAGGGTCCTTCTTGGGATTCAAATTTTGCGGGATTAAAGCGGTGCGAAGCACAAAGTTGAGCAAGGGAAGACACCCTATGCTGAGAACGGTATGATTTCACCTTCTCCGTCTTGAAGGCTAACCATTTTTAAAAGCCCTTATCCTTTCATCGTATTGTGCTGTCTGGCGTAGCAGGAAATGCAACATGACCCAAATCTTGTCTGCAAAGATGGCGAAGAAGTGTACTGATAAGCATGGACGGGGCCGGGACGAGCATGATGTCATGGAAGGCCAATCTATAGAATCACATCTGGCTTGTAACAAGAGCGTGGCTTTGGTGGCCCGGCATCGTGCCGGCCCTTTGTCTTCGAATGGTGTATGGGCACTCGACTTTGGCCTCTTTCAGGAAACGAGGACTGCAGCCTGGGAAGCTTCAGGGCCCAAGGATTTGAATTTCCAATTGCAATGGCTCTTCAGAAAAACTCCCCATATAGAATGTTTTTCGACTACCAGTAAGTGAACATGTCATGTACATGCGCCTATTCTAGATTTACGTAAGGGTTGAGCCGAAGCGTATTATCACGGATTGACTTTTGTTTGGACTATCGCTGTCGTCTGGTGTGTAAGCAAGTACACAATTTTTCGCCCAGTTTACTCTCCGGTCGTCATCAGGTGTTATTGAGTTCTGAAAAGAATCGGATGATGTATGACTTTCAGCCATATACGCCTTACAACCCGAATTTTTCTTCTTGGAATAGCTGGGATCCGAAGCAGAGTTTTTTATTTTGAGTCCAATGATCCTCCAGCTGAGGTAACCGGGAAAATAATATTTCGGTGTCAATACCTTGGTGTCATTCATCTTCTGAATATAAGTTTTCTTATGTAAAAACATTTTCTGCACACATGTACATGCATAATGCACCAGACGAGGACAGTAATTCCAAGTGTTACATCCGTGATGCGCCTATTTGCTCAAAACTTTCTTGATGTCGTACTTTCTTCGCCATTTCTCAACTGGAATAAGTGGACCCTACAAGTGTACCGATGCTTCCCAGCCATGCGGGCCGGGTGCCCCGCTCGGACGACGCGGCGTGCGAGGGGACAGAGACGGGGTAGGACAGTGGGGAGAGGCGCTTTGATAGGGGCAAAGATAAAGCAGGCTAGCTGGGAGGCGGAATGCAGCTGGGTCAGGAGCGGCAGACGCAGCACAATGATAAGGACGCGACTTAGAGAAACAGAAACCCGGAGCCTCGAAACTGGTGACGACAGGTCGGAATCCGCTCTGGCCCCTGCGACTTATACTAAGCTCGTGTTCGGCCGATAAAAAATTAAAGAATGATCATCTCCCCATAATCATCGATGGATAATCTCCATTTATGCTCGGCAGGTCCGCACAATAGCTCGCTGTTTCTCACATGTCAAGCAGAGCCAACGGTCATAGCTAGGCATGGCAAACAAAGATTCTCCGTATTGACCACACTGGGAAAATTGTGTGGGACTCTTCTTCGGCACGGAGGATTATTCGCGATTATTGTTGCGCATTGGCAGTGTTGAAGCCCAACATTTCGGATGGTTATCAGAGACAAGCTGCCCCCGAACGCGCTTTTGTCAGCGGCTTAGCCCTGGTCGGGATCTGACCACGGTCGCCGTCGGGCCCGTCCTGCCGCTTCACACCTCTTTCCAACATTTCGATATCCCAACGTCCTTCCTGCGTCCCCTTCGTTCGTCGTCCGACATGGGGTCGCCAGGTGGTCAGAAAGGTAACGGAGTAAAACATTTCAGCACGTCAGGATGAAGACGGCCTTTAAAAGCCATTGCATACACGACAGACCCCTATGAACGACACGAGCTGTTGTAAAATAGGATAAGATAACGAAGTTGTGCTCCATTTAAGACATTCCTGTAAGGGTATGTCAATTATTTCACTTACTAATCTAAGCAAGTCAGGACAGGGCGGGACAGGGCTCAGGGGAACACCATGTGTCCTCCGCCAACATGGTTATATCTTCATCTACTGATTTTCTAGAAAGTGACTATCCATGACGGGCTGTACCACAATCTGAAGGTGATGTGCGGATGCCAAGAGTCATGTTTTCAGCCTTCTTCAGCGGCTCAGGAGATGATGCTAAAAACGCTTAAAAGGCGTTCAGCTAAACCCATACTGTTAATGCATGCGCCTGCCAACCGTCACAGGTGAGGTAAACAGCCGCTCACTTTGGTTGGCTCGTCTCATTTCCGAGCACCTCGCGCGAAATGGCGCTGCAGAGCTAAATGTAGTCTAGTTGAAGTGCATTCCTTTGAAGATCTCACAGGGTTATCTTCAATCATATCTTCTTCTGATCAATGTATCCGTTATCAATCTCCATTAAGCCCGTATAGCACACCTTCACATAATTCATGCAAGAGGCTGCTCAAAACTGACTACGCGAACAGCAGATGTTTTCCTTCCGATGGCACCAGGCGGCGGTCGTCCCGCCGACGTCAGCGCCTGCTCCGCGCTGGGTGCTCTGCGTTCTGGCTGCAGGCCACTACACGCGATCCATGCTGTGGTGTGAGTCGTTTGAGGGCATTACGGTAGGTCTTCGCGCGTTCTTGCGTCATTGCGGTATGTTTTGCGTCATTGCTTCTTCTTTGGCTTTGCTATCGGTATTGTGCTCATTTGTCCGTAACCGCAGCTCAGGCAATCATTTGATCTTCTCGTCGTCTTTTTACTTAAGAATTGTTCTAATATTTCTAGTCCGTGTTATGCGTTGCTGTTGGTGTATTGTTGTCATTTCATGCTTGTCACAGAGCGCATAGATATCTCTGTAGTCAATGGTGTCTAGAAGCCGACGCTGCTACAAAAGCCGACGCCAATTAGAAGCCGACACTGCTACGGCACGATTTCCGGCCAATAGGCCCCGGCTTCGTGACCGGCATCAGTCGTGAAGGTCTTGCATGTGATAGAGTCTAGCTGGCGTCGAGGTTTTTCAATCGAAACCCAGGGTTGCATAAGGGAACGTTGATACCGGGGCAGAAGTGTTAGACAAAGCCATACATCTCTGAGAGACTTTCTTTGGCAACACAACAATTGAATGAGCAAATTACACTGACCTATGGTCAGCTATGAAGGTCAGACCAAGGTCAAAACCAGCTTATTTTACTACTTTAAGGCTTGCTTTATAAGGTGCTTTCTTACGTCCATTTGAATATATTGATTGCAGGAATCGCATTATGCAACTTCCATGGACTCTTTAAAGATCACGGTAAGTCACTGACCTAAATTACCCAGGTCTACGTTTTGTTTTTAGGAACGTACTGCCAAGCGTAATCTTCGTCCCTTATTCAAATGCAAAACTCAATACAGTCTCGTATCATTTTGGTCACCATGACCTTCAAAAGGTCAAATAAGGTCACTGACCTTAAATGAGTATGTGGCCTTTTGCTTAGGATAGTAATCTAGGTTCTAGGGGGTCTTTGGAAATTTACATGAAATTTGACCTTGTTTGACCTTATTTGACCAGATGTTCATGATCTAGGAACATTAAACTTTGACCTAAGTGAGTTCATGTACAGGTTAGTACACTCTGTGAATTTAGTGTTTCTAGCTCTCTTAGTTTCTGAGATCTCGGGGGGGGGGTCAAATTGACCTCCTCTCTCTGAACGAAGGGTATCCAACCAGCCACCCGGGTGCGCGTTAAATGGCTACATGGAATAAAGCACCGGCCCTATTAAATGGCATGGAATAAAACACCGGCCCTATTTATTTGCCCATGGTTCAGTTGACTCATTCCAAACTGATAGAGCTCAAAGGCTTTGCCATGTATAGTTATGGGTTCTATAGAAGCATTGCGGATCCCGTGAACGTACATTGTAGGTCGAGGTGGGGTCAAAAATTGCATCAAACGGCCAACCCATTTCGCCTGTGGATGTTTAACAATCAACCAGAATTGCGTATTGAGATAACTTGCGCAACAAAGTTTTGCACTTGCGCGCTTCCGAGTGAAAACAAAAACAAAAACCGCGAAGCCTGGTGGTACAGTATCCATAGGTCGCGCGGCGTCGGCCGCGTGGTCAACATTAGGCGGCGGGCGAACGCGCATGATGACGCATCTGGAAAAAAGTACCCTTAGAACGGTTTAGGACAGCAACTGGCATCGTTACGAGACAGTCCGGGAATGCATTTTACCTTTGTGATTTTGATACTGACATTAGGAACGGATTAGCATTTACAGCACCGCATGCTGGTGCGGGAACCTGGTTATGGAATCGGGCAGAGGTAAAAAAGCTTGCGCATCTTTCTCACAACATACAAATGGTCTGATCTGCCTGGTTAACATTCACCCTGGATTGGCCGTTTTTCATAACGCGGACTGTTAGAGGGGTGGGGGGGGGGGATGATCCCCAACCCCATCCCCTGGTGTTTTCTAGTTAATTAAAATAGAACTTAGCGGAAAACACCAGTGGATTGGTGTTAATAAGATCTCGCGATTGAGGCTAACTTTCATGTCGTTGATTCAATAAGTCAACCCATTATGGCAGGTTTAAGAACCAATTTCCAGAAAATAACATTTGTAGCTTTACATCATACCTACGAGACTATGCCTTATGGGAACATGAAACTTGGATGGGCGTGTCCCTTCTTTCATAATGAGTACAATGTTGCATATTTTGATGCGTTTTGAAGGCGTGTTTGTTATATATAGCTCCGTTAATATAACAGTGTCGGCTCGCGCGCGTTGCGCGAAAAGCTAGGACACGTTCATGGCTTCAAAACACGCATAATGGATACCTCTTAATCACAGGAAATTGTGACGAGATTGCAAAACGTACCAGAGGGGTGTTCTCCAAAAACCGTGGCGGGTTGGATCCCCCCCCTCCCTCCTGTATGGCAAGGGTTAACATAAGTTGCTCCCAACCTCAAATGAGCGGCTTGTGGATTTTTTATGTTCGCAAGCTGTTCAGTGCATTAGCGAGGAACATTTTTCACATGGATAAGACCGTAGTACTAGCCTCATTCCCCAACTATATCTTCAGTTTCCTGGTTTTTTTATATTTTAAGGAGAATTAAGCTACATTTCCTTCCTGTTAGCCAATAAACCTATGATGGTACCAAGAGGACGAATGGTTTCATTTATTAGTTCCTATATAGTTCCTATTATTTTTGTCACCGTAAAAGGGTGACAAACCCTCCCCTTACCCACATACATAATGCTACCTTAGTGTATTGATATAGTAGGTTCTAGGTGTCCATATTGCACAAAAAGTAATTTCACCAAACAATGCAATGCAAGCATTAATCAAGACACCATGCAGCCACACAGAAGATGGCTTCCTTTTCATGTGACATGGACCCGATCCGAACTAATAAAAATTGATAAGACAGTAGTGATAGCCTTATTCCTCGTAGAAAAACCAGGAACATGTAGATACAGATGCGTTGATATTTCGGCAACATGCCTTCATCCAGACGAATATTACAAGGCATGTTGTCGGTATATCAACGCATCTGCATCTCCATTCTCCTGCTTTTTACGGGGAATAAGGCTATTACTTTTGTCTTATCGATGAGCATAACGTTCTTCGCAAATACATTTAAAAACCAGTGGAAACCGCTTTCAAGCAATCAACCAGCCAACAAGCTATGATAAAAATGTCACCAAGACGTTAAGCCTAAAGGCATCCGGAATCTTGTAGCAAATGGTTCGGTCTGCTTTACCCAACATGCCCCAACATAAACCATATCACAAAACTGGGACTGCATGGAACGCATCCATAACATTTCCCAAAGCTTGAGCATAAAATACCCCTAAAAGTAGTCAACAAAAAACAAGTAGTCAACTAAAAGGGAAACAACCGAACGAAAGCTGAGCATATTCTTGAAGAAGAATGCAGATGAGGGACATCCGACAGATCCTCAATACAGACATTTCAAGCAACTTCACAAACGAAGTGCCGCATATGTGTGAACTGCCCAAGACGCACTGTACCACCGTACTCTTACGACCTATCGTTTACTCCCGGGTTCAGTCTGCTATCTTTTGAGGCAGTGTCTCATGAGAGAATCAGCCCTCTTGGTGGGAAGTCATCGAGAGGCATGAAGAGCACAGCCCAACTTGTCTCGTAAGAGCGAGATATGTACCAAAATCTGACAATAAAATGATCAGCTTCGACTTGGTAAGACTGCTCACCAACGTGTCAACGCATGAAATCTTTCCGGTTGTGAGGGACCGGTTGCGGGACGATCATACACTCGTGGAGAGAGCCGGCATCCTAAGCAGCAACATGATTAAGCTACGCACAATCTGTAACAACATAACCGTGGTCGGGCTAAACAAAGCAGTGCTACCAACATCTCCATGGAACATTTCGAAGAAATGACGACGGAATCTGCACCACTGGAACAGCTGGTGGTGGCTGCGTTACGTCGATGAAACCCTTGCTCTCTGGCGAACACCGGGAAGATGTAGTGACGTTCCTCGCTCACAACAGCTTGCGATCATCCATCCAGTTCACGGCGGAACGTAGACAGAAGGAACGAAGACAGCGGCCTACCGTTCCTAGATGAACTAGCCGAGAGAGCTACCAACAGGTCTCAGGCACCAGTGTGCAGGAAACTAACAGCAGCCGGTCGCTACCTAAACTGCGAGCCACACCACAGGGACGCAGTCAAGACAGGCCTCGTGAGATGTCTCCAGCATGGCGCAAATGCTATCAGCGACGGTGTGGTGCTAGAGAGGGGAGAACAAACCACCAATCCGAGACTCTCCGCAAGAGCGGGTACCCGAAGGGCTTCATAGGCCGGAAGCACGAAGAGCATGCCAGACAAGCGGGGCAGCTTCAGGAAAAGCCAACAATAACCGCATTATTCCTATACAACACCGGCTTCTCAGAAAGGAGCAGAAGAATTTGTGGACGATGCAATATCCGTGTACCTTTTAGAAGTAGCTCAACGCTCCGGATAGCACTTACCAAAGTCAGACCACGGGCATCTATAAAATACACGAAGAACTGCATATGCATCATACCGTGCAGCTGTGGTAGGTCCCTCAAAGGAGGGACAGGTCACCCTCTGTCAGGGTTAGGCCGGAAGGGCACAGAAAGGCAACCATCCGAGGTGATCCTTTAAAGTCTGGTGTGGTGTAGTATGTATGGTCAGACGGCGATCACCGGTCAGCACAGGACGAACCTATCATCATCGGCAGCGAGCAACACTGGAAAGTCAGACAGATATTGGAGGCAGCACACAGGACCTTGGCTAATAATCCCATGGACAAGCCAAGCGTAGACATTTTTTATCGATTTGGCGTGGAATACCCCGTATAGTGTCCGTCAAGAGGAGTCAGGCTGCAGCCCGGACGAGTCTTACTCGAACAGTTAAGCGTTGTGAGGTGCCTTAAAAAGAGCGCTCCACACTTATATGGGGTTTTGAACTGAGAAGCCATCTTAAAGACCTTTCGGTGCATTTCACAACCCTTCCTTTCTTAAGACCTAAGCTCTCTAGTTTCTGGGCTAAACGCCCCGAAAATTGGGGGTATTTTGAGGAGAGTATTTCAATGTCACCTCGGCGTTCATGACGTCATAATAACGTCATTAAAAAACTGCCATTCCGTAACTCATGCGGCGATTAAGGTTCAGCAAAATACAATGATGGAGTCACTCACATCTAGCGTTCGTGAGCACGATTTTCAGATGTAACGGCCGTGGATTGTCCCTCAGTAAATGCTGTGCGAGATACGATGATGTAATCAATAAATGGTGCGTTGAGGAACTTGTTTGTAAACAGAGAAACCGTGCTGTCTAGAGCAGTCTTTTCTACTTGAAAGTATACCAATAGTTATGACTGAATTTGTTTCATGATATCTGATGTTTGCTTGAATATCTTCAGATGTGAAGCACTCCCTTCAGCAGTCAAGTTGGGCTCGAAACCTGCCCAAGGTATCGTGTTCCCTCTACAAGGTAATAGAAACTGTCGCCTCCACAAGGTAGCGCAAAGTGTCCGCAGGAAGGCTCTCATGGAATGTCAAATATTCCATTACAGTTTGGGTAAAAGGTTAGGGCAAAAAGGGTGGCTCATTGTGCAGAATTATGTTTCGACATCCTGACATTTTTCAACCAATGATTGCAGCTCCACGTAAGTTCGAGCATTAATGGGTCCAATGCCTTAACGGTGCTGATACATCAATTGCAACGTAATGACACGCCCGATATTTGATATGCCGCATCCCTTCTGCACCACTGTGGCATTAAAAAAGTGCAGCATTCTTCATTTGATGCAAAGAAACGAAATACTTGCATCATTAAAAAGACGCTTTCAGAAATTGGAACCAAATGCCGACTCAGATTTAAACATTTTGGTGTCACAGAGACGCAAAACCGACGTCGTTTGGTGCCAGAGAGAACGGCCACCCGCACTAGCAACAGTCTGGATCGATGTCTGCAGCTGGGCACGCGCACCTGAGAGCAACTTGCGCGTTCGCCGGTCTTAGCCCTTTTGGGGATTAATGTCAGACCACAACTAAAGCAGATGAAAACAGAATTGTCACACAGCGTGCGCAAATGCACCGTTTGAAAATGGCTTTTTCGGCATTTGCAATTTGCATTTGCATTTGCATTTTGCCATTTGCATTTTTTGTTGCATTGCAATTTGCAATTTGCATTTGCAAATGGCAAATGGCAAATTCGCGTCAATCGCGCGTCAGCAAAGGTTTGGGAAACTGCCAACTTCACATTTCTCGACTTAGGTCAGGAACCATGGGCGAGTCCAAGATTTCGTCAAAGGAGAGGCGCAGACCCTGTGGTGTCGCCCGGAATTTATTGTCTTTTTGGAACGAAAGTTTTGGAATCACTTGTGCTGCCCTCTGGAATCGCGTGGCTTAGGATAAAAAGGTGTGCTGCCCCGAGATGAATGAAGTCCATGCCCCTTCTCCGCACAGGCCAGTTCAAAATATTGCTGGAATGAAAAGCACAGAAACTCTGGTCCCCTGCACCTTGGCTCATTTTTTTAAATGATGGCGCCTGGTCGCTTTGATGGTCCGCTTGGATCTGCTATGTCCCTGGAATTTGGTGCCACTTAGCACAAAGGTTCGAGCCTTTTGCGGTGCACTCTGGAATATTAAAGTGAAGGTTACAGGGTTCCGAAATGAAGCCTTTGGTGCCCCTTCAGTGTAACAAAACGTCATGGGGCCCGGAAGCTGTAACCCCATTGCCCCCCCCCCCCCCCCTCTGGATCTACCCCTGTCAGGGACACAACACGCGCCGAACTAAGCCAGGATCGCGAAAGGAACATTCAAGCGTGTGCTCGATGCCGTGGGAGCGTATATCCGCCAAAAACGTGTGCGTTTTACGCAACTATTGAGTTGCAGTCGTTAAAAACCTCGTCACGACAAATGTATCGACTTCGTTCACTGAAAATGCGGGGTCAAGTGTGGCTTGCCGAATCCCAGTCAGAACGGCCTGAGAATCAGCGCAAACCTGGCATCCGTCAGCGCAGTCGGCGCCATCCGCACGATGTCACCTGATCCATCTGGGATATCACGTCTGTTGCCATCCCACTCACCCTGCGTCATCGCACCCAGGGCATCACCCCGTGAAGCCCTGTATCGTCACAGCTTCGCACCATCGCACAGCTTCGCACCATGGCACAGCTTCGCACCATCGCGCAGTTTCGCACCATCGCATGGTTTCGCACCATCGCACAGCTTCACACCATCGCACAGCTTTGCTCCATCGCACAGCTTCGCGCCATCGCACAGCTCCGCTGCATCGCACCTGGCTTCTCGCTGCTGCGGCGCGCTAAGGGAGGACACATTGTGAGGTTCAGTGTACGAATAAAGTACGAATGTACTGCATATGCTATTCAGTAGCCAAGACAATTGTGTCGCATTTATATTTTGCGTTGCACATGCGTTGTTAAACGTTGTTTGATGCGATAGTCTGAGATGACCAGAGTTATGGTGCTGCGTCAAGTTTACTATGGCCTATCCCAGGAACGAGAATAAGCGCCTAGGCATTTTTTTCAGTTACACCAAAGCCTCTAGTTCAGCGTTCCCAACGTCTATAGGTCCAACTTTCAGTGAAGATGGATTGTAAGCCATGCGTACTCATTAGACCCGCCAATTCAGAACCGGCAAGCCTGCCAAACGCAGCTGAGAGTAGCCCGCAGGGCTTGTGGCGGACACTCCTGGCAAAATTAGTGGGCTTCTGAGGGCTTCCAAAGCTTGAGATTTAAGGAGGTATCGCTTTTGAAATTGTGGGAATATCACAATTTTGCTGACATTGAGCACCCAAAGGGCAAATTTTATCAACAAAAAACAGGGCTGTGTACCATGGAATGCATGAATTGGCTGATCGTTTGGCTAGACTCATAGCATTGCGTCTAAGCCCAAGACTGGTTTCACTCACAACAGCGATTTTTGCTCATGAACCACGTGACGTGCACGCCACATGAAGATTGTAGATGCCTGAGATATTGCTATTATGTTACCAATGTAGATATGATAGAGCAGTACACCTCATTCCTTGTCGTTCTATTTGAGAGTCAGGTGTAAGGAGAAATCTCGGTAGAAACACTGACCCTTCTTTATCTACTACAGCAAATATTTTTCCCGGCTCTGTTCAAGTGGTCCATGCCGTTGCATGTGCCGACATCCCCCTTCAGTCGGCGCCTGCCGGTTGGTGTTGCCTGAGCGGTGGTCTTTCTTGACTCCGCCATGATCTGGCTACATCGCTATTGTCCTCTGACAGCCTAGTATTTTTCTATTCTGGGGAATCTGGCCTGCCCATGGTGCGAGCACGTGCTGTAAATATTATGTTATACCCAAATAACATGAATGCGAGAGCGTGGCTCTCCATCCTCGTCGGCATCGTCACTGATTCACGATGACATGCGGCAGTCCCTAACCCTGAATCTGGTACGTGATTTGACAATCCCTAGCCTTGAATCCGGTACATGATTCGGCGGTCCCTAACCCTGAATCCGGTGCACTTGGACACGTCTGCGTGGACCGTTGAATCAGTTGTGCCCTGTATGTATGCCCGCAGCCTGAGCCGTCTGGATGAGGGTGGACTTGTGGACATGCTGGAGAGGAGGTGGCTGTCCGTGCCAGCCGACTTCTGTCCTCCGACAACTTACGCGGTGAGGCAATAGGCTTGACTGCTCCAGCTGATCTGCAGGACATGCCCGCTTTTCGCCTCGCATGACGCCTGAGAAAATTAAACGAATATATTATTTTTCCACTCCTCGAAAGGTTTACGTCGCGGCAATGCATGCTTTCGTAATCTGAGAGACTTTTGGAAGCCCCAGTTTAACGATTCACTAGCATAGATACCTACAAAAGTCTTGTTGCAGTGGCTCCAGGATTCACCCTAGGATATTGCCATATCTTTTCTGCTCTGTTGCGACAAGTACGTAACCCACCCTTAGCACAGAACGCGTCATGCAATCATGGTTGGGTTCACGTGGATGCGGATCGGCAGTAGAGGAGAAATCATTGATGATGCCCATCATGGATCACAGCCTGCATCGCTAACGCTTCCAAAATATTAGCTGTCTACCTGTTGTTGGTAGCGGATGGCAACAGAAATATAATGCACCTTCCTAGTTCCCAAAGAAGGATGCGCAAAGAAACGAGAACAGGATTAAAGATATTGTGACAACAATGCGGCAGGAAAACTTAATATCGCCTCAGTTAACTTTCAAGAGGAATCCGTGGCGTAACTATGCTTAGGGATAAGCAGTCTGGAGATATTTTGGGAGATCGCGGAGCGTGTGAAGGTCCATGTAACATTACGTAGCGCTAGCATTACGTTGTCCCTCCGTTTACGCAGGAAGTTTTATTACGTTCGGTTAGGTGGATAACACTAAAAAAAGCACATCCGCAACTTGCCTGCCAGATTACTCCGGGTCCGGCGCCACCCGATGCAGGCGTTCGCCCGCTCTGACATGTCCCGCGTGTGTCTGATGGCTAGGAGTAATCTTCGCCCCAGCCTCAAGCCAGGGATGACACCCGTGCTCTGCGTGCTGTGTGCTGAGGGGATGTCCCCTGCCGCCCCAGCCTCAAGCCAGGGATGACACCCGTGCCCTGCGTGCTGTGTGCCGAGGGGATGTCCCCAGCCGCCCCAGCCTCAAGCCAGGGATGACACCCATGCTCTGTGTGCTGTGCGCTGAGGGGATTTTCCCTGCCGCGCCAGCCTCAAGCCAGGGATGACACCCGTGCTCTGTGTGCTGTGCGCTGAGGGGATTTTCCCTGCCGCCCCAGCCTCAAGCCAGGGATGACACCCGTGCTCTGTGTGCTGTGCGCTGAGGGGATTTTCCCTGCCGCCCCAGCCTCAAGCCAGGGATGACACCCGTGCTCTGTGTGCTGTGCGCTGAGGGGATGTCCCCAGCCGCCCCAGCCTCAAGCCAGGGATGACGCCCATGCTCTGCGTGCTGTGCACTGAGGGGATGTCCCCAGCCGCCCCAGCCTCAAGCCAGGGATGACGCCCATGCTCTGCGTGCTGTGCGCTGAGGGGATGTCCCCAGCCGCCCCAGCATCGAGCCAGGGATGACAACATTCCCCTGCATGCAACGTTCTGAGAGAATGCCGAGTCATTCTGTGGGCACTCAGACGAGTCTATTGCAAGAAAGAGAGAGGAAATAGACAAGAGAGTGGGTAGTATTTCTCTGATCGAATCGAGGTGACAGCGTTAGGAAGAAAAATCGATTGACACAGAGAAACGTGTGAAAAAGAAAGACGAAGAGTTGTAAACGCTAAAAGCCAGAACTCATGCGAGTTCCTAAGGAACAGTCCCTAAATTTTGGCGTGTATAATTTGGAGGTCAGGCCTTGGCTCAACACTGAATATAAAACCAATGAATAAACAACAGCAAGCTCTCGATCTAGCCTCCTCGGCGACAAAGACGGCAGCACGCAACTGGCCGGAGAGCCGCCCGTCATAGCACAGGATGTCGCCAGATTGTGACAAAATCACGGTGATGTTCTCTCCTGCCTTGGACAGACGCCGTAAATCTCTGCGTGTACTTCTACTGTTGTCGCCTGATCCCATAACACCCGCCGTGTCCTCTGCTGGTCCTTTCCGTTCCACCGCGGGAGTCCCCGGGTCCTGGCTGCGCGCACTGTACCTTGTACCTTGTTCTGTACCTTGTTGCCAGATTTCGAAAATGCCTATGGTGCAATTCTTGATTTTGTCGCTGGGTTTCGGGAATTCCCTTTGTGTGATCCGTGTTGTTCTCACCTCATGACGTGAATGGCTATGTTTTTGGCTGAGAAGATATGATAAGGCAAGGGAAGTGCCAGGCAGATGAGAGAACTACCCGTTGCATTACTCGCTTTCGTCATCAGTTATCGAGCATCAAAAATGGTCGTGGTGAAGCATTCCCCGTTGTCGTGAGATTCCGGCTACACCTAATGTGGCGGAACTCAGCCCACATTCTCCCCAACTTCGGGCTAGCCCGCAAATGGCAGCACCAGTGTAGAATTTCCTTTATAGGTCAATATCCTTCCTAGGACAGTTAAAGCATACACGGGCGAACCAACACCTGTAAGCTCTCTTTAATCCAAAGGCATAAAAACCTCCTATTGTAAAAATTATATTAACCGCCTATCATAAAGCCGCCTGTCATAAAAACCACCTGCACGATCGAAAGACATGTCCATTGGGCTGTCTCTACGATTTTCTCTAAAACCCCCTAATCGAACCATGGTCCGATGCTTCTCAATCTGGCTTCAGAAGCCTCATTTGCCATCAGTATCTAGGCGGTCAAAACTCTACTTTATCTGGGCTACCTTAAATGATTACCCTATCGGAAGGGAATTTTTGACTCGTGAAGGGAACTCCCTGTACTTGCGCTGACAAAAATGGGCTAGACCAAATCTGTCTGAATGTGGGCCAGCTTCCGCTACATCTCCACCTACGGTGTCCTCCACTGCTGTCTCCAGATCTGGGGAATTATCGCGGTGTTGTTTGCTGTTGTCATCAGATTCCCGGAGATGTGCGTGGTGTAATAATGTCTTCTGCTGTCGCCAGATCCCGGGAATGCCCACTGTGTTCTCTGTATTCGCGGTTCTGGGCGCGGGAATAGTTGGAAGCCTGATCCTCCTGGCGGTGGAAGTGGCCTGGTTCCACCGAAAGCAACGTCAAGAGCGAGCTCGTGCCCGCTGGGAACAGATGAACCTTCGTGCCCGCATCCTCATTAAGAGACAAGGTTTGCCACGCCCCTCCCTCCCCCTTTATGGTGAAGGTTAATGCCCATAATGGCGTTAAAGATGGGTAACTGTTGAGGTAACTCCAAAGATTGTTTGTCTAGTTTTAACTTTCTAGTTCTCGCTTGTATGAGACGATGGTGTGTAGTATTCATTATGAGTGTCATTCTAGCATGCATATTATAACGTGAGTGTTTATTGTAGCGCATCTTTAAGCGCATATGTCTGCGATGGGGTAGACTGGTTACCGCCGCAGCCAAACTCTCGGAGTTTCTCAAAGCCAGACTCTCGCAGTGGCCGGCTGCAGCGAACTCCCCGTGAAGTAAGCTCCCAAAAAGATTAAATTAGTGTGAGCATGAACGATGCGTTTATTAATGAGGTCTTGCAGTGCGCATAGCCGAAAGCCTCACTAAAAGTTTCACTGGTTCGCTTCGCTGCGATAGTCTTAACGCTGCGCTCATCTGATCGATGTCGATGCTCGATCTTTCCAGAACAAGTCGCCTTCACTGGCAAACACCACCGACCAGCACCCGACGAAAAAGAGCTCCAGCATGCTGTCTTTGACGCCTCAGTAGACCAGTAGACGTGATATCCCGACTATAGCAAACCTGCTGTCATGTGATATCAAAGTGGAACGCAGCTAATTTTCATTTGAGAACAACAGTACTTGCCTGTCCACATCGACTTCTGGCTCATAGCAGGATGACAATGAAACATTACTCGAGACACCTCTGGCCTGCTGGCTCTGTTTCCGCGTTTGTGTCCGCAGCTGTGTGAATGGTTAGGTGTGATGTGATGGGATGTGGGGCACAGCGATTTGAATGCTTAGCTGTGATGTGATGTGATCTGAAACACAGCGATGTGAATGGTTAGGTGTGATCGGAAAAACGGCATTCATAAGATCACTTGGAAACCCCTTTCGCGAACGCAGTAAATTGGTACGGGTGCTCCAGATTTTGCCTTAATGATGCTATCGCTCGTTTGAATTCTTGAAGAATGCACTCGATTCCTCTGAGCCCGGGAGGACGAGCTACTCCTGGGTGCCCATGCACGATTGCCTGTCTCGTGTCACATGTTGCTCGACTGAGTTGGATGGCTTAGAGGATTGGTCCCATATGGGTGATGTGAGCAATGTGAGCGGTGCTGAGAACAGTAAGAACGGTCCTGCGTTGTTTTTTCCGATTTCAGAAGTAGATGCCACACTAGAAATGCTCACTTTTGGTATTACCCGTTTGGTAATACCAGAGTAATAGTCATTGGTAATACCCGTTTGGCCACTGTTTTTCACCTTCTCCTGTTCTCATAAAGCTGTTCAGCGCCTCTCAGTGTCCAGCGCCCCCTCCCCTCCCCTCCCCCGTTACGTCGAAGAACGCTGTGTTCCCATAAAGTTGTTTAGCGCGTCTCGGTGTCCAGCACCCCCTCCCCTACCCCCTACCCCCCACCCCCCACCCTCTCCGTTACGCCGAAGAACGCTGTTTTCGACCTGGAAGCTCGCGTTCGATGCGGGACGTGTGTGGCAGATTTTGCGCCCTCTTCTAATAAATATGCGAGCAGATGCGCGTGGAGTGGTTTATTCAACCATTGCCAGAGCACGCTGACCCATAGATTGATTGCAAGCAATGTTATTGTCCGGTCGGCCAGCAGCTCGGCGCTCTACGGACTACGCTCATTCGAGGGTACTTTTCTAGGGGGAGCCACACGCAGAACACACGCACGGTCCGGCACGCATGTCGCCTACGCACAACCCATCGCTGCCGTCCATTTGTGGTGACATAACAGTGCTTTACTTAACACTAGATCATACTTTTGTGCTGTTTTGTGGCTTTTTTTGCATCACCTTAGGCACAAGGGCCACCGTACGAAAGCCGAGAACAGTGGCTACCTCAGCGACTACAAACAGCGGAGCAGCAGTTCTGTTCAGGAGCGACACTCCGGATAACTCCCGGGGTGCAGTAGTAACTCACCCCTGCCGACGACACGCAGCTAATTGTAGCCAGTGATAGCCTGCGAGCAACGTTCACCAGCACGACTTGGAGACGTATCATCTGA
Source organism: Pollicipes pollicipes (assembly GCF_011947565.3). NCBI lineage: Eukaryota > Metazoa > Arthropoda > Thecostraca > Pollicipedomorpha > Pollicipedidae > Pollicipes > Pollicipes pollicipes. Next base: position 18,385,247 of record NW_023596805.1, on the reverse strand, counting down.
TCAGTTAACGCACCTTTTCACGGTTTTCGCCCTTGAAACCGGTGAAAAATGAAGCTACACTCTCCAGCAGCGGAGTGGCCACCATTCAGCGCGTCTCTGTCTCCAGCAGCGGAGTGAGTGCTATTGGGAGCGTGTGCCCATCTCTAGCAGCAGAGTGAGTGCTGTCTCCGTCTCCAGCAGCGGGATGAGAATCACTGGGCGCGTGTCTCCGTCTCCAGCAGTTCCCTTCCCATCAGCGGAGTGAACACGCCAACCCGCTGAATGTCCTGTCTGGCGCCCTCGGCCAGCTTCAGCCGATGGGTGGACTCTGCTCAACAATAGCTCTGATGTTAAAGACGGCACACTGCTAAACATGATTAAGTCCGCCTTTCATATCATCGGTACCACTTTATTTCACATCATTAACACGGGCATCATCATTGAGACGGGCTTCTCTAGCTGGAAAAGCGCCGTCGTACTGAAGGACTAACTGCTTTTCAGAGGCAGCCAGCTGGAGGCCAATCACCCACGCTCCACTCAGATGTAAGGGTTGGAAGGAAGTCGCGATGACAAGCTTAAGCGGCTGCTTTGGGGAAGACGGTCAGTCCATCCTGGTTGCCGGACTTCAGCTGCTCCAAATGAACTGACGTTGACTGAGATAACCCACCGAGGTAAAATCAACTCATATGTGAATCTGATCTGACGGTCGCCCGCAGCGGGCGAGAGTGGCAGAACATAGCTGGACCGCAGGTCACCACTGCTGGCGCATTTCAGTGTTCGTAGCTTAAGCCGTTATTGAATGAATTCGCGGGCCATAGCTCCTTCACTACAGCCCGTTCCATGTCGACATTTTCTGTTTGGTTTTGAACACCAGCAGCCGCTGCCTTGGCGACAAGCAGATCAGCGTCGCTGGGCAGGGCCGCTGGATGTGCACCAATCATTGCAGACGGCTCTGGACGTAACGCGAGCACAGTTTTTCCACCGGGGCATGTCGACTGACCTTCAGAAGACAGAGACGTGTTACGATGCTCAGTCGGGCGGAGACCTGCCAGCTCCGAGTGCGCAGTCGGGTGGAGACCTGTCAGCTCCGAGTGCCGTCCACTCTCCTAGTGGTGGACAAGTTGCCTCAATGTTCGGAGAAAAACATGCAATTTTGGTGTGGGCACAGATCATGAGCTTTCTGACAGACTTCAGAGACTTGCATCTCTATCATTTCACCGCCATCGCGTGCATTTAGGGTTTTCGTACGCAGCTGCCCCAATTCCTGGAGGGGCTTCATGGGCTTTTAGAGGTGGCATCTCAAATTTCGGCATAGGTAGTGCCAGGCGGGGGTCTCGTGGTGAACAAGGCGGGCAATTTCGAACAAGAGAATATGGTGTCATTTGCTGATGTTGCTTCTTGGTCAAGGAGTTTTTGAGCACACCGAACGCCTGTGCACGAAAAGCTTCGCCCAAAGCCAAGCCTGCCCGGTGTGGTCCTGGATCAGTACTGTGGCATAGTAAATTGAGAAGACCGTAATGGTAAGTTTGCTGCTGTTTGCGACTAAACATCACTCGATCTTAGGCTATCAGTTCTTATGTATATGCCTCGATAGGACACGGGTGTAAATGCAAACTTTCACCTTAGGCGCCCAGCCTCATTATCTCTAAATTTGGCTCGAGAGCAGCCTATAATCGTAGGAAGAGACATAAGACATGCCCAGGCACAGGCGGGAGTGCATTTTCTGATCTAAGTGAGCATACGGCAACAAGCGTAGTTAGATGGGAACTCCAGGCACACAAAATCTGCGCCCGATTCCAGGTGGAGAGACGCCTAAAGGGCCAAGTGAGGTCAAGTTCAAGGTCAGACTTAATAGCAGTAGAAAGAGGGACGCTGTTCAACTTCAGGAGAACGACGTCCCTGGCCTGGTAGCCCACAAACGAAGGCACAAAACAACCACAAATTGGCTCCAAGTCAAGTTATCCGGATGCTCCAGGCCTTGTTCAGAAAAAAATGTCATAGAAGGGAAAGTGCATGAGTGCAGCAGAGCGAGTAGTTTAAGTGGAGTACAGGAGAGGAGAGGTATAGGGACAGAGAAGGGATAAAAGAATAGAATAAAGTGATGGGGAGTAAGCACTTCTTCAAAGTAGGCGAGAGTGCTTAATCTTGGTAAAGCGCGCCCCAAACGAAGCTGAAGGCCGTCTTCGCGTTTTTAAGCTTTAAAAGATACGAGCCGCAAAAGGCGGTGAAACGGAAGAGCCCTTAAATGAAGTCGGAAAGAGCCTTGTGGTTTATGGTCTGGCTCGATATGGAAAAGAAAAGGCATCACGGTTGGCCGTCTTAATATTTACTTATCTATGCACATGGAGAGCACCAGAGCAGCGAACGTGCGTGTCGACTGATAAGCGAAGTAAAGCGCCTGAATTGTGACATAGTGACACAAGGACTATGAACTATAAACTACTGTGCAGGCTTATAAATGCGAAAACGATCCCCGCATTTAACGAACGAACGACCTCGATGGATCAATGATAGATAAGTTTCAAGCATCTGACTGACCCGAATGAGTTGTACAAGACTGACGACTGCTTAACGATGTTCACTTAAGAAAACATACTGCTCTCAAGGGTGAGTCCACCGAGAGGGATGGCTTTAGATTGAGGTGCTCATAACGCAGAGGATGCTACCCCCCCCCCCCCCCCTCCCCCCACACACTCAATATCCTGAGGCATGACTACGAGAAAAACACGCCCGGGGTTTCGAAGCATGGCTTAAGTGTTCAACAACGCCATGCATCATATGACAAACGTATTTACGAATGTAGATCTATTTTGGCATTATCCAAAAAGGTAACAATCGTGCCAAGTGTTTGAGGTTTAAGTTAACATTGATATCAAGGCTGCTTGCTGCATCGATTATCCCATCGTCACCGTCACTCAAAGAAACCGTATTTTCTGGCTGTACACTACGTGAAAACTGCTCGGAAAAACACACCTAAGACCTTCTTGAAAGCTTTTTATGACATTAAAAAGCTATTCCGAAAAACCGAGATAAAATTGCAACGCATGATGCTAAACTTGCCGTCATACAGATCTATACGCATGCTTCTGAGTTTCCATGTGCCACATCTGCCATATTGAGACCAAGCAGTGTTCTTGCTTCGTGAGCATCGCTGTCATTGCGAATGTGCAGGCTCCAACAGAACACTAGCAATGCACCGCTGCAAATCATGTGTACAAACGTCCTGCATAGTCCTGTAGTACAAAAAGTAGGTGTGTTTTATAAGCATCACACCACATGAACGAGCTGCGTAACCCCGTTGCATGTCGAGCTGTTAAACACCGTGGCATACGTCAAGCCGCAGCATAAGACGGTGTAGAAAGCTTGTCGAGAGAACATTACAGCATAATCGTATCGCATCTGTTGACCACCACACTGGACCCACGGGTATCACCGGGCGCGTCTCGATTTCTCCGCTCGGGTCCCTTCCGTTCTCAGACCAGCGCTCAGTTTCGTGTGGAGCAGGACCGCCGCCGGCCCTCGCCTTGTTTTCGGCGCGGCGGTGTGTCATTGGATCCGAGTCGGTCCCGTCCTCGGGTCGCCGCGCACGAGAGCCCCGGCGCTCTTGTGAAACATGATCAGTCTCGCCGGCGTTCGGGCGTAACGCTGGAGGCCCGTCGAATTCTCGGGCCAGGCCGGCATGAGTGAGACAGCCAAGGGATTGGCTGGTCGTGGCTGTCAACATGGCAGCCTTAGTACATGGCGAGTGATTTAAATAGTGCTGTTGTTTTTGTTAATTTGTTTTGTTTGGTGAAGTTTTGTTGTTAAATAATCCTGTTGGTTTTAGGCATGTTTGGGCATCGAGTGTCAGCTGACAAATTTTTCCGAGACAGGATCAAAGTAAACACGGCGCTATTAATCTCTTCCCAGCTGAGTAATTGGTCCAAGTTGGCACCTCAGTAAAAAATTGCACTATTAATCTTTTCGCCAGCTATGGCCGATTTCGCCAGCACTATCTCTACCGCCGTACTTCATATGCAAGTAATCCGGCTTCCTCCATCCATTCGAGTGGGATGTGGAGGCTCATTGCATAGCTGGAGGCATAAACAGATTGAACTTTTAGATTGGATGCTTAATAAATTGGATTTCTAGCGTTCCATAGTGTCAGGTTATTTCTCTCAGCCAAGGTACCGCAAGCAGGCAGGAATGGGACAAATTTACACCCCGAAGCCCCTCCCTCTACCTCACCAACTTGGTAGGAAAATTGGGTGGAGGCCGAGAGGGTCAATGACATCACGTGAATCTAAGCGTAGTTCTAGCATTTTTACCTGTCTTTTAACTCCAACTGGTATCGCAAAGCTGTAATATTGCGTATGGGTGTCATGATCGACGCGCGCATTGTACTAATCTGAGGCGGTCAAGGCTTGGGGAACACGTCACATTGTACTAATCTGAGGCGGTCAAGGCTTGGGGAACACGTCACGCCGATTGTTTGAATATAGATTACTCCCGAAAATTTTAAGGGCAGCAAACTGTAGTTAATAAAACCTTGGTTTCCAACATTCTTCCCCCACCGGTGACTCTGCATCAGCCTCCAGTCCAGTTGAGACATGGATACCCTAGAAAGCATATGAACCTTATTAGCATTAGCTGGTGAGCACATGGATCGTATTAGCATCAGGTGGTGGGCACATGGATCGTGTTAGCATCAGCTGGTGAGCATATGGATCGCATTAGCATCATAGCTTGTCACAGATTGCGGATTCATCTGAGGGTTGGATCGGACCGGATCAGAAATTTATGATAAAGCTTGGATAAGAACCGGATCGGATTTTAGATCTGCTATTTCACATGCGTCGCTGGTTTTTTGGCTGATTAATTTGCTAGGTGCCGGAACACAAATGTTCTGATGAAACGGTCGCAGTGCCAGATTCAGATGAATGAGTGACACTTAGATGCCGCTTTGGGAAACCAAAGCTGTAGTTTTGCCAAGGCTATTAGAAAACCAAATAATATCTTGACCTATGTAACCACGCCATTTTTCCTTATTTTGTCCGCAATCCTATTAATCACAAGTTGGTGCCACCGTAGCAAGGTTTTGAAAAAATGGTATTTGCTGTAGAGTGCACCATGGTTTTGAAATCAGACTACTGTCTTAAAAAAATTGAAAGAATGAATTTCATGGCAACACCTTAACTTCCGACTACATAGGAAAGCAGCCAAACTTAAAATAAGTCGAATATCAGCTCCAAATTAAGAATGCTGCCACTGCTGATACATTGCCAGCTGTCTGGCTGAGCAAATATTGTTATATTCTCACATGACTTCTTGATGACAGCTCCCCCTCCCCCCCCCAAAAAAAGCATTTCAAGGAATGAGCATGTTATCCTCTACAACCAGGGATCAAAATCATCCAAACAGGAGAGCAGCCAGCGGGTGAATGGCCCGACCCGCCGCCTCCTGGGCTCACATTTAAGGTTGTGCTAACACCGTAGATGGCTCCTAGAAGAAAGCCAAGAGCAGCTGACACTGCAGACTGGGCAGTGCAGCGAGACCGTCACCATGGAGCAGATATATCTGAGCAAGGCGGCACGTTCATCCGGGCGGTACTATACAAAAGGACGAATTGGAGCCGGCTCCTCAACAGCCCGGGGGACACGAGGGTGGACGCTGCCCAGACAGTTTGGGGTCTCCCCGAACGACGCGACACCACCAACAAGGGGCGGTCAGAGGGCACGTGCGGCTGACAAGCCGCCTTGTTGTAGGTGACGCGAGAGGCAAGGAGCTTCGTAACGCGGAAACTGACTGAGGCGATGTGGCGTTGTAGGGGAGATGGAGGGAGAAGCGTCGTGCAGAGTCTAGTATCGGAAGGAGGCAGTCTGGCGTTGTAGCGGAGATGGAGGGGAGACGGCAGAGTCTACATAGTATCGGGAGGGGGCAGTCTGGCGTTGTAAGGGAGATGATGGGAGAGACGTTGTGCAGTCGAGTATCGGGAGGAAGCAGTCTGGCGTTGTAAGGGAGATGGAGGGAGAGATGTTGTGCAGAGTCTCGTGTCGGGAGGAGGCAGTCTGGCGTTGTAAGGGAGATCCAAGATACAGATCCAAGGCAGGCAGAGACTGCCCGCACGGTGAGACGGCACCGACCTTTCAACGGCCCGGCCCAGCGCGCCGCTCGACGGAGAAAGCGGCCGAGTAGAGCCACCGGTGGCATCGACGGCAGGAATCACATGCTCCTCGCGCAGGGGAGGCAAGCATGGCACAGGTAGGCCGGTTAAGGCTACTTCGGCTGCAGGTAGCCAGAGGCGGTGAGGCCCCACGCTGTCTGTCACGTGCCGTGCGTCATGAGCGCAGGAGTTCTTGGACTACGACCTCCAGAGGCCTGCATATGCGGCGGGCGGAGGCGTCTGGGTTAGGCGTCAGACATTAAGGTAGGCATCAGGTGCGGGTGCCAGGTATCAGGCAAAGCGGCGGGTCCGGCCGCCGGCCGCTCCTCTTCATCACGACACAGCTGCAGCACCGCAGCGCTATTGGGCTAGTGCATGACTCGGGGTCAAAACCTTGATCAGAAACGCGAGCATATAGTGGGGAAAAAATATAAAGGAGTATCACTATAAAACCATTGCACCGAATACGCATCAACAGGGTTTTAAAACAAATGCCGGCGATTGGTGCCCTCCGGGCGATGCGCACTCCAGGAGATAGGCTGCTCGAGGGCTACAGCTTTGTAGCATGCAGCCTTTGTTTCAGGCATAACCTCATCTTTAAGTTCGCACGGGTGTAGCGCAATTGCGTATTAGACTAAATCATGGCTCTGCAACGCAAAATCGTTTGACTACAAAACCTCCAAAAAGAAACCAAAATGCGAGCTTTTATGGCAATGCACAGGCGTTTTTACATTGAAAAGAATCAGACGCACAGTGAAAGAATCCGTTTATGCGGCAGCGTAGTTTCACAGAAAAAATTAGGGGCTAAGTAGGAAACGTGACTAAACCTACCTCAAATCACACCAGCATATGACTTTCTCCCTGCATTTGGCTAAATCCTCCTTTCAGTTTGTTAGCTGGGTCCCCCTCCCAAAAAATGACACCAAACTTTTTACAGCACCGTACCATTATTACGACACCCTTGACTTCATGGGTTCCTGTTCCTTACGCACTTTAGTGGACTTCACCCAATCCTGCCACGGTTACTCTGGCAGGGAAAGTTCAGGAAAGAGCATCGTACTTATCTGACATAATAGTGCTTGTGGTTCAGTACAGGACACTCAAGCAGCGCCAAAATGACTTGGAGACAACTTCTTTGGAAACAAAACACGGGTAATTACGGTGCGTTTGTGAAATGCGCATCAAATGAGAAGTCCACGAGCTGTGCAGATTTCCTCTAAGACCCAGGATTACATCTACTTGGGCCGGTCCCGATCTCCCTCTGCGCCTAGAGTTGCGCCCACTACGGTTTACCCTCGGATCAGCGTCTTAGAATTACACGAATATCAATTGCAACCCCCATTCACGTCAAACCGTGGTCGGTTAGAAGCCAAAACAAAATGCGCAAATACATTATGGGCGTGTTTAAAGCTTAAAATGAGGATAAGTTGATCCAAGGGGTTTGCAACACATGTACCTGAAACCGTTTTGGAAATTAGGTGGGGTGGTGGATATTGGAAGCTTTCTGATTTCTAGTCAGCTTAACTCGCTGCGTTAATTTAGCTCATGAAGCTGAGATGGACCTATTAGATAATCCATCACCAAAACGATGGTTCACAAAGGAAATATTTTTGGAAAGTAAAGACCGTGTCTTGGGGCATTCAGAAGTGATCATCCGAAAGTAATGAGGAGAAATGATGTCGCAGAATTGTAATTTGTCGGACGAAAACACCAAACGCTTGTAATTTGTTTTCCATAGGAGGGAGAGGGAGATGGGGAGGGAGAGAGAGGTATTCGTGTCTGTTTCTAAGCCGGAGAGCGCAAATTTCGCCAACTTCACGCTCAAGTCAGGGAAAGCACAGCACGTGTAATTTTTGCTGCACTCCGCTGATACTTGCTTATGAGTTTGAAGCAGACATATCAGCCTCCAGTTGGGATGCCACAAGCATGAACGCACCTCGCAAAGGAACGATCTTCCATCTGTTTAGACTGCGGCAAAGCGACCGACCCACTGGTTTATGCGTGTAATTGTGTTCCAATGTGTTCATCGTGCAGTACGGTGTGGCTGGCCGACGTCGCTCCGCGGATATTCGGAAGGCCGTTTCCTAACCGAGCGAGCGACTGTTGACCGTCAGGGTTCAGTTCATTGCCGAGAACGTTAATGACTGTCAGCGAAGATTTTCGCTGACTTAAGCACGGACCAGAAACATCTCTGCAGGATGGCACTCCGTGTAAGGACAGTCTGTTCTCAAAATAGGGCGTCAAAATTCTGGATTTTTGGTGGACAATTGCGTCTTTTAGCGGCGGTTTTAGCTTCTCACTTTTCGACTATTTTCGTGATTTTGGTCTCCTGTTGATGGATAGATATATCGCGTCAAGTTTCCTACAAGCGACGCTCTGGCGCAAACAACGCAGTGCTTTACCATTGAAAGTAAAGTACCGAGGATCTCATGCTCACCATTTTTACGGCCAAAGCTCACAGATAAAACACCACAATCGGCCTCGAATGGTAGCCTCCATTAGTTGCCCTACCAAGCGATGGTCTTCACTGCTTCGGCCCCCCGAAACGAAGGGAAATGGGAGACCGATATGGCACCCCAATTTCAACCTCAATTATAAATAGCTGGGCAAACTCCCGTAAACAGCTGGCTAGCTTCCGCACCAGGAATTGTCGTGCAACTGCTTTAATTACTTTTCAATGGCTTAAGAGCGATTTTGAGGCATTCACTTTGCTACTTTTGTTGCAGTACTTTTTCACATGTGGTATCACCAGCCGGGAGCCCTTCAGGAGACCTCGAGGGCCCGAAATGGCACCACATGTTCCTAGCTCGCCGTGGGTGACGAAAACGACATTGTTGCAGGCTTAAAGTGGTTTAGTCTGACACCTAAATTCATTGTTTTCCCCTAGGTGAGTTGCTGAGATGTTGTTTGCCAAGCACGCATCATGTAGACGACATGCTTGAATTCCGTGCATCGCGCGTGGCCTGACTGGAGAGACCGAAATGCCACTCTAACTGGGCTAGCTCCCAGTGCTCTCGAGTCAACTGTTGATTAAAGCTTAATAACATTCTACACTTCCAGAAAAGTATGTTCTTTTAGTATGAACGGTCCCTGCAGCATTCGTCAAGATATTAAGCAACACGAATAGCATGTAAGACTGCAGTAGTACAGAACAAGTGGGAAAATGTTTGTAGAGCGGCTATCCTTGAAGGCATTCTGGGTATTTGGGTATTTCCAACGCTGATAACACAAGGTGATTCAGATGCCGCGGATAAACTATTTCTATGCCCCATGTGCTGACGTTTAAAGGTAGGCGTTAGCGACCGTGGGCCAATTGGCGACGCTATTATGCTTAGGAGTCAGTGGTATTCGAAACCAAGTCCAAATACATGCTCTTTTGGGATGACCAGTTTTTCCAATGTCGATATTTTTTAATGATTCCGTCATGGACGTAAAATGAGAGACATCACATTTAAGTGTAAACCTTGAATTCTCTTAACCATGAGTTGCGCGGTTTCACTAGATACACAAAATTGCCAACAAAACCTAGCTGTAGAGCGTCAGAGAAATAATTTTCATCAGTTAGAGAGGTGCAACTAGCGTGCAAAGAGCCTGGATATTGCAAACATAATAACACTAGTCTTAAATATAATAATAATAATATATATAATAATAATATGCACTCGGTCGACTTTCTGCTGATCTCGGTCTCCTTCAGGGTTTTGGTAGGGACATTTCGGCTTTCGTGGCACATTTTGGTGAAACGATTTTGACACATTGCCTAGCAATGTGACAACGAGATCGGTTGCCTGGCAACGAGACCGGTCGGCTGAGCCGTACTCGCAGTGACCGACGGTGACACAGGGCTTTGCGTTTGTACGATCCGGAATGCCCTCTGACCGGACATGATTCAAAATGAAAATGTTTGCGGAATCAGTCTTCAAAACCAACGAAATGTGTGATTCAATCACTAGCGCTGAATGTGTCTATCGGGTCCAGCCAACGTCTCGCAGTGCGTTCAACTGCTGAGGTGCCGGCGCACCAAGCACACGGCCATGGCGAGGCCAGTGAGTTAGCGAAATAGCTGTTGGTGTCATTCCTTGATTCCCTGTACAGCTCTGTTATTGGTGATCTGACAAACACAGACAAAGAGGAGCGAGACAAGCCACAGACAAAGAGGAGCGAGACAAGCTCATCCGTCACACCACGAAGCATCGCCATCATTAGCAGCATCGGGGGGGGGGGGGGGGTGCCATGAAGGCTCGTCTGTTACTTCTTAATGAAGATAACATTCAAAGACACCAGATCATAGAGCTATTGCGCGGAGCCCACAGACTGGTTCTGTGAGGCCGTACGCGAACCATTCATCACGATACAGTGCTCCGATGGCGAGACAGTGGGGTTTGCCGATGAATCTCGGAAGGCTCCGAGCTGCCCAGTGCACACACACAAGCTGCGGAATGGACGCTTAAGGTCTCCACCGAGATAGTGTCAACAGTATCGGACAGAAGGTTCGGCATCGCAGCATCCTATGAACAATGAAGACCTCGTATGAAGGTTGAAGAACGCGTCACACCGTCATGTGCCGTTCTACGAGAGACTTAAATATTGTCTGAGTGTCAGCTGCACTCCCTCGTCTCGATGGTCTTGAAAGTGCGCTGATGTGATGCTACTGCTCCCATCTTTGTCACTGGTGTGTGCAAAAATAAATCATGTAAACATTTGAAGCACGTCTTGGTTGGTGACTGGTGCTCAGAGGAGCGTTTCAAGCTGCGGAAATAACTGTGGATGCAGGAGCTTCAAATTTGCCACAATTATCGCTTAACTTTGCTTACAAGTATAGTTCCGTACCGCACTATACGTGTGGAACGCCAGAACACCTTTCAGAAGGATTAGGATTAGAGGATTAGATCAAATAACCGAGTAGAAACAGACGAGACAGACGGAATATTCGGAAACATTTTGATAGCTCTCCAGTAGTACTACTTAATGCATTTTCATTACTCTCCCTTGGCTATAAATTATTTTACTCGAACTGAGCTGCAGTTTTACCCACCGCGTTTCCATCCGAGTTCTGACGTCACTGGTGGCTTTCACATATTTAAAAAAACACGTCCTCTTTGTTGCACATGCCGTAGCGGTTCAAAGCGTCGATACGCTGTCATTGTCAGCATAATTTTTGTTTTATGGGCACAGAGCGCCCATCGACCTCTTAATATGTTGCAACGTAATTATCAGATCTAATAAGTGGCCCCCAGACCGCTGACGGACGGGCGCGATCATTGGAGCCATTTTATAGGCCTGTACTTCACAATTACGATTACACTTCGCTCAACAAATTGACTTCACTTGGCTCCGCAAGTTGACTGGACTTGGCCCGTGCCATGACAAGTGTAAGCTCGTTTGCGCCATCGTCTCGCGATGATCATTCATCTTAAACTGATCTGTGCTTTTGCCACCCGGCTCTCACGTGAGTTGTGACATCACTGGTGACCTTCAGAGTCATTACCAAATCATATGTTTTTATCACCGAGGGAGCCTTCGAACACTATTATTCGTTGCATTATCTAAAGTGTTGAACGAGCCCGCTGTTTAGGCGTCGCTTTATGGCTCTTCTTTGGTGCCCTTATTGTCGCACAGTTTACTGTCCTCGCTCAAACAAAATTTTCAAACAACGCTGCAGCAAACTTCGCCCATCGAGGGTCCGCCTACATGAGGTGCCAAGAGGAGACGCCGGATCGGCGGCTGTGCGCCGATCCTCGTACCGCACATGACGGTCACCTGACGCGCGTGGCCGGCTCTGTGGCTCACTTCGAGCTCTGTTGACGTCTCCCTGGCGGACTGGAAGTGAGAGGACACAGCTGTCATGCCGGTGGGCGTCGAGACGTCGCAAAACGGCTGGGAGCGTCACGAGTGATGCTTCGAACGACTCGGACTGTCTGCAGTAGCGCCCCCTGCTCCTAGCTTGTGCGACTTCAGCGCCGCGATGCGGCAGCCTCTTACATCAGTGCGGTGTCGCCACAGCCTCCCCTGTCCGGTGACTCTGGCCAGTCAGCCGTGCGCGCCGTACACGCTGATGAGAGTCGACATCTGTCTGCCAAATCCTGTGCACATGAGTCCACATCGGTCCATCAATCGCTGTACACCCTGGGACCGCGGTAAGCTGGTGTGGCAGTGGCTGAAAGGCAGTGGAGAGTCGAGATAACCGCAGTTCAGGTGGGCACCTGCTAGCGTTACCTTACACTGCTTCTATTGTGTGCTCACATTGCTGTCCATGTCCACGCAGACAGCTGCACTAGCTGGAGTCTCTAGTTGTATGCCTTTGCAAGAGTCCCATGCCCTAGTGTTGGTCCCCATTACTTTTTGTTAGAATATTACAAAAAGAGGGAACAGACAATATCGCACACAGTCTTCATTTGCTTGTTGTTTGCTTTGTCTGACCACTAGAACGTTAAAAAAGCCTCTTTGATAAATGACACAAACGTAAAAAATTAACTTGCCGTCTTCCAAAACGGAGTTGGTTGCATTTCTCGCAAAATATACATTTCGGCGGGCGGCAGGGCGAATGAAGGCCCTTCTGTCATATATTCCTAATATGAAACTCTCTTATCTGAGTCCGCCGTCGGTGGCCTCTGCCCAGGCTCGGCTGTCCCCCGCATGACTGATTGCAAACTGGTGGTATGACTGCTTTGTTGCATATTTCAGGATTAGCATTGCTACTAACTGGGGTGTCAAACATGTCGGACACCTGCAATAGTATCTTTTTTTCTTAATTATGTTCCCTTACACCACACCACTCCCGAAAAAACTCCGGGAAGCTGCCTGCCTTAGGTACGAGTTGACCCAATGGACATTTAATTGCCCATCATTCAACATAGGCGACTTGATCTTCTTAGTGTGTAGGCAAAGGAGTACCCAGAGCCTTGCTAAGGGGGCGGGGGCACAGGGTTGATAAAACCTCTTTTATGGTGACCCCACTCCAAAAATACCAGATATAGCTTTCTTGCTAACAAGGAATACGGTTTTCTTCGTTTCATCGCTATTTTTACCTTGCAACATGAACAGAAATCAGAGGCTGTCGTGAGATCAATTATGTTTGTATTTTGAAGTCAATAAAAGGCGGTAATCAGGTTTGAATGACCGCATGCAATAAATCACCGTTGTCGTTAATTTACTATGGTTCAGTGAGCTCTTTGTAAACCGACAGAGTTCAAAAGCTTTGTAAGAATGTTTTATCTGGGTTCCATAGACATTAAGGACATCGCGAAGGCCGATTGTAGGTCGAGATGTTCGATCAAAATTTGTAGACGAGATTTGATTGTGGATCGAGTGGTCAACAATGTATATTAACACAGCCTTAACATGGCCTGTATATAAGCATTGGCCTTTGAGGCCAATGTTATAAAAAGGAAAGCCACTGTCCGCAAGAAAAAAGTACGGCACCAAAACACAAAAGAACGGCACTATCCCGAATGATATAAAAAAAGAAAACGCGACGGCAAATCTTTCTTTGTTGTCATGCTGGCGTTTTTTCTTCTTCTACTGGCGCATTTTTTTATAGACGGCTCGGTTGGCGCATCGTGCACCGGAGCAAAAAACCCTACACGGGTATATGTTCTAGTAAATAATTGTAAAATTACGAGAACATCACAATAATTTAATATATGTATTCTACTAAATATCTAACAAATACTGCATAACAAAATTTAAATATTAGCACGCACTCGGGTGGGGGTCAACTTGACCCCCCAAAGGTTTTTCAATAGTGGTTTCCGTTACAGCGCGGCGCAACCGCGCCAAATTTTGCATAGCTATAAACAATTGAATAGCGGATCGTTTGGCGTTGAAAATTTAAATGTACCTCATCAGGTCGCTGACCTATGGCAGGTCAAGATCAGTCCGTGGTTCCAGCGAAGGCAGTTTGTACGGAATCCTGTAATCTGATCCAACAACGGAGTGTTAGACGAAGCCATACATCTCTGAGATGCTTTTTTAGGCAGAACAACCGTTGAAAGAGCAAATTGTATTGACCTAAGGTCAGGTATGAAGGTCAAAACAAGGCCAAAACCAACCTGTTTTGTTACTCTAGGGCTTGCTGTATGGGATACTTTCTGGTGCTCATTTCGAGTTTAATGATAGCAGGAGCCGAATTATACATCTTCCATGGACTTCCTAGAGGTCAAAATAGGTCATTGACCTGAAATGACCAAGGTCAACGTTTTGCTTTAGGAACACACTGCCTGGCGCAATCTATGTCGCTTAGTCAAAAGCAAAACTCAAAGCAATCTTGTACGATTTTGGACATCTTGACCTTCAAAAGGTCAATTGAGGTCATTGACCTTGAATTATAATGTGACGTTTTGCTTAGAAACGGTTATCTATGGAACTTGACTTGTTTGACCTTTTTGACCAGAATATCATGACCTAGAGACCTGAAACCTCAACTTAATTGAGTTTACGTACAGGTCAAGACACTCGGTAAATTTGGTGCTTCTAGCTTTGTTAGTTTCCGAGATCTCAGGGGGTCAAATTGACCCCTACCCGAGCGAAGGTCATCTAGCCGGCCACCCGGACGCGTGTTAAACAACAAAGTGTGTCTCACAAGCAAAAGTTCTTGAGCAGCATTACCATGAAACCTCGTTGAGACTGTGTTTTGGAGGGAGCTTACGATAAAATGCGGTGTTGTGCTTGCGCGGAAATTGTGAGAAAACCTGCAATTTGATAGTTCTGTGGGCTGTATGTGATAGTCCAAGCTTTGTTTGTCTGAAAGTCTTTAACATTCAGTCAGAACCCATTAGTGATGCAATTTATATAACGTGATTTTTTTACATGCGCGCTCGCAAATCTTAACAACAAAAACCTCGACAACGGGCACTGTAGGCGGGCACATAGTCCGCGGAGCGCTCACCCATTCTGAAGCAAGTACTGTTAGACATTTAAATCGATTAGTAATGCAAGTTGTGTGACGTAATTTTGAGCATGCGCACTCTCAAGTAGCAACAAAAACCTCGATGCCAGACATTGCATTTTCCGTAGGCCGCGCAGCGCCGGCCTAGTAGCTAATACTGAGCCGCGGCCAACGGGTGGACGAAAATGATGACGCTTCGGCAAGAAGTACCGTTAACTGCGGCATCAAATCTTATATTTAGAAGGTAACCGGGGCGCATATTTCACGTGTGCAATTTTCAGTCCGATGCTAAGAACGGATTGACCCTTAAAGCACCACTGAGTTGGGTTGGAATCTGGTGGTGGAACTGGAAGAGCAAAGGAAGAATCTCTATTTTTGTGTTTCTGTAACTATCAATCTGACCAGAAAACAGATGAGCATGGCGCCCGCCGTCTGGTCGCACTTACAGTGGCCGACGCCGTTCGGTTTAACGGAAGCTGCAACTCAGGTTACCGCTGTCCTTGCTCTCGAGGCTGCGGGCTGGCACGTTCAAACTTTTTGGTGTAATTTTTCTCACTAATTCCTTCTGCAAAATGAACTCTCTCAAGCAAACGTGGGATGACCTTGTTCGTTTTTTTAGTTAATTTCGACCCACTCTTTTCAACAGTAATGAGAACTCCACTCACCATTAATGAGACTCATTTTTTCCTTCCGGGCAAGGGGCCCCTTGGGTAGAACACCAGGGATACATTACCGGTTCCGGTCAAGGGCTGAAGGATCACTCCGTTCCATCGCATCACTCTGTCCATGTCTTCTAATTGTCATTCCGGCGACACGGGGCGGGACCTCCTGGTCGATCCGGAGGCCGTTAGAGGGATATATAGTATCGCACTGTCTCCCTCCCTGACACGGGAGGGCTTCTGACCCGCGCAATTGGCCCCGAATCAGCATAGGAACCCTCAGTGACGTAACAACAAACCTGATCGCCGCAGGTGGTCAAATAATTGTCACATAGACTACATTTCCATGTTTCTCTGTGTTCTTCGGAGATATTGAGGACTACCTGAACGTAGATTGTAGATAACATGGGGTTCCAAATTTATATTAACATGGCTAATCTATGTTCGTCTCAAAGTGTTCAGGATCCAGTCAGAGTTTATTACTGATAAAAGCCATGTAACATGGTTTTAAACATGCACGCTCGCAATTGCTAACAACAGCCGCGCTGCCCGGCGTTGCAGCCTCCATAGACCGTGCGGCGTTCGCCTGTGGTCGGGAGATAAAGCGATAGCCAATAAGCGAACGGAAAAGATGACGCCTCTTGAGGGAGATGGCTAGTGAACTAGGCAAATCGGTATGTATGTTTAATGGAGTTCAAATTAAACTAAACGCAACCTTAATCTGAAAATTGGGGGGAAAGTTAACACTGCTGCCCCCTCCCCCACTTTTAAAAGTGGGAGGGCCATGGCCCCTTGCCCCCCCCCCCCCCCCTGCTTCTACACCCATGTAACTGTACTGCTCACATTATGGTGTAAAATGGCAACATGCCAAGTAAAAGGGGGGCAAAGGTTGCCCCCAGATCAAAGTAGCTAGGTCAATGGCTACACCTCCACCTTGTCGAATTTCCATGCATGCAATTGCACCTAATACAATGGGAGCATGCTAAGACTGTGGCTGTTCCCCAATGGTTATATTGATAGCATATTTTCCCATTGGCAATGTTCAGAATATTGCCACAGCGCATAATACATGGGGGCAGCCCCCCCCCCCCCCCCCCCCCGATATCTCGTGGTTAACCGCAAGGCAATTCACTAAAAGCTAGGCGTTCTCACCGAGCTTCACCCCTCCCCCCCTCCTACGAAACCTGGCTGTGCCCTTGTTTTCCATCACTTTTGACTAATGTCCGCTGTGTGCTCCTCGCCGATATTGTGGCCACTGATTCCTTGAGACTGCACGTGGGACTAGAAAGCCAGGGCGCTGGTCTTCCACATTTATGAGACCTTAATTGTATGTTTCATTAGTGGGTTTGGAGTTACTAAATTTAATTGTGTGTAAGCTCCCATCAGTCATATGTTTCCTACTCCATTCCTAACTCAATGTTTTTTTTTCATTTTAAGGTGATTCCTGAGCGCCCCCCTCCTCCCACTGTTGTTATATTCTATGCTGTGTTCAACTAACACATATTCAGCATGAAAACTGAACATATAGGTAGAGTGTAACGGGCTGCAGATATTCTGGCAAGTGTATACGTAACTTTGATGATCATGTGAGTGACATCAATATGTTCCATGATTGCTGTGCTGTCCCTGGTTGCAGATGACTGACGGTAGGCGCCACCTGACTTTGAGGTCCCGGCATCGTACAGCCCGCATCAGGTCCATCAAATGGCAGCGACAAGATTATGCAATCTGCTTGAAACTTTAGATGTTGATGACATTGCCTGGAGCGAATCACTGTGTTTTTTCTGTTGTCATGTTGGTCTTCTTTCTCAAATACATGGTCTTGGCTCCGCCGTTTCTTCGTGTTTAAATAGCTTGTGGAAGTAGAGGTAGGACACCATTTGCTATGCAACGCGATCAGGGTAGATCTCTGGCATGTTCAGTAGGGGTTGCCAGTTTCTGTAGTTACTGTGTCATTAGGTAGTCACGCGTCATGCATTGCCAGAAGGTAGCTAGCAGTCTGCCGTCATGACCACCCTAGGATACCTTGCCCTCTCAGGCACCTGTAAAACGCGCGCTGGCTGTCGGACAGCCCGCCGTCGGCGCTAACCATGGCACCTTTTAGGTGTCCATGTGCCAAGTAGTGAAACTTTTGTTTCTCTTCATCACCGCCAGGTGTCGCTGTCAACCCTGTCGTTGGCGCCTTCGGTACGTGCTGTCCTTGAAACCGCGTCTGTCGGCAGTGTCAGTATTGGCTGTGCGGATGCAGCTGGGGTGCGCGATTGGTAGCGGATAAGGTGTGAGGTTTTGGCTGGAAGGGATGAAAGCAAACCAAAGTAATAATCCTTTTTGTCAGCTTCGACTTGTTTTAAAAAACTCGGAAATATCGGTCGCAGGAGAGCTCTCAACTCCTCACGACGTGATAATGGATGCATACGTAGACCAATACCAGCAGGCTTGCGTTGCTTCTAGTGAAGACATGCATAACTGCACCTGGTTGTGTATTTGGGAAGAAGCCTGCCTGCCAACCAGGATCCAACATCCCACTAGACCTACCTGCCTAGATTCTAGGGCCGATGTGTCTCGGTAATTTTCACCAATGAGTTGTTTGCCACACTTTATTTCTGCTCGGCATAAATATCAACATTTTTGGCTTTTTACGCAACTCGGAATGCTTCATACTTCATTCGACTAGTTAGGAAATGCAAAGGTGTCGCACGCTGGGCTATATCTCACTGTGTACCTCTGACCACTGCCTACCGTTTGGGTAGAAATTTGTTTTGAATATAGATGTCAAAATGCTACTGCGATACAAAAATGACAGATACACGCGATACACGCGTAAGTCACTTCTTGAACTTAAGTTGTAACAATGAAAGCCACGTGTCGTTTTCAATGAGCATAATCAGCCATTGTAAAAATAAACGACGGTTTTTTGTACAGTTATGTCTTTCGACAAGGAGCGGTGATAACTTTTTTATCAAACTGGCCTCAGGTTATTTCAGCTGTCGGCATGGAGAGACTGTTGGGAGCGACTGGAATAAGCGGTACGAAAACAGAGCGACGAATGATGCCAGCTATTTCTGGTGTTGCTAGTCACACTACAGGTCACTGCGGGCAAACGGACACTACGAGTTTTACGGCACACCTGGCGTGACGGCTGGTGTTAGAGACTGGTACCGTGGGGTGAGACCTCGGAGACTGCAGCACCTGAAGCCGTGCTTACAGGTCGCCCTCGCTACGGAACTGAGGGCTCCTGCAGTGGCAGGAGAGGTTTAACATTTTTAAGATGCTCTGAAGTGGAGGAGGGTTTGATTTAGCTGGAACACAACATTGTTGACCACCAGCGCCCTTATAAATGGAATACACAGCTAAGTTCGGCATAAAACTGTTCATGGGTTGAGAGCAACACCATGCATGATTTTCTTAGGCAGCACATGCAGAAGCAGACACTACAGCAATAACGCGAAAAGCGAGCATTTTTGGCCTTCGAAATGAGGCTGGTGGGCTTCGCTGGAGACAACAGCTTGACTGAGCTTCAGTTAGTGATACTGACAACGTTACAGCACAATTTCTTAGACCGCAACGCTCCAAATCGCTATATTTTATATTTATATTGCGTCCCTTTAGCGCATAGCGCAATCACTGCCAGACGCCGGTGACAGATTCCGTTTTGCACGTCCCACGTCCCACGGATGTAATCTGAAAGCTCTCATATACGTACAGACGTGCTCGTGGATCGTGGAAGAAAATGTTATTTTAGACCGCATTTGACATTGTCCATGCTCAGGGGTTCAAAAACAACATAAATGCGAGCACGGTAGCATTATGCAAGCCATAGACGTTGCACTCTCCCTATTCGCTGACTACTACCTGTCCGCTGGTGCGGCGTCCGTCGCTATTTGTTATGTTTGCCTTCCCAGATGGCCAGAGCTGCCCGAAATATTGTTTGCAGCCTTTAGCCTGGGCATACCTGTTTTGCATTTCATTTTGTAACAAGTGCGTGACACGTTGCAGCTCCACCTAAAGGCTGATACAGGACGCCCTGAAAGTGCCATTCCCCGACCGCGCGAAGACGACTCTCGAAACGCGCAAGGCAATGGCGCTTCCATGGTTATCAGTGGACATGGTGGCGCAAAATCGGCGTTCTCTAGTCGCACGTATGCATCCTCCTGATGAGGATGAATTTCACACCACCAGAGTGGCACGAGGCACCCTCGTCAGGATGCCAGTGGTCAATAAGAGCTGTTCTTGTGGTATCTATGGTATCTTCTGATGGTATCTTGCAAGGGAAAACTCGCGCCCTGTTAACCCAAACGGCATCGCTGTGATCTTGGACAAAATGGGCGATGACAATGTCTCATACGTAGTGGCTACCGCCATGACATCGAGCGCATATGTACAAAAGGAATTGGACGCCGCATGTTGCGGCTGGTGCGAAGGCATTGAGCAAGACGCTGTCGGGGAAGGTGAGTGGGTAAACTGAATAAATCGGATCCCTAGGCAACTGTGTTATACTGGCACCTGATAGCCCTGCACCAGCGCTATCGATGCACTCAGCCGCACTCTTCGCGCACGACCAAAAATACTCTCATGGGCCGCCGTGTTCCATCCATCACGCTACGGCGAGGTCGGTCGCAGTTAGTAGTGCGCCTTAAACAGTCGATCTCAGCAAAGAGGTCATGCTAGGTGATGAGTGAGCTACACTCCTGCCATTAGTGTTCCGACAGTGGCACCATGTGCACATGGTCGCATCCGCCCAGCGGGACTAAAAGCGTTTCAAATTGGAGGCCGGAGCTGCAAACCGCAGGTGTGGCCGGCCCGCCAGCATTGAGGGAGTCGTTGTCGGGGGGTCGATCGCATCAAATGGAAACCGGAGTTCGCAAACGTGTGTCATGGAACCAATATATGGAACCTGATAGCCCTAGGTCAGCACTATCAAATGCATACAGTATCACTCTGTACTCTAACGTGAGTATTTGTCCCGGGCTGCCGTATTTTAACTAAAAAGCTTCTGACAGTTCAGCCGCACTGTGGGTGATTTGAACAAAAGTGCTGATTCAAGTGGTGATCAATGGTGATCTGAACCAAAATCATGCCAGTCGATGAGCGATTTGCATTGGCGAACACCAGTGCTCCGACAACTCCATCACGTGCACATGGTTGTAACCACCGCGCAGGAACAGAACTATTTAAATTAAACGTCGTATATGTGCAAATCGCAGAACGGCCAGCCTGTCAGCATTGAGTGAGACGCCATCGGGGGTCGACCCAACAAAATGGAAATCAGAGTCCGACTTGTGGCATGAGAGTTCGTGTGTCTTGCTCGCAGTTCTAATTCGGTGTTTGTTAATGCATGTTGTGAGCTAAGCGATGCCACAGGAACACAATGCAATATACAAAGACCTATATATATATATATATATATATATATATATATATATATATATATAAACACGCCTAAAGGACATATAGTGTTAACCCGACACGTGTCCATCAATGAAGACATTTCGAGCGTTCAGTAGGTCAGGGTGCATCATTTCCGAGAAATGTTCTGTATATGGTGTAGATTTAAGAGTTTCAGACCCTTCCTGCGTTGCAAAGGTTTTAAATTTATTTGACATGGGTTAAGAGTTTTTCTATTCATTGGAAACTACACCATTCGTTTTATGCAATGCGTTTTCACTTTAACTGCCGGTCAAGGGTATCAATGAACCAGACATCGGCAAAAAGTAATGGAATGGGCCTATTTTAGCTCAAACGTGGCCAACCACTATCCTTGCGTTGATGTCCAACGAGATAAAACATATTGCTTTCGTGCCTTGATCGTTAAAAAGACCCAATCTCGAGGAAAAAACATTTCGTTTTCAGAGCCTTTGCAAGCCATCGCGTGCCTTGATCTGAAGTCACGTGGTCACTCTTTGTAATCGTGGCCTAAGGTCACTACATCTCCTGATGTAACATCTCCTGAGTCGTGAAGTGTACAGTTTGATGGGCTTGCTTTTTTTTGATGGTGGAGAAATACGCATCTCAAACAGAGCATGTCGCACGCGACCCCCAACTTCCCTCAGGACATAACTTTTGGCCATAACTATGGAGTGTTCCGCATTTATATGGGGTTTTGAACTGAGACAGCCACCTTGAAGACCTGTCGGTGCTGTTCACAATCCTGCCCTTTTTAAGACATAAGCCCGTCTAGTTTCCGAGCTACACGCCCGTGAAAATGTGGAAAGGTATATCGGGGAGAGTATTTCACAGTCACCTTGGCATTCATGACATCATAATAGCATCATTCAAATTCTGTCATTCCATAAGTCATGCGGCGATCAAGGCCAAGAAAAATATAAATGTCGAGGCTCTCATGTCTGGCGTTCGCGAGCGCGATTTCTAGGTATAACGGCCGTCAATTGGCTCTCAATCAATGCTGTGCAAGGTGTGATGGCGTTATCAAACCATGACCCATTGGGGAGCATATTTGCTAAAAAGAGGATTGTGTTGTCTGGAGCAGTCTTTTCCACTTAAAAGTATTTTCATAGCTATAAGTGTCTGATGTCTGGTGTCTTCGTCATGTCCGATGCTAGCTTCAGAATCTTCCAATGTAAAATATTGCGTTTAACCTAATCACACTGTAATGATCAAACTCGGCTCCAGCACTGCAGATAGCCTTATACAGCAATTTTGAGACCAATATGTGATTTGCGGGTGTAAAATTCGGTCATGAGGGGGTCGATCTCACAGGGAATTTCGCCCGATTAGCAATGTGCCGTCAAGCGTGTGCAGCGAATATTCTAACCCAAATACTGCTCACGACGGAACTTCCACGACACGATTTCTTCACGACGTTGCTTCAAATACAAGACTTCTAATGCATAAGCTTCTTCGGGACAGCACGTCAGCGCCAGATCTGAACGGCTGATTTTGTATGGCCTTGAACGCCGCATGGCCTAATGCGGTGGTGGCAGGATTTGAATGATCTTGCCATGGTGCCATGCATGCCTGAATGACCTTGAAATAGTCACCATCGAACAGTCGCTACATCCTCGCGGGCGTTTAGCTAAGAAACTAGAGGGCTATAGGTCTAAGGAAGGGCAGTGCTGTGAACTGCACCAAATGACCTTCAATATGGCAATTCCAGATCAAACGCCCGCACAAATGTGGAGCGCTGCTTTTAAGTTATTCGTGCTAGAAACTCTTGCGACAGAAGTTTTTTTCCGAGAAGCAGTTTATTCATTAGAAGCTCGTAGATTAGAAGTGATGTCGTGTCGAAGTCTTTGCATCACAAGTTTTGTCTCGTAGAGGTTTATGCGCTTGAAGTTATTACATCAGAAGTGATGTCGTGTCGAAGTCTTTGCATCACAAGTTTTGTCTCGTAGAGGTCTATGCGCTTGAAGTTATTACATTAGAAGTGATGTCGTGTCGAAGTCTTTGCATCACAAGTTTTGTCTCGTAGAGGTCTATGCGCTTGAAGTTATTACATTAGAAGTGATGTCGTGTCGAAGTCTTTGCATCACAAGTTTTGTCTCGTAGAGGTTTATGCGCTTGAAGTTATTACATTAGAAGTAATGTCGTGTAGCAGTTTTTGGGTTACGAGTTTTGTCGAATATAAGTAATATGGCATGGAAGTTTTGCATTAGAGATGACGTGTGAAATTTCTGCGTTGGAAGTTTTGTCCCGTAGAACAATGACGCACGGCAGCTTTTGTGTTAGAAGTTTTGTCGCACAGAATTTTACGCATTAGAAGTCATTTCGCATAGAAGTTCTTGGGTTTGAAGTCTTGTTGCGTAGAGGCAATGCCGCGGAGAACTATTTGCATAAGAAATCATGCCGTGGAAGTTCATCCCTTCGCAGTTATTGCGCTAGGGGCTTTGTTGTGGAACCACAGAAAGACAGGACTAACGCTTCTGCTTCCCACGCGTGCTTTACGACACAACTCTGTTCGACCGCCGACTTTGCGTTCGCTGTTTCATACGTAAACGAAAGTAAATTGATAGCACATTTATCGCGAATTGCCGCTCGTTGTGTTAACATAAGAGAAGTCCCCATATTGAAAATGGCGCACTGTGGCCGGATGGAGCTCACCACGGGCCGTCCAATCATACAAATAATGTTGGTATTCGTTCTAACATACGTTCCGTATGTTCAGGTTGAAAAACATGTGGTCACATCTTCAAGATATACGATATTACTGGGTGATTCTGTGTGGGAATGACCGAAGTAAGCATGCCGGAAGTTATTGGTGATGCATAACGAATGGTGCGTAAAGTGAAGCATGTTTCAACACAATCTTAAATGTTCTGAAGTGTCGAGAACGTCAACTTTGTTAAACGTCACGCTGTGTCCAAAAAGCTGTTTCCATATGATTGTCGCAGTTGCAGGCTTTGAGCTGCAGTATCAGGCGCAAATTGGAACGCTGTCACTTTCTTCGTGGAAGCGAGTTCCAAGCACACCGGCCATTAGGTATTTCCTTCACCAGTGTTTTCCAAGCAGGCGTGTAGTGTAGTATTTATATCAATATAAAATATCAATATCAATTCAGTGAAGTGTTTTTATCAATATTTATATCATTATACCAAATACTTATACCAATAATACATCGTAGCAAAGTAAACACATTAAAAAAACACCCTGATCTTTTATACCAGCTCTATCGTGTAGTACGTAGTTCTAAAAGCGAAACTCATTCGGCGATACGTTCCACTCAACAGCCGTTTTCGGAGCACTGGCCGGCAACAGGCAGCTCATGAAGTTCTTTCCGAGCTCATAAGAAACAGTGTTACGGCTGACCTCACGGTAGAAAGGTGGTTCCCATATTCCTGCACATACTTCCACATCCCTGCACACATTGCCATATTCTTGCACACATTTTCACACCCCCGCACACATGCCCATTTTCCTGCACACATGCCCATTTTCCTGCATATCTTCCTATATTCCTGCACACATCGATACATTCTTGCACACATCCCAGCATCATTGCACACATTTCCACATTTGTGCACATACTCCCACATGTATGCACACATTCTCACATGCATGTGCACATTCCCACATTCATGCACACGCTACCACATGCATACACACATTGCCATATTCTTGCACACCCTGTTTTGGCCCCTCTCCACCCCCCCCCCCCCCCGCCCCGACTTCCAGGTAAGTCCGACGCACTGCTGACGCTGTCTACCTTCAAGTCACCGCGCCGGTCTCGTTTCAAAGCGAATGTGGTGTGTGGTTTGTCCGAGACATGCGGTCACATGAACTTGATCCCCAACTTTTGCCATGTTTTTGCCGACAAGGATGGGGAACATTTGCTGCGGGGCCATGCTACATCATCAAACATCACCAGTGGGCATCATTTGGCTAACAGACTGGGCCAATATCATCCCATAGATAAGTAGTTGGAAAAAACTTGCTGCTTGGGTTAGCCTGCACACCAAAGACTGCTTCCTTGAGGCTGGAGCAAATAATCAATGCGACTACGTCGCAATGGCCAGATGGCCTAGGAGGCCCGGGAAGCGTGGGCGCCCGGGATCAACTGGGAGGCCCAGGGAGCTTGGACACCCGGGATCAGCTAGGAGGCCCAGGGAGCTTGGACACCTAGGAGGCCTAAGGAGGCCTAAGGAGCTGGGGCGCACGGGGCCAGCTAGGAGGTCCAGGGAGCTTGGACACCCGGGATCAGCTAGGAGGCCTAAGGAGCTGGGATGCACGGGGCCAGCTAGGAGGCCCGGGAAGCTTGGACACCCGGGATCAGCTAGGAGGCCTAAGGAGCTGGGGCGCACGGGGCCAGCTAGGAGGCCCAGGGAGCTCGGACGCCCGGGATCAGCTAGGGGGCCTAAGGAGCTGGGGCGCACGGGACCAGGTAGAGTGGGACCCCGGTTCTCGGGGGCGCCACAAAATCTGCATATCCGGCCCTCAGCAGTAGTCAGCCCTCTGGACGATTGCAGGACTGGCAGGCTAAAGGGAGTGTGTCACGTTTGCAAGGGGTTTTGAACTGGAATAGCCATCTTGAACTTCATTGGGTGCAGGACACAGCCCCAGCCTTTTCAATGCGTAAATCCCTCTAGTCTCTGAGCTACAAGCTTACAAATATGTGCTGACTTCCTGGGAGGCTATTTCAAGGCTATCCATGGCCATGACGCCATAATAACGTATTTCAAACCCTGTCATTCTATTAGCCATGAGGCGTTCCAGGTAAAAAAAAGTAATTGTCGAGCTGTTCATATCTGGCGTTTGTGAGCACGATTTCCAAATATAGCGACCGGCAATTGGCTATCGATCAATGTTGTGCAAGGTATGATGATGCAATCAAACAATGAGGCATTGAGGAACATCTTTACTAGAAATATCGATTGCGGTGTCTGGAGGGGTCTTTTCCACTTAAAAGCATACCAATAGTTATAAGTGAGCGTGTTTCATTACAACCGATGCTTACTTCAATGTCTTCAAATATGGAACATTCCCTTTAACGTGCGGACTGCACTCCACGGACTCCACTACACGGACTTCACTTCACGGACTCCACTCCACGGACTTCACCCCACGGACTCCACTCTATAGACTCCACTCCACGGACTCCACTCCATAGACTCCACTCCACGGACTCCATTCCACGGACTCCACTCCACGGACTTCACTTCACGGACTCCACTCCACGGACTCCACTCCACGGACCCCACTCCATAGACTCCACTCCACGAACTTCACAGACCTGGAACGTGTATCTTGGACTCGGACAGACTTGTCCAAGCGTACACATTTCATGTAATGCTTACGCCTGCTTCAGTGTCATGACACATCTTGACTGATGCATATTCATATTAATAGAATTTTGCCAAATTGCAAGACAAGCACAATCGTCAGAGCTTGTTCCTGTGTTATTACCTTCAGCATATTTGTCATTAAGCCAGCCATACTCACAACCATTAACTTTACTCCTGTCGGCGTAGGAACAGGGGGCTGGGGGGGGGCATGGTCCCCCACTTTTCAAGGTAGGGGCCAGCAATGTCATCAGGCGCCCCTCCTCTTTTCAGATTCAGTTCGTCTCCTG
Source organism: Pollicipes pollicipes (assembly GCF_011947565.3). Taxonomy (NCBI): domain Eukaryota; kingdom Metazoa; phylum Arthropoda; class Thecostraca; order Pollicipedomorpha; family Pollicipedidae; genus Pollicipes; species Pollicipes pollicipes. The sequence goes on along the minus strand of NW_023596805.1, from coordinate 18,358,557 downwards.
CTTACTTTTGTGCTACATCGTATAATTAGCCCCTGGCTTACTTGTGTGCTATCTTAAACATGCATGCCGATTTACTTAGTTCACCAGCCATCCTCCTCAAAGCGCACTGGGCAAAGTGCTTCATGTGGCAAATGGCAGCATCTAATATTACCATGTACAGCAAAGGGAGATGTTTAGGGCCAGGTGCAAAGGGAGATGTACGGCAAAGGGAGATGTTTAGGGCCAGGTGCCTGGCTGCTCTAGTGCAAAAGATTCCGTTCTGGTTTTCATACAGCCTTAATTTGTTTGCCTTGTCTACTTGCTTGCTTGCCTTGCTTAGTCCCCTCAATGTAAGTTCATCGAGTTTAAGATAGAGTTGTCATAGACTTCAAGCTCAGGATGTTAGGTAAAAACTAGGCTTTTGTATAATGTCGGAGTTTCGTTTACCTAACGTTCTCAACGTTCCCTACTACGCTAGCTGGTTGGAAATTTGAGGCACACTTGAATTGCCTGATTTCGCGGCGTTTTCCATGGAACATTGTTACGCTATTTGCGTGTCCAATCTATAATCTTTGGACATTTTATGAAACGCTGAAAGAACATTGAACGTTTCAACGATGATATAACTTTTTGTTTGCTGTTTGATCAAGTCGTCAGTGTTGTTCACTGTGATTTCGTCTTGCAGAATATCATTAACTACACTAACTGTTCATGATTTTACCACATGACACTCAATCGCTTCGAAATGCGCATTTCATTTGAAGTAAGAAGAGGATGTGGGCACGTTAGAGTACATACCGGCAACCACCGTGGCTAGCAACGACGTTCAGAAAGCTATGGACTTGCAGGAGACATTTCTGAACGGTTCGATTTCAGGGGCACGTGTTTGCCATGTGCGTTCGTAGGACATGGACAAGGCAGTGCATCGCCATGCAGCTCACGTGCCACAAAGCGCTTGCAATGCGTTTGTCTGTGTCACTATTCAGCGCCCTGCATCATCGAGTACACTGCGACAAACGACGAAGTTTGTGAGTCGCACACAAAGAAAATTTCGAAGAAGAAGGTTGTTGCCTTCCATTATTAAGTGCTGCTTAGTAGAACCACGAAATACTTGACAGTGTTTTTCGAAAATGCATTGGCCTTTTCTATGTTTGCTTAGTTCAAACAGCTTGTCGAGATAACTTCTTGAGGCTACCACTTCGTGCATTTCGTCGGAAAATGTTGCCGGCAAACCTGCGGAGAACTTTTCATATTGCATCAAATAGTGTACACGGTCACACCGTGCAATGGTTGAGACCCTTTCGCCTCTCCCCAACTGGCATCTGCCAAGTCAAATAATCAGCTGCCTCAGGAATCCAACCCCCAGGTACCTGCCACGTGCTAGACTGGTGAGGGTATGAAAAATGAATATACGGGTAATGTATAGGGATGGATGCAGTAATTGCGGTCGTGATAAAAATGCACTCTCCCCCGCTATATGCTAAAGAACATGTGCCACGTATTAATTGATGGTAAAAATAGGCGTCCAGCTCTAAGAAACTGTGACTGTGAAACGCACCGCGACGTAGGAAGCCATTTTGTCTGAATCAACTGTTGATTTTCAAATGTGCCCTGGTCAAAAGTGCCCCCTGGTGCAGTTACACCCTGGCGGGCATACTTGTACAACCCGTTTGCCAGCGAAATTAATGCAATTGGTGAAGAGTGTTTGGGAAGCTGTGGGTGTGTATGATTTTTTCATTTTAACTTTGACTGGTTTGGTGAAATGGCGACGATGTTTAGCAACGAGTGGCGAAGCATTCCCCGCAAAATACGTCCTCTTTGAGAGGATACCTATCCCTTTTTTAATCGTCCCCGTCACTGTCACTGTGCATTTTACTACGGATTTCACCAAACAGATAAGATTGTAAAAAATCTGGTTTGAATGAGGACTTAACCAACAGGGCGGTGCTCCCATGGCGTGCCTCATCATTGTGAAATTCAGCTTCGTCCCACGTGGAAAAACGCAAACAAAAAATGCAAACGAGTGGGTAAAGCAGTGTCACAGGCAGGGGAGTCACAGGGGTCACGTGCCGCCTGTGCGCATTCAGAGGCCTCGGCCCGTAGGGCCGGGCGCTCCAATTCGTGATCTGACCTAACCTGACCTTGCACAGATGTAGGTCTACGGCCATGGATGGACACAAACAGTCGCATAGCGCTAAATGGAGTAGCGGTGACGAAACCCAGGGTAGGCTTAATCACTTTTCATCTTTACACACATGAGGGCATCACTTCGGAAGATATGTAAAATTTAACGCTTTAACTGACCTAGAAGGCCAACTAGCCAGTGTATGTCAAAGAAGCTGATTTTAAATAAGGGCTGTATAACTGGGTGTAGGCGCCATCATCCGCACGATGGTGACACCTACATGTCCAGGCAGCAAGTGCTTACATGTTTTTAAGCAAATATCTCTAGCAAGATTTTTCGAGTATAACTGCAAATTTTGAGCTTGATGCGCGAAAATTGGAACATTTTCAACGTTGCCGATTTTGGCACCAAAAGTTCCAGAAGGAAGACATAACGAGAAAGTCAATTCCATCCATGAATTTGCAAACTACGTGCAGAGCGTGTGCATCCATACTGGTCATGAATGGACAGGAAGCCAACAAGTACTCCGACACCGAAAGTTATCCGTGCAAAGCAGATGCCAAAGATCACATGATACTTACTTTTAAAGAACGTGGTATAATTTGCCCGTTTGTTGTTTGGCCCCTTGTTTCCATGCTATGTTCATCTTTAACATGCGTAAGGCTGTGTTTGTAAGATTCTTTACTATGCTTTTCTCGCGAATTCACTCCCCAATTTAAAGCATTTCAAATGTGTTGACGGGGCATGTGCTTTTAAGTCGATGGAGAGTCTTAGTGCGCAGATCCTAGCTTAATTACATGAAAAGGCCTCAGATGATGCTTTCAGTTGCTGCTGTGCTGCGTGATGTGAGGGAAGATGATTCAGAATCACTTGCTGCTCTAGGCGTCCCATGTGCACTATGCACCAATAAAAAGTGATGTCGCTCTATAAACATGCGGTAAAACAATCATACGATCAGTTCGCGGTCAGTCTGTTGACAGCGGATGGGAGCAGGGCTCTGACAAGGAATATATGAAAGAAGGGCGTCCATACTGTGACTAGGTTTTTGCGGAGAAACCCCTATTTTATGGCTATTGTCACGTTGTTTTGGTAGTTAGCATTTGAAGTTTGAGAAATTGCTTTCGTCTAAAATGTTGCGACGAAACCTTACCTCTTTTAAAAAGCAGTCGGCGAAATCCAGGCTTACGTCAACTTTGGCGCACTATGGGCCATGGATTTAAGTCCCCGATCTGAGCAGCCTGTGCCCGTGCCGTATTTTGTGGAGGCAGAAGTCTCCCAACGGCACAAAATGCCTCCCCGCTGGTGCAATGTCACTTCCCCAGGGAAACATTGCTGAAACGGACGAAAATAATAGGAAGCTGAGAAGTCTTTTTACCAAATAGCGTGATGAGTCGAGTAGATGAGATTGTGCAGAAAACAGCCGTGGGTGTAATGCTAGCAACCAAGACATCTACATATCTTTAAAATGTGTTGTGTGAATTAAGAGCCTACAAAATCCTTCATTCCTTCCCACCCTCCTTACCCGTCGCCGGACTTACCTCCCAGGTGAAGTTCTTAAAGCACTCTCTGAGCCCACCCCTGCTCACTTTCAAAAACGTTCTTACGCCTATGTTGAGTTATGAAAGGTAGAAATACACGGACAGATAACCTAAAATATATTACGAAGAATCAGGTGTTCGGGAGCTTGTCCAGGGCTGGAGGAACCCAAAGACATTTTGAATAGTTTTTTTTCCATGCACTTTCATTGGAGGGTTCGACCCCCAGGCCTCCCATACAGTAATAGGTCCAGCGCCCATACACAGAACACAAAGGTCTATTGCAGCTATGCCTGAATTACACTGTACTTGGTTCGTTTTGGCTCTGATAAGGTCACAAGGCATTGTAATGTGTCCCTTTTGGTGTGACATAACTAATTTCAGAGCCATAAGGTGAAGGAGAAGGCTGAGTGTGGGGGGGGGGGGGGGGGACAAGATTGCTGCCGTCTGAGAGCCAACCGTTTTCGATGTTTCCCGCACCGGAAACCTGCCGAGGGCTTTGTGGAGACGTTTGAGCGGATCTACCGCGAGGGGGGCACTGGCAGGGGGGAGGGGGCACGGGAGACACGTGCCTCCCCCATAAGGTTCCGAGGGGCCCTTTGGGCTCCATTTCGGCCAAAGATCACGAACAATGAGCAGTCAGCTCCATGTTGACCTGAGGTCTGTAGGCCCATTTCCAAGGCAGGGACAAGGGCCCCGGTCCGCGATTTACATCGGCCGGACTCCTGTATTGTTCAGAGGTCCACAGTGCCTAACAGGGCACTGTGGTCATTCTGTCTCAACAAGGGGCCTTGAATCGGCCAGGGGAATATTTGCTCAACGGGGATGTGGACGGAAGCCCGAATAGCAGAGGGTCTTTGGCGCTTTGGCGCTTTGGTTTTTGGCTGGGGTCCTGTGACTATTGAAGGAAACATAAGAACGTATGATGAGTGCTCACATTAAAATAAGGGAAGAGTTCTATGCAAGTCAGGGTCCTCCAGCACCGAATGGTGGGCCCCCAGCCCTATTCTAGCATGGGCCCGTTAAGCCCAACTGGAGTCTATGTGCCAATTATTTGACCACCTGCGGCGATCAGGAATGTTGCTGCGTTAGTGACGGTTCATGCGTCGATCCGAGCTCAACTGCGCGGGTCAGAAGGCCTCTCGCGTCAGGGAGCGGACCAATGTGATATGATGTATCCCGCTAAGGGCCAACGGAGCGGCCAGAGGAGGCCGCTCCGTGTCGCCGGAATGACGGCCGGAAAACACACCGCAGTGGACAGAATGGCCCTTCAGCTCTTGATCGGGAACAGCAATGTGCCCTGAAGTGTTTTACTCAAGGAGACCCCTTTACCGGAAATAAATAGGGGGTCTCATTTGTGCTGAATGGAGTGGGTCGAAATAAGTTCAAAATACACAAGGCCATCCCATGTTTTCGTGAGGACGTTCCTTACTTTGCAGAATCGATTAGTAAAACAAATGCCATCAGAAGGTCTGAGCCTGCGCGACGGGCGCTGATAGTGCAATGAGTGGTTAACGCGTCTGCATTAACCACTGCGCGTCTGCATTAACCACTGCGCGTCTGGCAAACCACAGGTATGGGGTTCGATCCCCCGGTGCCTGCCTTTACCAGCAGGGTGAGAGGCTGGCGGCGCCATATAGCCCCAGCAGCTGAGTGCGTTATAAAGCCCCAATGGCACGGCCGTAATTTCGGGGAGCAAGGATAGGGATGGTCTGGGCTGCAGTTTTCGTAAAACCGAACGGTGCAGGCCACTGCAAGTGACGCCAGGGTACGGGCGATGAGTGCGCAACAATGACCACAGTAAAATAGTGTTTCTGAATGTCTTTCAGGATTAGTTCGTATAGTTCAAGGATCGCATTGGGCAAATCTTTTCACAGCTTTGATGATGATCGTAGGACAGATTAGCATTTACAACAACTTGGCAAATAGACATTTTACCTTTGCTCTTCCAGTTACACCAGGTTCTAGCGACACTTCGCGGTGCTGTGAAGACCAATAAGCTATTGTCATAAATCTAAAAACCGCACAGGTGATGTATACGCCCGGAATATCTCTAAATGTACGATTTAGTGTCAAAAAGCGTTCAAAGGTTCTTCTCCCAGACGCATCACCATTTTCGTCCGCCTGTTGGCCGCAGCCTAATGTAAGACCCAGGGCCGACGCTGCGTGGCCTAAGGAGACTGCAACGCCTGGCGTCCAGCCTTTTTTCCAATGCATGCAAGCGCATGCTCAAAATTGTGTTACCTTTTCTGTACTACTTATCCATTCTGATTGAATGTTGAAGATATGTAGACAACCATGGCCTGGCCATGTTAATACAAATTGTTGACCCATTTTGATTTTCAGTCTACACTCGCAGAATGATTGCTATTTCAGTACAGCCCAGATAAAGATTCTGATAAAGTTTCTGAGTTCCCTCGGCTTAAGAAGAGTTCACTGGACCCTTGTAAGATGAAGGGCGCCGGTGGTTTATTTCATGCAGTCATTTACGCGCGATTTTGTCAGTTTATTTACCACAAGCTTAAGACAGACATGATCTCGCGGTAGCGTCTGACCTATATTCGAGTTATAGGAGTTGAAGATATGTAATATATATATATATATATATATATATATATATATATATATATATATATATATATATATTGATGTGTATGTATAACAAAACATGTTCTCAATAAGAAATGGGTTATATCTGGTGATTTTGTCTTTTGGGGCTCGTGTACTGTCAAGGGCCCTTTGTCAACCCTGTGCCCTCCCCCCCTTACCACAGCTCTGGCAGGGCCCCTGGGCACTAAGGCCCGCTCATCGCTGCTGCATGTACCTCTGTTCTAGGGCCTTGGCATGCACCCTGAACCGGACGAACGGGGCGGTACTGCAATCAGGATCAACCAGTGGGCGACGAAAGAAGGCGGATGAATTTCACGATTTCCACGTAACCATAAACTATGCCTACACGCGGCGGTTTCGCCACGGTTCATAACTTGAGGACACCCATGTTTAAAGGCGTCTCCTTCCACGTAATCCCACTAAGTAATACTCGGCTGCGCATAACATGTGGATATCCCATGCATGTTCGTTCACACAATACCGATGATTCAATGAAATATCCACCCTTCGCGCTTCCTTGTAATCAGCCTTGCCCATAGGAAAATCGTTAAAATCGTAAGTCCTCTACACGAGTACCTTCCAAGAACAAGCTATGTCACTCTTCATGTTTGACGCTCTGCCAAGCATAGCACAAGCTGCTACAGGCGTTCCGCGAATCTCTCCCCAGTCCGCCCGCCGTTTTTCCATAGCGATCCCGCGAGTACCAAAAGGATTCTACATGAAAACCATCATCAGGGGCACACCCAGCTATTACTGACTGGGGATATTCTTCAAATATGTGAAAAATAAATATTTGTCCCACATAACTGATGATTTGAAAAGGTTAAGACGTTTGTCTTCTCCACCCCAAGCACAAACGAGGCAAATCACCACATCTAAGAGACTGACGACGCCCCTGTCTCCCGCCTCTTGGCCACCCAACTCGTCCTGCCGCCTGGCGGGCGGTAGCCGAAGCTGGTCGGACGCCAGCTGGCGGACGCCGGTCGCGCCGCGGCGCCCGCTTCATTCAAGCGCCGCGCGCCGCGTGTTGAGTGTGGGCGCTGAGCGACAGCACACGGGGAGTAGTCACCAGCGCACCGGCACCGCCGTCAGCCCGACATCAGCTCTGCGTACCGCCCTGCTGACGGTGAGTACTCGAGGAGGGAGGGAGCTCGCCTGAGGGACGGAGCCACGCGCCCCGACCCGACCCGACCGACCCCGACCCCGACCCCGACCCTGACCTCGGGTCAGGCCGGTCACGTGCTCCGTCTTTCAGCGGGCCTGGCAGCTGCCCCGCGCCTGAGCGCGCTGCTGTGGCTGGGTGGTGCCCAGGCGGGCGGGCAATGTCGGAAGGGACGACGGAGAAATGATGTGACTTCCGTCGAGCCGTGGCCTTTCCCATCGGGCCGGACTTCCCGGCTTGTGGGGCCGGGACGGCGGCTCCGGCGGCCCGGCGGTCGGCTCAAGGGCGAGGACGCGTGACACTGACGCCACTCTCGGCTGGACGTCATTCAAGATTAATGCAAGCGGTTGGGACCGAGTCAACCTCCGGTCACCGCTCGTGTGTGTCGCATTGTCGCGTATCAGAGTAGGTGGTGACCCCGGGCGACCGCTCCAGGCTCCGGTCACCGCCCGTGTGTCGCCGGGTCTCGCTCCGGGGAGCCGTTGCTCCTGAGCCACTGTAGCGGACTGTGTTGCTGGGTCTCGTCTCAGAGTAGCCGGCGCTCCTGAACGACTGTAGCGGCTGTGTCGCTGGGTCCGTCTCAGAATAGCCGGTGCTCCTGAGCGACTGTAGCGGCTGTGTCGCTGGGTCCGTCTCAGAATAGCCGGTGCTCCTGAGCGACTGTAGCGGCTGTGTCGCTGGGTCCGTCTCAGAATAGCCGGTGCTCCTGAGCGACTGTAGCGGCTGTGTCGCTGGGTCCGTCTCAGAGTAGCCGGCGCTCCTGAGCCACTGTAGCGGACTGTGTTGCTGGGTCTCGTCTCAGAGTAGCCGGCGCTCCTGAACGACTGTAGCGGCTGTGTCGCTGGGTCTCGTCTCAGAGTAGCCGGCGCTCCTGAACGACTGTAGCGGCTGTGTCGCTGGGTCTCGTCTCAGAGTAGCCGGCGCTCCTGAGCCACTGTAGCGGACTGTGTTGCTGGGTCTCGTCTCAGAGTAGCCGGCGCTCCTGAGCGACTGTAGCGGCTGTGTCGCTGGGTCCGTCTCAGAATAGCTGGTGCTCCTGAGCGACTAGCGGCTGTGTCGCTGGTGCTCCTGAGCGAGCCCAGCGGGCTGTGTTGTCCGGTCCTGTCTCGGAGAAACCGGTGCTCCTGAGCGAGCCCAGCGGGCTGGGTTGCCGGGTCCCGTCTCAGAGTAAGCGGTGCTCCTGAGTGACTGGGGCGGCTGTGTCGCCGGGTCTCGTCTGAGACTAGCCGGTGCTCCTAAGCGAGCGTAGCGGCTGTGTCGCTGGGTCGGTCTCAGAGTAGCCTATGCTTCTGAGCGAGTGTAGCGGGCTGTGTTGTCGGTCCTGTCTCTCGGGCGATCCTTTGACCATTTCCCGGCTTCTGTTCCTCCGATGTCCTCGGGCTTATCCCGGCGGTACCACGTCCGCGCAGAGTATCACCATGGACGTCAGGGGCAGCCGGCCGGCCCAGCACCGGAGGCCGCTCCTCTCGCCACACGCGGTCACGCAGGCAGAGGCTGGCCGTCGGACACGATTCGGAGACGGCGAGCGTGCGGCGCTGGCGCCGGGCCGGCCGGCTCAGGGGTCGGCTCCGGGGCCGGGATCTCACCGGACGCCGGCGGTGGAACGGTGACTGACGCGGGCCCAGGTGTTGGCTCCGGGGGCCGGGGGTCCCACCGGACGCCGGCGGTGGAACGGTGACTGACGCCGGTCCAGGTGTCGGCTCCGGGGGCCGGGGGTCCCACGGGACGCCGGCGGTGGAACGGTGACTGACGCCGGCCCAGGTGTCGGCTCCGGGGGCCGGGGGTCCCACCGGACGCCGGTGAACGTGTGACTGACCGCCGTCCCAGGTTCGGCTCGGGGGCCGGGGTCCCACGGACGCCGGCGGTGGAACGGTGACTGACGCCGGCCCAGGTGTCGCTCCGGGGCCGGGGGTCCCACGGGACGCCGGCGTGGAACGGTGACTGACGCCTGTCCTTGTGTCGGCTCCTGGGGGCCGGGGTCCCACCGGACGCCGGCGGTGGAACGGTGACTGACGGCCGGCCCGGGGGTCGGCTCCGGGGCCGGGGGTCCCACGGGACGCCGGCGGTGGAACGGTGACTGACGCCGGCCCGGGTGTCGGCTCCGGGGGCCGGGGGTCCCACCGGACGCCGGCGGTGGAACGGTGACTGACGCCGGCCCAGGTGTCGGCTCCGGGGGCCGGGGGTCCCACCGGACGCCGGCGGTGGACCGGCGACGGGTGCCGGAGCGGCGTTGGTCCACCTCTGGACGACCGGACACGAGGGGTCAGTCTGGACGGCCAGACTGCACAGGGCCTGAGCGAACGAGCAGGCCATGCGGTGAAGGAGCCAGACTGGCGGCAATGCTTCTCTGCCATACAGACGCCATCTAGCTGAAGCCAGCGCCGTTTTCGTTTTGGCCCGCCTTAGGGGACGCGCGGACAGCTTTCCGGGACGTCCAGTGGAGACGGAGCTACATTATTCATCTGGGACCGAAGACAACGCTCTCATGGAACATAATTTGCTGTTTTTGATGCTGTTTAGCATATTGCTGGCTGATTTAGGCTTCACGTTGGGAGTGTAGCCAAACCTAGGGTGTCCAATCACGGGGAGCCCAGGCACATCCTTAAAGTACCTGAGCTTTGAGCTCCGCCTCTGGTGTCAAGCGAACACAGCATGCGTGGCTACATCATAACCAAAACTATTTGTTAAGAAGCTGGGCTACATCACAACCAAAACGCTCGCTCCTCCATCCAATTTTCCCGTTGATCTGTAATTTCACAATCAGACGGTATTGGTCAGAACCCACAACAAGCGCTGCTTAGTGTGCTTTCCCGGAATCCTTCCGATCAAAGGGCTCGGAGTAAACTGTAAAACAAACTAACTACCGTCAGCAGAGAGCGACGATCGCCTGTCTGGCCGTGTTGTCCAGCAGTGTAAATGTCAAAAGTTTGACACTTCTGTGTTTCTACTATTTGCCCATGCCGTTTGGAGAAAAGAACTGACCCTATCAACGCTCATTCGCCGGTTTGGTAACGTGTCCTGGAGCGAAAATGTGAAATATCGAGCATCAGCTGTTCGCAATGGCTGGTTATTCGGGGGGGGGGGGGGGAAGCGTGAGTGGAGTTTTGTGTCTGTCGTGAAGGCAGGATTCCAACACTCGGTCCCCGCTCGACCCCCCAAGAACTTCACTAAGAAGATATCTATTTTTGAACACCTCTCTCCCTTCAGTTTTAAATTGCTCATGATCTGGGGTGATTCCAAGTCATAAAGTGATGAGGTCATCCTATCTGACAACGTCAACGGGTGAGCGAAGGTCGCTCGATGGCTTTTGATCTATTTTTACCCCGTCCCATATAGCCACCGGGCGCGGACGGTAATATTCTATAAATAAGTCCGGCGTGCGGCATCCAGACTCGAGGTTTTTCCGCGGAGCTGTTCTCATCATAGCGTGGGGAGGCTATGTCTGGCGACGTCCCGTCCTCCGGCGCCGGACCGCCCTGCGCCGTCCCGGTGACCACCCTGCGCCGTCTCGGTGACCACCCTGCGCCGTCTCGGTGACCACCCTGCGCCGTCTCGGTGGTTTCGGTGGCCTGGACAGCTGCGTGCGCGGTCAGCGAGATAGCGCGCTCACATTGCCAGATTGCACAACTATACGACCTGGCGCGTGTGTTTATTTGCAGTGGCGCGGGGCCGGCTAGCACACGTGCGTGGCCAGAGTCCGCCCATATAGCTGCAACCGTAGCCGGAGCCGGAGCCGGCCCGATGGTCGTGGTGCTTCCTTACAGCTGCGTGAGACACAGCGATGAGTGGGGCGCGGGGCAGCGGCAGAGTCGCCCTGTTGCTGACGAGCGCAGCGCGGGATCGTGATGTGACACGGTCGCCACCCCAGCGTGACGGGCCGCGCGCTGCTTGGCAGCCGCTCAGCCCGGGGTCGCGCGGACTCAGCGCGCTTCTCAGCGAGGCATTGCTGCTTCAGGTGATATTGGTATTGCTACTGAGGTATCGCTGCTTCAGGTGATGAACCGCTCACGTCTTCCGACGAAGCAAACGGTGTGCGGACGAGAGTGGCTCAAAATGTGTCGCGTCTTTTAAAGCCGTTAATGGTTTTGTTTGGATCCACGGGATCCACCGACAACAGGACCGACTCCAGCCTGGCCTGTAGTGGGATACACTCAGACCGGAGGGGTCCCCGCGGACGTCACGTGCTGTGTCAGTTCGGTGCAGCCTCATAGCCACGAGGTCCCGGGGCCCAAAAGGCTCTAGTTTTGGTGCGAGTCATTGTATATCGAATTGGAAGGGATTCGAGTGCGCCGTGTCGCACGACTGAGAACCGTCCCTCGCTGAGAACCGTCTCTCGCTGAGAACCGTCCCTAGCTGAGAACCGTCCCTCGCTGAGAACCGTCCGTCGAAAGCCGCGGCTGGTGCCTAAATGTCGCGCCGCGCGTGTCTCATCTATGATCCCCGGGCCGTGGCGTCGCTGCCGGGTCCAGCTCCCGGCCGTCTCTAACCCCCCGGCCGTGGTGTCGCTGCCGGCCGTCTCTGATCCCTCGGCCGTGGCGTGGCTACCGAGTCCAGCTCCTGGCCGTCCGTGATCCCCTCGGCCGTGGTGTCGCTGCCGGCCGTCTCTGATACCCCCGACCGTGGCGTTGCTGTCGGCCGTCTTTGATCCCCCCGGCCGTGGCGTCGCTCCCGGCCGTCTGTGATTCCCCCGGCCGTGGCGTCGCTGCCGGGTCCAACGGCCGGCCGTCTCTGGTCCCCCGGCCGTGGCGTCGCTCCCGGCCGTCTGTGATCCCCGCGGCCGTGGTGTCGCTGCCGGGTCCAGCGGCCGGCCGTCGCCCGCCCGCCTGTGTCGTGCCGGCGCTCGGACTCGGTCACGGTCGCGCGCGCGGCACCCCCGCAGCGGATGGAGCTCCTCCCACCTCCCATCCTGTGTGCAACAATGCCCGGCCGGCGCCGCCTGCGGTGGAGGCCGGCGCCGCCGCCGCCGGCTGGACGGGCGGCATTCCTGGCGTCTTCAGACGGGCGGCGGCGGTCGCCCCCGGCCCCCTTCCCCTCCCCCTGCCCCTCCAGGGGTCACGGGCAACGGGTCTGCGGACATTGCAGCGGCTCTGGTCAGACTCCACTGCCGGAGAAGACGCCAGCTGTTGTCGGCCCGCCGTGGATTGTGAGATGCCCCGTGTCGCACCGCGGCGGTGCTTGGCGTCCCACGGCCGCTGCTGTTTGAGCTGTCACGCCGCGCGGACGACTGAGGTCTGATGTGACTGGGAGGGAATCGCAGTCTTGGCCTGATGTGACTGGGGGGGAATCAGTCTTGACCTGATGTAACTGGGAGCGTAATCACAGTCTTGGCCTGGTGTGACTGGGAGGGAATCACAGTCTTGACCTGATGTGACTGGGAGGGAATTACAGTCTTGACCTGATGTGACTTGGAGGAATCACAGCCTTGGCCTGATGTGACCGGGAGGGAATCACAGTCTTGACCTGATGTGACTGGGAGGGAATCACAGCCTTGACCTGATGTGACTTGGAGGGAATCACAGTCTTGACCCGATATGATGGGGAGGGAATCACAGTTTTGGCCTGATGTGACTTGGAGGGAATCACAGCCTTGGCCTGATGTGACTGGGAGGGAATCACAGCTTGACCTGATGTGACTGGGAGGGAATCACAGTCTTGGCCTGATGTGACTTGGAGGGAATCACAGCCTTGGCCTGATGTGACTGGGAGGGAATCACAGGCTTGGCCTGATGTGACTGGGAGGGAATCACAGGCTTAGCCTGATGTGACTGGGAGGAATCACAGTGCTTGACCTGATGTGACTGGGAGGGAATCACAGGCTTGGCCTGATGTGACTGGGAGGGAATCACGTGTTGGCCTGATGTGACTGGGAGCGTAATCACAGTCTTGACCTGATGCGCCTGGAAAGGAGAGACGGGGGGGGGGGGGGTAATGCTTTTGACGTACTTTTTATCCGGTCTCCGAATCTACAGCGGCAACTAGCCGACAGAATGCACAGACGCCTTAATAACATAATTGATGTTATACAACGCCCGGCGTGGCCCGCTCACTGACGCGTCGCTCGTTCTCCCCTGCTCTCTCTGCCTTCCCCTTCCTATCCCTCCTCTTCTGATTGGCACGCCGGCAGGATCGGCTCGGCGCGCGCCAAATTTGGGCCAAGGTGGCGCGTCGGCGCTGCAGAGCATATCGGAGCGTCACGGACAGGCCGAGACACTCATCAGGTCAGGTCAGGTCAGGGGAGAGCGGCGCCAGCTCGGCCGACAGAGGCTGCCCGGAAGCTCGCCTGGCGGAGCTGTGACAGGCGCCGGCCGGGCTCGACCGGGCCCCATTCGTAGACGTTCATGTCATGCAGCTTTCACAGGTAGATCGCGGGGAGATAGGGGTCGCCAGTCTTGCACGATTCCTTTACACCCGCTCTCTCAAAAACCTGAAGGCTATATATCTATGCATCACCGGTTCTAAAGCACAAGTCACCCATCAGTCCAGGCCGGAACGGCGGCTGCCAGCCGGGGAAGTCGGTCTGCTCACGGGTGCGGGCAGCCCCGGAATGGGCGCCGCGCGCCGCTCTCTCGTCCTGCCGTAGCAGAGCTCTGTTTCGTAACGGTCGGTCCCTGCAGCACGGCATGCGACCTGCTCAGTGGCATGGCCGCTGCAGCCGGGCATGCAGACGGCTCAATGGGTGATAAATAAGAGGCCGAGGTGGTGTCAGCCGGGCATGCAGTGCATGCTTCTCCCGATCAGTGATTATCAGCACATCGTGAGCGCTCCTCCGCCGGCGGTGACCACCGCTGGCGCTGACGTCACGGCACTGGTCGGCTTCACTGACTGGGGTCGGAGCCGACCCACCGATTGCCACCCCACTGATAGACCAGGGGCAAAGTGGGCCAGTGAACAGAAGACGTTCTGTCGCTGTGGCGTGGTCTGCCTGAGGAATCCCAAGGGGCCTGGTCCTCTGTCAGCTTCCTTCAGCAGTGATCAGCGCCGAGCGTCGGTCGACTTGTGGCGCGGCGGCCAGTCCTGCCACGCATCGTGATGTTTGACACTTGTTTGGCACTTGACAATTGGCGCTTGATGTTTGACACCTCATTCAGCGGGCCCGTGGTCACTGGAAGATTAGTGTGCCCGGTACAGTGCAGGGATAGCTGTTTTCTTTGGCCGTGGAAAGTTCAAACTTCGAAGGGCATCGTATGTCATGTGACATAGATCCTAGAACTCGGTTCCAGCCAGGCGGCTGCGAGTCAACAGGCCGAGTTCGGCTTATTGTTTGAGCCAGCAGCATGGCGCATTCCAGCACCGCCCCCGCCGTCTCCGCGAATGATCGGGTCCTGCGCCAGCTTCCCGCGTGCGCTGACCTGACCGGCCTGGACCGACTGCATGTACGGGACTGGTGTGTAACGTCTGCCCGCCGTCTGCCGCGCCGGCGTGCTACGCCTGCCCGTCGTCTGCCGCGCCGGCGTGTTACGTCTGCCCGCCGTCTGCAGCGCCGGCGTGTCTGCCCGCCGTCTGCCGCGCCGACGTGTTATGTCTGCCCGCCGTCTGCCGTGCCACGCCTGCCCGTCGTCTGCCGCGCCGGAGTGTTACGTCTGCCCGCCGTCTGCAGCGCCGGCGTGTCTGCCCACCGTCTGCCGCGCCGGCGTGCTACGCCTGCCCGTCGTCTGCCGCGCCGACGTGTTACGTCTGCTCGCCGTCTGCCGCGCCGACGTGTTACGTCTGTCCGCCGTCTGCCGCGCCGGCGTATTACGCCTCCCCGCCGCCCCCGCCCCCTCCCTGCCTGGCCGTACTACACGGCGCCGGCCCGGGCCAGCCGGCGCCGGCACGCCGCCGGCCGCCGGCGTGAGTCACGCGTCACCATGGCGACCGATTCGGCGCGCGCCGGAGTTCCCTTTGACGCGCGCGCGCCATGATTCAGAGCGCAATCATTTGTATGTAAATGCGCCGATGCAGTGCCACCGGAATGGACGCGGCGGCGTGGAGCGGCGCGCGCCGCGAATACTAACGGCGCCGGGCGGCGGCCGCGCTGCTTCACGGAGCGCAGGACGCTGCGGCCGCGCGCGGAGGCGCGCCGGGCGCCCCCGGTCGCCTCCCGGTCCTCATCAGGAGGCGATGGCCCTATCGGGCTCTCAACAGGCCTGGATGGTTCCCCCGGCCCCCATCAGAACACAGTGGTCCCATCGGGCTCTCATCAGTCTCCGACGGTCCCACTCCAGCTTCATCAGGCTGCAGTGGCCCATCAAGGCTCACATTGGGCTCCGATGGTCCCTCTGATGGTCCCTCCGGTGGTCCCTCCGATGGTCCCTCCCGCTGATGGCAGGACGGTGCGCCAGCTGTCACCAGAGCCGTGTTCTCTGTGCTCCCGCCGCTGGGTACGCCGGTGCCGTACTGTCTGGACGCGGTGCCTCCATGGCGATGCTCGGCGGTGAGCTTTTTGTCACGTACAAGCACGCCGGAATGACGAGCGCCGTCCACCTGGAGATAGCGGGATGATGTATCGATACGGGAGCGGGATGATGTATCGATACGGGAGCAAGTTCGTTAGCACCATACCCTGAGGCCGACGGCGCCGGCGCAATACGATCTCGGCTGCCGGGGCGGCCGGAAATGCACAGCAAACAGCGTGCCTGCGGTCCGCTGTGATGACACGCTGCCATCAAACCATCTGGACGCAAGTGTGGTGATCCGTGCTCCGCAGTACCCGACGCGGTCCGTGAGCCCTCTCCATAGCCCCCATACCACAGGCCTGGTGCCGGAGGGCGGTCGTGCTGTGCAGAGGCTCCACGACGGGGACGGAGCGGGGGAGGGGAGGACGGCCACGCCCTCGATCCGCCCCCGCCGGCCCGGACGGGGTTGTGTCCTCCGTCCTCCGTTACAGCCAAGCAATGACCACAGTCGGCCTTCGCAATGTATGACGAGGCGGCACCAGCCGCGCCCCGCCGGGCCCGACGGCGTCTGCGGCTTCCTCCGCCTGGAGCAGCCTCCCACGCCGTCTGGCGCAGCTCCGCCCCGCCGGCGGGCCGGCCTGAGTGCGCCACTGATCGTGACGTCACGGCTCAGGTGACGGAGCGTGCGAGAGATGACTCAGTGGCCGGTGTAAGTGGCGCAGTGACCCGACACGGGCCGCCGCCGCTGACTCACGCCCGGCCGGCCGCGACGGCACCCGGCCACACCACACCGGCCGGTGCAGGCCGCCCGCGCCGGCGCGAGCCTCCGCTGCATTAGAGCGCTGTGGATGTCTGCGCGGCTGTCTGCAGTGGCTGTCTGGTGCGGCTGTCTGCTGTGGCTGCGCTGCGGCTGTCTGCCGTGGCTGTCTGCTGTGAGCGTTCTCTGTTGCACAGCTTCTGAGCTTGCTGTAGGCTCACTGCAACTGCGCCGAAGTTGAGTGACGCAGAGTTTACAAGAAGCCCTGTCCCGGCCGTTGTACATGCCCTGCTGGTTTGTGTACACACACCGGTCGACACGTCTCCCGCTAGCGCCGCTGCTCCCGCTGTGGCGCCGCTCCCGCCGTGGCGCTGCTCCCGCTGTGCCGCTGCTTCCCGCTGTGGCGCTGCTGGTCGGTGGCCGGTGACGCACGGGCCGGACGTGGTCAGCTTTGGACCATCCTCCGTCGGGCGGAGCCGCCATGCGCCGGCGCGGTCCGCGGAGCCGCCGGCCGACCTGTCCTGACGGACGCCACTGACGGAGCAGAGCAGCACAGGGCAGAGCAGGCCACGCGTCGGCTGCGGCGCCGCCGGCCGAGCTGTCCTGACCTGACGCCACTGACGGAGCAGAGCAGGCAGAACGGAGCGGGCCGCGCGTCGGCTGCGGCGCTGACGGCCGGCCGCATGGCCAGACCCTGACTCACCCCCGTCCGCCCATGCGCCTCACTGCACGGTGGGCGCGCGCTGGCGTTGTCGCCTGCAGTTTCCAATGTGGTACTTCCGCTCCGCTGAAGCTCCTTGTCTGAGCGCGGAGCGTCGCCGCCGTAATAAGTGTCATGTTTCTGCCGTACTCAGAACGCCGACGGCCGCCAATTCGGAAACGGTCAGCTTCTTGCAGGCTTATGTTTATCAGGTGCAGGCATAGACGTAGCTGGAAAGTTTGCGCCTTGTTATCGACTTGACATTAGTAGAATCGCAGGGCGTGAGCGCCTTTAACCAGTAATGCATTTGTGTTGCCTTCATTTCGCTTAAGTTATGCCGACAGTTTCTACATCGCTAGTCTTAATACTTCTTTACAGGACATTTCAATGGTCCTGGATACCGCGAGGCGCAGTGTACCGCCCGCCGTCTCACAACGTGTTGCATCAGCGTTCAGGGAAGAACCTTTTGCCCGTCTCCCCTGCGCTGGGTGGTGGGCTTGCACATCTACCTACGTCTTCGCCATTCTCGGAGCCGGTTCGGCTCTTAATATCTCCCACACGTCTGAGCTGGGCGGGGCTGGCTTGTCTCCCCTGTGGTCTGCGAGGGCTGGAGCCGCCTTCGGCCGCCCCTGCCCGCCCCCACCTTCGGCCGTCCAGCCCGCCATCGGTGTCTGGGCGCTCAGAGCCGTCCTCAGTCTGCCCGCCCGATTTACCTTCGGCCCTTGCCCGCCCCCGCCCCGAGTTACCTTCGGCCCCTGCCTGCCCCGACTTACCTTCGGCCCCTGCCCGCCCCAAGTTACCTTCGGCCCCTGCCCGCCCCGACTTACCTTCGGCCCCTGCCAGCCCCAAGTTACCTTCGGCTCCTGCCTGCCCCGACTTACCCTCGGCCCCTGCCCGCCCTGAGTTACCTTCGGCCCGTGCCCGCCACAAGTTACCTTCAGCCCCTGCCAGCCCCTAGTTACCTCCGGCTCCTGCCCGCCCCAAGTTGCCTTCGGCCCACGGCGAAGCCGCCCTCAGCCGGCCGGCACGCGGCTCTCGCTTCACTGAAGCCATTCGGTGGCTGGCTGCAGTGCTCTACCTGGAAGCGAGCCGGGCGCTGTTTGTTGATGGCCCGTGCAGCGGCGCACCGGACACAGCGGCGGTGCCAGGGGACGCGGCGGGGGCGCACACCGCACGGCCGCCCCTGCCCAGCGAGCCCTGCCAGCCGGCCTCGCCCGTGGCGCTGTTCGGCTGTCGCGGGGGGGGGGGGGGCGCAGGTTACGGTACCCCTGCCCCTCCCCTGTCGCGAGTAGCAGGGGACATCGACCCGTGAGGTCTTCCGCTGCTCCCTCCCCCCTCCACTGCGCTTAACGCAACACCTCCCTGGAACGGGTGCCTGAAGGCGCCTCTGAGCATGACAACACTGCAGCGCTGCAGAGGGCGTGCAGAGAACTGGCCGGAGGCGGCAGACGGCGGTGCGTGGCGCGCAGGTCTTCCCGCATCGGCCGTGCGGGTCATAGACCTGACAGGTCACGGACAGGCCTGCCAGGTCACAGACGGGTCAGGCAGGCGACGGCCGGTGGGCCACGACCGAAGTCCCGGCCCCGGTTGGGCACTGGCCGGACTGATCCGCTCTGATCTGATCTACCCGGACTGATCCGCGCGGGTAGCCGAGCCTTTTAACGCGCAGACCTGCGCTGCCGCTCTCAGCCGGCGCCACCCGCTCTGACGACCACGCCCCCGCCGGCGCTCCGGGTCCCCGCCTGACTCAGCGAGTGGCCCGCGGCGTCCTGACCCGACCCGGCCCTGACTCAGCGTCGTCCCGGGGACGGCCCGTGACGCGCGTCGGCTCCGACGCGCGTGACGTCACTGCGTCGGCGGCGGCGCGCCCTGCAGAGGCATGTTGCAGGGCCTCTCTCTCGGTGCGGCGCTCTGTTGCGAGACGTCGCTGGTTGCGTGCGGTCACACGTGTTGCGGGCCGGCCGGCCGGGCGGGCGGGCGGTGGGTGGTGGGATGTTGGACTGGCTGCTGGCGTGGCGCGACCCGGAGGGGCTCGACTCCGACTCAGGTGAGGGTCCGACTGGGGCCGGCTCGGTGCGTTAGATCCGGTAAGAGTTTCGACTCAAGTGAGCGGTCCGGTAGGGTCCGACTCAGGTGGGGGTCTGATGGTAGTCCGACTTGGGTGAGGGTCCGGTGCGGGTCCAACTCAGGTTAGGGGTCCGGTGGGAATCCGACTCAGGTGAGGGGTCCTGTGGGGGCTTGATTCAGATGAGAGGTCCGGTGTTAGCCCGACTCAGGTGGGGGTCCAGTGGGGGTCCGACTCAGGTGAGGGGTCCAGAAGGAATCCGACTCAGGTGAGGGTTCCGGTGGGGTCCGACTCAGGTCGGATTCTCGCCGGATGACGGGCAGAGGGTCGGACGCCGGCGGTACTGAGGTCAGCAGAGGACGGGTCAGCAGTGTGCCGGAAGCCCCGCTGATGATGGGGCCAGAAGGGGAGCCCGTCATTTAATAAAGTTACGGTCAGGGTACGGTTAGATGGTCTGATAGGGCGTGTGTCGGTTGGGCCAGTCCTCATTGTGGGGGTGCTGACCAGTGGAGGGGTCGATCATAATGGGATCAGAGTCAGGACGTATCCCATGGTTTCATGCTCTTCGCGTCGTCAGATTATCAGCGTCTTCAGCTATGACCTGGTCAGTAGAGGGTCAGTAGTCTTGACAGGGATGACATCAGTAGTGCGTGATGGAGCGAGCGTGTGTGTTATCAGCGGATATTTTTGGGCAGCTGTCACAGTGGAGCCCAATGCGCTGCCGCCGTTGGGCCCCCACAGCGTCATGCGGGGGTGGGATTCAGGTCAGTAAAGCTCGGACAGAAGTCTTGGAGTGGGAAGGAGACCGGACATGTAACCTGTCGACGAACGCACCGCCTATGACCTCGTGCCGCGCACTCAGGTGTACAAACGAGGCATGGTCATGACATGACATGACATGACATAACATGACACGGAGCGACACGCGTCACGCGCGAGACCGCGGCGCCAACCACAAGGTCAGCCAGCCATTCGCCGACCTGGGCACGACGGAACAACAAGCTTCCGACATATTTTCGGGTAACCTTCCGATCATGTTGCGTTGTGCTGGCGCTGACTGCGCGCCGCGTCGTAAAACACGTGGCGGGGGTCGGCCGGAAGTCTCCGGGCGTTTACGAGCTGCTCCCCCACGAGCGGAGTCGTCGGTGCGACCGGCTCCGCAACAGCACCGCCCGCGAGGCCGGTGCTGCGAGCGCCAGGCGAGAGCCGAGCTGGCTGTGTGGCGGCGTCCACTCCTGCCCCGGAGCTGCGCTTCTGTCCCCCCGCGGGCCCTGCCTCCCGTCTCTGTGTATGGCTTGCCTGCTGTCCGCTAGCCTTACTCATGTACCGCTCGCTCCGATCTCCTGTCTCCTGGCCGGTCTGTTCGCCGCTCCGATCTCTTGTCTCCTGGACGGTCTGTCCGCCGCTCCGATCTCCTGTCTCCTGGCCTGTCTGCCCACCGTCCCGATCCCCTGTCTCCTCACCGGTCTGTTCGCCGCTCCGATTTCTTGTCTCCTGGCCCGTCTGCTCACCGCTCCGATCCCCTGTCCCCTGACCGGTCTGCCCGCCGTTCGTTCCGGCCTGTTGTCTCATGTTCGGCCTCTGAAGCCGCCGCCGACCGGAACTGGCGCACATCCGGTGGGTGGGATAAAGGTCCTGCCCGGCGGCCCCCGCTCCCATCGGGTTAGGCTGTGGTACAGGACGCGACAGATTTACCGCGCGGGATAGACGGTGCCGGGGCTTCAGCCGGGTGACGGCATCACGGGCTCTGACCCTCCGGCTGCTCTCTTTCGACAGTGCGGCGTTTTTATCGAGGTGATGTGTTACACACCGCTGCCCTGGCCCTAAGCAGACATAATGACCACCTGCAAACCACGCCGACCAGATGCTGTCAGATATGTCAGGCGATCAATTCGTCAGGTGAACTGTGTCCCCATCGCGATGTATCTCCGCTGTCAGGTGACCTGCGCCCCCGTCCCGGTGCATCTGCGCTGTCAGGTGAACTGCGCCCCCGTCCCGACGCATCTCCGCTGTCACGTGACCTGCGCCCCCGTCGCCATGCATCTCCTCTGCAGTCGTATGTTATTCAAGCTTTGGTGGGGATTTAAGCTTTGTCATGTTTTTCTGTTAAAACAGGGGCTGCTTTGCTGCTGTGGTCGAGCTTATTTGCGCATCTAGTTTCAGACATCCCTCGATGTCTGACTATGTATCGCGCACCCCGAGAGCAGCTCCGGATCTCGGACCAGTTCGACTAGACGGCAACGTTTGCTTACCGATCGCTTGAGTTGGCGGCTGTAAATAAACTGCGGGATTCTCAAAGCGTGCCAGCCGTTGGGAAATCCGCTCGCCGTGGTCATGATTTACCTGTGTTGGCTGAACGGCTGAAACAACAGGCCGTGAGAACGGGCACGACCGCATGCATTTGCCGTTATATACGTTGCACCCAGGATTATGCAGAATTTTGCATGGTCTGCTTTCTGCAAGGCTGGACCAAAATCGTCTGTCGGTGGCCTCAAGGGTGTCGTAACATAAACAGGGAATGATCGTGGGCTATCCCACTTGTAATCAACTATCGTCATACGACCGGCAATGTTTAGAAAGGACCAAGTGATCCGCCGCTTTCCTTAGTTGACCGTCAGCGCTCAGTGGCTGCACATTCCAGGCCGGCCGTCCCCTGTCGTGCACGCCGAGAACTCTCACAGTCGGCTGACGTGACCGCCGACAGCGGCTAGCTCTGGTCAACACATTGAGGGGAAACGCATTTGTATCTTTGCATTATGCTAGGATTTCCATGCCACGCGGTTCAGCCGTTGGCGCTGCGCCCCGCCGGCGTCGCTTTCAGCCGCCGCATGGCCCCGGCGTTACAGACCATTCTCGTGTCCGTGGCCGGCCCGGCCGACGCCGCCGCCGGCCGCACGGCCGCCATTTTGTCCCCCCGCCGTGTACCCCTTCGCGGCGCGGCCCGGCCGGCGCCATCGGTTATTTTTGGCTGCGAACTTGAACCGGCCCATCTGCGTGTCAATGCCGGGTCGGCCTGTTGTCATGACGACCACGGTGCTGGGCCGGCCGCCTGTGTCGGCTGCGCACATGCGTGAGGGGACATTCTGCGCAGAGCCTGGCGGCACCAGGGACGCATACAGAGTGTGCGCCACGCCGTCCAGTCCGTCAGCAGTGGCAACTACGACGTGAACATGCTCAAGAACGCCCATGTCGAGCCTCAGCCCGGGAATGCCGGCGTCCAAGCTGTGTTAAGGCCGCCGCATCGGTGGTGTACCCCTGCATTATCGTGTCCTGTGCGCGCCCCTGGCCGTCGACCGGCCGGCCGGCGTGCCCTCCCCATCCCCTTCCCCCCTGTACCCCGTCGGCGCCGCATTTCCGAGAACCGGCCCCTTCCGGCGTCGTCTAGGCCCTGGCAGGACCTGCGGCGGGCCGGCGGCGCGGGGGACTGGCGCGACACGCCGGGCCGGGCCAGGAGCGCCGACCGACCGGCGGCCGGCCTGCATACCTGTGCCCGCCAAAGGCTGGGGCGCGCGTGGCTTAGTGCCGCTGGGGCGGCGTCCGGGACCTGGGCGGAGCCGCCGAAGGGATTGACGCGACATGCCGAACCGGCCCAGGAGCGCCAAAGCGGCCGACCCCGCGTCCGACTCCCGTACCTGCGCCCGCCACCCGAGCGGGCCTTGGCGTGGCCGGGCCGGGCTCGCGGCGGGGGCCCGGCGGGTCCCGCGTGTGACAGCACTGGTGATGGGTCGCGGTGGGAATCGGTGGGCATTAGCGGAGCTCTGCCCCGATCAGGCGGTGCTCACCAAGTCCGCTGTTTTGCCGACGCCTGCCGAGGCTGTGGCGACCACCGCGCCGCCGCCGGTGACGCTCCAGCAGAGACTGACCGCGAGCGGCGACACCTCACACTGAGCTGGCTCCTGTCCCTGACCCCTGACCCCTGTCCCTGTCCCCTGGCGTTGGCCCCTGTCCAGTTTCGTCTTTTGAAAACGATAAAAAGGTTTGAATGCTCTATCTCGGACTCCTGAAGTGGACATTGCTGCCTGCCCGGAGGCGAGCCCGGTGGTCTTCCCGCTCGGTCACACACGCTCCGAAGCTGTGACGACTTCGGTTTGGCACGGCTGTCCCCGGCGGCCCCGGCTGTCCCCCGTCTTGGCTGTCGGGTGTGGTCCTATCTGCCCCGTCTGCTCATCGGTGCACCATGTCGGTGCGGTCTGCCGGGCCGCCCGCTCCGGCCGTGTCGGGGCAGGCCCCCCGAGCCGGCGTCATCTGACCCGCCGCCACCGGCCGACGGCGGACCACCCTGTCCGTGTCAGCTCTGATTACGGCTGCCCGGCCACGGCCGCGCTCAGGGCCGACACCTAATGAGCCGGCGGTCGGGCCCGGCCGCCAGCAGGACAGCGCGGCCGGGCCGGGCCCACCGGGCCCACAGCGCGGGACGGCGGGGCGGCCGGGCCCATCGGGCGGACGGCGGGGCGGCCGGGGCCGGGCCCATCGGGCGGACGGCGGGGCGGCCGGGCCCCATCGGGCGGACGGCAGGGTGGCCGCGCCGGGCCGGCCGGCCGGGCGCGACGGCGGGGCGCCAGGTCACCGGACGTGACCGGGCGACTTGGCGCCCGGCACGAGCGAGCCGCCGGGGTGGCGGCCGAGGTGGCGTCTGATGCACCCGATAAGAGACGCGGGCCTGTTTTGAGCGGTTAAACACTGGCTGCCGGCTGCGCTGGCCCCGAGCGGCAGCCTGGGTTGGTGAGGACTTGGCGCCCCTTAGGCCGCTGATGGGTCCGGCCGCGGCATGGGCGCGGCGGGACGCCGGAATGGGCAGCGAATTTCCTTTTACGGTGACGGGAATGGCGTTCGACGTTTGTTTTGAAGGGAGGATGGCAACTTTGCGGAACGGGATTAGGACGATGCGTGACGGGCCACAGGCGGCGCTAAGGGCTAAACGAGGGGTGCTCATTAGCCTTTCAACGTCATGCGTGACCGAAAGGCGGTTTTAGCAGAGGCGGGGAAATGGCCGAACTTGCTAATCTCCGGCCCCAGAACAGCGGCAGTCGAACGGTGTTCTTGCGCAGCAACGCACAGCAGATTTGGCGGTCCTTGTGGCAGCAGTGGCCATAGGGCGTGCGATCGTGGGCTGGTCGCGCGGCGACGCGGGCCTCCTAGGACTGAAGAGCGTCAAAAGAAAAGAGGACTGAAGAGCGTCTCCAGGTCAAACAGGGTCCCAGGTACGGTGGAGCAGGGCTCCAAGTCAAACAGGGTCCCGGGCATGACGGAGCGGGCCTCTAGCTCCAAGAGACTCGACGTGGTCTTCCCTATGTACAGTTCTGGGGAGTTTCATTCACGGAACAGCTAACGACCGGGATCGTTAATGGATTACCGTAAATGTCCCGTGCTATCAAAACGTAATTGACGCCGTCTTCTTTGAAGCTGGCCGCCGTGTGGTTGGGCGGTGTCTGTGTCGGGCAGGCGGCGCCGGCGCGTGCCGCCTGCAGCCCGTGCTGGCGCCGGCGCCGGAGCTGTTTGGGCGCCGCGCCGCCGGGCCCCCTGCGATCAGAGCAGCCCCCGGGGCCAGGCGGCCGCCGGCTCCCGGTCCCTGGAACAGCTCCAAGTGGGCCGCCGCTGCAGAGCCGCCGACACGACAATGGCGGCCGGCCGCCGCTGCACCGCTATGGCCGGCTGGCACGGACAGCTTCCGACGCCGTCTCCCAGCAAGCAGCACAGCCGAGGTACCACTGGACATGGCGGCTAGGGCCTCGGCACGATGGACGGAAGTAATGATCCTTTCTATCTCCCTCTCGCTCTTCTCTTTTTTCCGCTCCTCTCGCCTCCCTCTTCCCCTCCTATTATCCCTCTCTCCATCGCTCTACCCACCGCCTGCTTTCTCCTCTGCCCCCTTTCCTCTCCATCTCTCTGTTCCTCTCCTGTCCTCCGCCACGCTTGGTGGCGAGCCGCGCAGCTGGCGCGCGTAAAAAGGTTCATTAGCGCCGTGTAGCGTCCAGTCGGTAATGCTCCGGCGGCTGAATAAAACTGCGCCATCACGCAGTGACACCGCTCGCGCGGCGCGCACTTTCACTTCTTTATTGATTCCCTTTGTTTTTGGCCGGACGCCGGTGGCCGGCGGTGTGTCGGCGGCAGCGGCGGCGGCCGCCGCGGCCGGACTCGGCGCGCTCGGCGCCCCGTCAGCACGCCGATAGCGCGCCACCGACGGGCGCACGTGCGAGATGGCCCGATCGGCCGGCGCCCCGGCGCTGGGACGGCTGACCTGGCCAGCGCGCGGCTGCTGGCTCAGCAGCGGCCGGCGCCCGCTCCGGCCGCGCCGACGGGCGCCGAGCGTCAATACATGACCGGCCGGCCGCGGAGCCGTCCTCAGGGCGGCGATGGCTGGCCTGTGTGACAGTACCCGCCAAAAAGGTTTGGGCCTCGCTGGCCGACGGAAGCGAGCTCGTGGAAGCCAGTACCAGGAGATGCGTGCTGGGAGGAGAGAGCATTACGAAGGAGCGCGCATATGCTCTTTGTTTGATCATTTATGCTTTCATTGCGTGTGGCCGGGTCAGCTACGCCTCCCTCCTTCGCTCCATTTCTACATCTCCGGCTCAGGCTCGCCTCAGCCCGTCCGTGGCCCGCGCCAGCCCCGTTTCATGGCCGACTTCGCTGTCGGTGTGGGCTCCGCCGTCCGTCCAGTTCCGGTCGTGGCGCGGGGGTCGGCCGGGCACCACCTGCCCCCGCGCCCGGCCCCGGCGCCGCTGCGGTCTCAGCGCCGTCCGACCGCCACCTGCCGGACCGCCGTTACGTCACCGTGACGTCCACGGCGGACACGGTCAGGGACGAGGCGCGACAGCGGGCAGAGTGGCAGGCAGCATGGCCAGCTCCGATGCCGCTCTGGAGCGGAGCCGACGATCGGAACCGGGCGAGCTGGACCGGATCCCACTGTGCTGCCGATCCAGCGCAACCCCTGTCCACCCGGATCCGGATCTGGTCCCGCCAGATGCGAGCGTCTGGCCACCCGAACTCGGATCCGGTCCCGCCGGACACCTGGTCACCTGAATCCGGACCCGGATCCGGGTCCGGTCCCGCCGGACACCTTATGCCCCAGCCTTGTACCTCAAATCCGGACCCCGGGTCTCAAACCCAAACTCAAAGCCCCGTCCTCCCGATCTGGGGACTGCCGCACCGCCGGCGACGCTCAAGGCGGGGGGAGAAGCGCGACCGTGAACAGCGGGGGAGGGGGCGGATGTTGCGCGCCAGATGTGGGATGACGTGCCACATTCACCGCGCCGGAAGTACCCTTTTTGCAGCAGCGCGGTGGTGAAGTGGTTTCGCGCTGAGGGGTGAGGAAAACCATCGACGTTTCGGGTCGCGGGCATACCCCGAAATTTCCATTGACTTCTTCTTCCGGAAGCCTCACAAGTCCCAGAACTATCAACTTTCAGCTTACTTCATGCCCCGAAGACGGGCGGAGTTGGCCGACGCCCCCGCCTTCCGAGTGTGTCATCTCTGCCCTGGTCTCGGTCCGATGCGTGCCGTCACGTTCTTGGTCGCGGATGCCACGGCGCCGCTCCCCAATGTTTGCGCGAGGTGATTTGTCAGTTACAACAGGTCAGATACGACAGGTCAGACACGACAGGTCAGATACGACAGGGCAGGTACGACAGGTCAGATACGACAGAGATCGGATGCGACAGGGCGCATCGCGCTGTGGTGCCGTCTCCACCGCCGCGCGCGGCTTTTAGCTGCCGCCAATCACGCGACGTTGCGCTGTTCATCGCCGCCGATGTTGCGGCGTAGACGTGCGGATGACCGCGGCGCCGCCACGTTTGGCGTTTGGCATGTCCGCTGAGCTTGGCCAAGCGCCCAGCATCGTGTGCTGGCGTCGACCGAGAAAACGACTGTGCACATCCTCCCCGTCCGTCCTCCGTCCAGCCTCCCCATCCGTCCTCCCCGGCCGCCGTTCTCCGTCCGTCCTCCCCGTCCGTCCTCCCCGGCCGCCGTTCTCCGTCCGTCCTCCCCGTCCGTCCTCCCCGGCCGCCGTCCTCCGTCCGTCCTCCTCGGCAGGGCCATCCTCCGTGCGCTACCCCCGTGTGCCGTCTCGACACGAGTTACGTGTCGCTGCGGCCCTGTTGGCACCACCAGCTGATTACGAAGGGACCGGCCGGTCAGAGGCGTAGATAAGCTGCCCCCGTTCTGCGCCCTTCCCCTTGACCGTTAGCCAGGAGCCGTCCTTCTGTTCGGAGCACCGCGTGCACTGTGTGGGGTAACACCGGCTGCCGACGTCGGCATCCAGATAACGGGCGTGGCTGAAGCGGCTTCCAGTGCCCGCAGGTCCAAGGTTCGGACTCGGCGACTGTTGTTTGCGTGAGATACTGCCGTATTGTCGGCATCTGGCGATAAGGAAATGGCCACTAAAATATCTCCTCGATAACATGTTTGGCTGCGATTGCTTGGCTGTTTAGGAGACGCTGGTGGACCAGGTCTGCGGTGCGGAAGGGTCGGCGGGCTCTGGTCAGCGTCCTGCCGGGTCGGATCGGTGAAGCGCCACACAGAGCGGCCGCGGCGGCTCGTTTGATCTGGCGCCTCGGGTCTCGCCTGGCGGCCGTGTCCACCGCGGCCGTAGCGCGCCGCCGTCTGTTGCATGTGTCAGTGTAATATGCCGGGCCGAGAGTCAGCTGTATCTGAACGCCACGGGTGTCCGTGTTGAGGCAGGCCGGCGGCACGCCCCGGGCCCCGAGCGGACTACGGGCACGCTGTCTCCGCCAGCGGCTCCAGCGGACCGCCTGGGCCCGCTAACGACCCAGACAGCGTTGTTTGGTCGGGGAGGGACTGCCTCGCCAGCGCAGATGTACGGACTGCAGATTGAGAGCGTGAGGTGGTCACGGTCGCTGCTGCCGCCGGTGCCCGGGACCGCTCAGCTGCCGAATGGGCCGGAACCGCGGGCCTTTTTTGCGCGCCAACAGGGCGCGCGCAAGAACTGCGCGCCGAGCAGCGCCTGATGAGGCGCTTGGTGACCGACGCGTAACCGGCGGCGGCGGGTCGAGG
>NW_023596805.1:18253940-18329546 GCF_011947565.3 Pollicipes pollicipes | reverse complement strand
AGCCCCAAAAGACAAAATCACCAGATATAACCCATTTCTTATTGAGAACATGTTTTGTTATACATACACATCAATATATATATATATATATATATATATAATATATATATATATATTATATTACATATCTTCAACTCCTATAACTGGAATATAGGTCAGACTACCGCGAGATCATGTCTGTCTTAAGCTTGTGGTAAATAAACTGACAAAATCGCGCGTAAATGACTGCATGAAATAAACCACCGGCGCCCTTCATCTTACAAGGGTCCAGTGAACTCTTCTTAAGCCGAGGGAACTCAGAAACTTTATCAGAAACTTTATCTGTGGTGTTATGAAATAGCAATCATTCTGCGAGTGTAGACTGAAAATCAAAATGGGTCAACAATTTGCATTAACATGGCCAGGCCATGGTTGTCTACATATCTTCAACATTCAATCAGAATGGATAAGTAGTACAGAAAAGTTAACACAATTTTGAGCATGCGCTTGCATGCATTGGAAAAAAGGCTGGACGCCAGGCGTTGCAGTCTCCTTAGGCCACGCAGCGTCGGCCCTGGGTTTTACATTAGGCTGCGGCCAACAGGCGGACGAAAATGGTGATGCGTCTGAGAGAAGAACCTTTGAACACTTTTTGACACTAAATCGTACATTTAGAGATATTCCGGGCGTATACATCACCTGTGCGGTTTTTAGATTGATGACAATAGCTTATTGGTCTTCACAGCACCGCGAAGTGTCGCTGGAACCTGGTGTAACTGGAAGAGCAAAGGTAAAATGTCTATTTGCCAAGTTGTTGTAAATGCTAATCTGTCCTACGATCATCATCAAAGCTGTAAAAAGATTTGCCCAATGCGATCCTTGAACTATACGAACTAATCCTGAAAGACATTCAGAAACACTATTTTACTGTGGTCATTGTTGCGCACTCATCGCCCGTACCCTGGCGTCACTTGCAGTGGCCTGCACCGTTCGGTTTTACGAAAACTGCAAGCCAGACCATCGCTATCCTTGCTCCCCGAAATTACGGCCGTGTCATTGGGGCTTTATAACGCACTCAGCTGCTGGGGCTATATGGCGCCGCCAGCCTCTCACCCTGCTGGTAAAGGCAGGCACCGGGGGATCGAACCCCATACCTGTGGTTTGCCAGACGCGCAGTGGTTAATGCAGACGCGCAGTGGTTAATGCAGATGCGTTAACCACTCACTGCACTAGGCGCCCGTCGCGCAGGCTCAGACGTTCTGATGGCATTTGTTTTACTAATCGATTCTGCAAAGTAAGGAACGTCCTCACGAAAGCATGGGATGGCCTTGTGTATTTTGAACTTATTTCGACCCACTCCATTCAGCACTAATGAGACCCCCTATTTATTTCCGGTAAAGGGGCCTCCCTGAGTAAAACACTTCAGGGCACATTGCTGTTCCCGATCAAGATCTGAAGGGCCATTCTGTCCACTGTGGTGTGTTTTCCGGCCGTCATTCCGGCGACACGGAGCGGCCTCCCCTGGCCGCTCCGTTGGCCCTTAGCGGGATACATCATATCACATTGGTCCGCTCCCTGACGCGAGAGGCCTTCTGACCCGCGCAGTTGAGCTCGGATCGACGCATGAACCGTCACTAACGCAGCAACATTCCTGATCGCCGCAGGTGGTCAAATAATTGGCACATAGACTCCAGTTGGGCTTAACGGGCCCATGCTAGAATAGGGCTGGGGGCCCACCATTCGGTGCTGGAGGACCCTGACTTGCATAGAACTCTTCCCTTATTTTAATGTGAGCACTCATCATACGTTCTTATGTTTCCTTCAATAGTCACAGGACCCCAGCCAAAAACCAAAGCGCCAAAGCGCCAAAGACCCTCTGCTATTCGGGCTTCCGTCCACATCCCCGTTGAGCAAATATTCCCCTGGCCGATTCAAGGCCCCTTGTTGAGACAGAATGACCACAGTGCCCTGTTAGGCACTGTGGACCTCTGAACAATACAGGAGTCCGGCCGATGTAAATCGCGGACCGGGGCCCTTGTCCATGCCTTGGAAATGGGCCTACAGACCTCAGGTCAACATGGAGCTGACTGCTCATTGTTCGTGATCTTTGGCCGAAATGGAGCCCAAAGGGCCCCTCGGAACCTTATGGGGGAGGCACGTGTCTCCCGTGCCCCCTCCCCCCTGCCAGTGCCCCCCTCGCGGTAGATCCGCTCAAACGTCTCCACAAAGCCCTCGGCAGGTTTCCGGTGCGGGAAACATCGAAAACGGTTGGCTCTCAGACGGCAGCAATCTTGTCCCCCCCCCCCACACTCAGCCTTCTCCTTCACCTTATGGCTCTGAAATTAGTTATGTCACACCAAAAGGGACACATTACAATGCCTTGTGACCTTATCAGAGCCAAACGAACCAAGTACAGTGTCATTCAGGCATAGCTGCAATAGACCTTTGTGTTCTGTTTATGGGCGCTGACCTATTACTGTATGGGAGGCCTGGGGGTCGAACCCTCCAATGAAAGTGCATGGAAAAAAAAACTATTCAAAATGTCTTTGGGGTTCCTCCAGCCTGGACAAGCTCCCGAACACCTGATTCTTCGTAATATATTTTAGGTTATCTGTCCGTGTATTTCTACCTTTCATAACTCAACATAGGCGTAAGAACGTTTTTGAAAGTGAGCAGGGGTGGGCTCAGAGAGTGCTTTTAAGAACTTCACCTGGGAGGTAAGTCCGGGCGACGGGTAAGGAGGGTGGGAAGGAATGAAGGATTTTGTAGGCTCTTAATTCACACAACACATTTTAAGACTAATTGTAGATGTCTTGGTTGCTAGCATTACACCCACGGCTGTTTTCTGCACAATCTCATCTACTCGACTCATCACGCTATTTGGTAAAAGACTTCTCAAGCTTCCTATTATTTTCGTCCGTTTCAGCAATGTTTCCCTGGGGAAGTGACATTGCACCAGCGGGGAGGCATTTTGTGCCGTTGGGAGACTTCTGCCTCCACAAATACGGCACGGGCACAGGCTGCTCAGATCGGGGACTTAAATCCATGGCCCATAGTGCGCCAAAGTTGACGTAAGCCTGGATTTCGCCGACTGCTTTTTAAAAGAGGTAAGGTTTCGTCGTCGCAACATTTTAGACGAAAGCAATTTCTCAAACTTCAAATGCTAACTACCAAAACAACGTGACAATAGCCATAAAATAGGGGTTTCTCCGCAAAAACCTAGTCACAGTATGGACGCCCTTCTTTCATATATTCCTTGTCAGAGCCCTGCTCCCATCCGCTGTCAACAGACTGACCGCGAACTGATCGTATGATTGTTTTACCGCATGTTTATAGAGCGACATCACTTTTATTGGTGCATAGTGCACATGGGAACGCCTAGAGCAGCAAGTGATTCTGAATCATCTTCCCTCACATCACGCAGCACAGCAGCAAACTGAAAGCATCATCTGAGGCCTTTTCATGTAATTAAGCTAGGATCTGCGCACTAAGACTCTCCATCGACCTTAAAAGCACATGCCCCGTCAACACATTTGAAATGCTTTAAATTGGGGAGTGAATTCGCGAGAAAGCATAGTAAAGAATCTTACAAACACAGCCTTACGCATGTTAAAGATGAACATAGCATGGAAACAGGGCCAAACAACAAACGGGCAAATTATACCACGTTCTTTAAAAGTAAGTATCATGTGATCTTTGGCATCTGCTTTGCACGGATAACGTTCGGTGTCGGAGTACTTGTTGGCTTCCTGTCCATTCATGACCAGTATGGATGCACACGCTCTGCACGTAGTTTGCAAATTCATGGATGGAATTGACTTTCTCGTTATGTCTTCCTTCTGGAACTTTTGGTGCCAAAATCGGCAACGTTGAAAATGTTCCAATTTTCGCGCATCAAGCTCAAAATTTGCAGTTATACTCGAAAAATCTTGCTAGAGATATTGCTTAAAAACATGTAAGCACTTGCTGCCTGGACATGTAGGTGTCACCATCGTGCGGATGATGGCGCCTACACCCAGTTATACAGCCCTTATTTAAAATCAGCTTCTTTGACATACACTGGCTAGTTGGCCTTCTAGGTCAGTTAAAGCGTTAAATTTTACATATCTTCCGAAGTGATGCCCTCATGTGTGTAAAGATGAAAAGTGATTAAGCCTACCCTGGGTTTCGTCACCGCTACTCCATTTAGCGCTATGCGACTGTTTGTGTCCATCCATGGCCGTAGACCTACATCTGTGCAAGGTCAGGTTAGGTCAGATCACGAATTGGAGCGCCCGGCCCTACGGGCCGAGGTCTCTGAATGCGCACAGACGGCACGTGACCCCTGTGACTCCCCTGCCTGTGCTACTGCTTTACCCACTCGTTTGCATTTTTTGTTTGCGTTTTTCCACGTGGGACAAAGCTGAATTTCACAATGATGAGGCACGCCATGGGAACACCACCCTGTTGGTTAAGTCCTCATTCGAACCAGATTTTTTACGATCTTATCTGTTTGGTGAAATCCGTAGTAAAATGCAGCAAACGGGTTGTACAAGTATGCCCGCCAGGGTGTAACTGCACCAGGGGGCGCTTTTGACCAGGGCACATTTGAAAATCAACAGTCGATTCCGACAAAATGGCTTCCTACGTCGCGGTGCGTTTCACAGTCACAGTTTCTTAGAGCTGGACGCCTATTTTTACCATCAATTAATACGTGGCACATGTTATTTAGCATATAGCGGGGGAGAGCGCATTTTATCACGACCGCAATTACTACATCCATCCTATACATTACCCGTATATTCATTTTTCATACCCTCACCAGTCTAGGCACGTGGCAGGTACCTGGGGGTTGGATTCCTGAGGCAGCTGATTATTTGACTTGGCAGATGCCAGTTGGGGAGAGGCGAAAGGGTCTCAACCATTGCACGGTGTGACCGTGTACACTATTTGATGCAATATGAAAGTTCTCCGCAGGTTTGCCGGCAAACATTTTCCGACGAAATGCACGAAGTGGTAGCCTCAAGAAGTTATCTCGACAAGCTGTTTGAACTAAGCAAAACATAGAAAAAGGCCAATGCATTTTCGAAAAACACTGTCAAGTATTTCGTGGTTCTACTAAGCAGCACTTAATAATGGAAGGCAACAACCTTCTTCTTCGAAATTTTCTTTGTGTGCGACTCACAAACTTCGTCGTTTGTCGCAGTGTACTCGATGATGCAGGGCGCTGAATAGTGACACAGACAAACGCATTGCAAGCGCTTTGTGGCACGTGAGCTGCATGGCGATGCACTGCCTTGTCCATGTCCTACGAACGCACATGGCAAACACGTGCCCCTGAAATCGAACCGTTCAGAAATGTCTCCTGCAAGTCCATAGCTTTCTGAACGTCGTTGCTAGCCACGGTGGTTGCCGGTATATACTCTAACGTGCCCACATCCTCTTCTTACTTCAAATGAAATGCGCATTTCGAAGCGACTGAGTGTCATGTGGTCAAAACATGAACAGTTAGTGTAGTTAATGATATTCTGCAAGACGAAATCACAGTGAACAACACTGACGACTTGATCAAACAGCAAACAAAAAGTTGTATCCTTGTTGAAATATCCAATGTTCTTTCAGCGTTTCATAAAATGTCCAAAGATTATAGATTGGACACGCAAATAGTGTAACAATGTTCCATGGAAAACGCCGCGAAATCAGGCAATTCAAGTGTGCCTCAAATTTCCAACCAGGTAGCGAAATAGGGGCAGCTCTGAGAACGTTTGGTAAACGAAACTCCGACATTATACAAAAGCCTAGTTTTTACCTAACATCCTGAGCTTGAAGTCTATGACAACTCTATCTTAAACTCGATGAACCTACATTGAGGGGACTAAGCAAGGCAAGCAAGCAAGCAGACAAGGCAAACGAATTAAGGCTGTATGAAAACCAGAACGGAATCTTTTGCACTAGAGCAGCCAGGCACCTGGCCCTAAACATCTCCCTTTGCCGTACATGGTAAGATTAGATGCTGCCATTTGCCACATGAAACACTTTTGCCCAGTGCGCTTTGAGGAGGATGGCTGGTGAACTAAGTAAATCGGCATGCACGTTTAGGATAGCACACAAGTAAGCCAGGGGCTAATTATACGATGTAGCACAAAAGTAAGCAGGAGGCGAACTGAATCAGGAAAGAGGACAGATGACCAGATGACATTGCTGGCCCCTACCTCGAAAAGTGGGGGACCATGCCCCCCCCCCCCCAGCCCCCTGTTCCTACACCGACAGGAGTAAAGTTAATGGTTGTGAGTATGGCTGGCTTAATAACAAATATGCTGAAGGTAATAACACGGAACAAGCTCTGATGTTTGTGCTTGTCTTGCAATTTGGCAAAATTCTATTCATATGAATATGCATCAGTCAAGATGTGTCATGACACTGAAGACAGGCGTAAGCATTACATGAAATGTGTACGCTTGGACAAGTCTGTCCGAGTCCAAGATACACGTTCCAGGTCTGTGAAGTTCGTGGAGTGGAGTCTATGGAGTGGGGTCCGTGGAGTGGAGTCCGTGGAGTGGAGTCCGTGAAGTGAAGTCCGTGGAGTGGAGTCCGTGGAATGGAGTCCGTGGAGTGGAGTCTATGGAGTGGAGTCCGTGGAGTGGAGTCTATAGAGTGGAGTCCGTGGGGTGAAGTCCGTGGAGTGGAGTCCGTGAAGTGAAGTCCGTGTAGTGGAGTCCGTGGAGTGCAGTCCGCACGTTAAAGGGAATGTTCCATATTTGAAGACATTGAAGTAAGCATCGGTTGTAATGAAACACGCTCACTTATAACTATTGGTATGCTTTTAAGTGGAAAAGACCCCTCCAGACACCGCAATCGATATTTCTAGTAAAGATGTTCCTCAATGCCTCATTGTTTGATTGCATCATCATACCTTGCACAACACTGATCGATAGCCAATTGCCGGTCGCTATATTTGGAAATCGTGCTCACAAATGCCAGATATGAACAGCTCGACAATTACTTTTTTACCTGGAACGCCTCATGGCTAATAGAATGACAGGGTTTGAAATACGTTATTATGGCGTCATGGCCCTGGATAGCCTTGAAATAGCCTCCCAGGAAATCAGCACATCTTTGCAAGCTTGTAGCTCAGAGACTAGAGGGATTTACGCATTGAAAAGGCTGGGGCTGTGTCCTGCACCCAATGAAGTTCAAGATGGCTATTTCAGTTCAAAACCCCATGCAAACGTGACACACCCCCTTTAGCCTGCCAGTCCTGCAATCGTCCAGAGGGCTGACTACTGCTGAGGGCCGGATATGCAGATTTTGTGGCGCCCCCGAGAACCGGGGGTCCCACTCTACCTGGTCCCGTGCGCCCCAGCTCCTTAGGCCTCCTAGCTGATCCCGGGCGTCCAAGCTTCCCGGGCCTCCTAGCTGGCCCCGTGCGCTCCAGCTCTTTAGGCCTCCTAGCTGATCCCGGGTGTCCAAGCTTCCCGGGCCTCCTAGCTGGCCCCGTGCACCCCAGCTCCTTAGGCCTCCTAGCTGATCCCGGGTGTCCAAGCTCCCTGGACCTCCTAGCTGGCCCCGTGCGCCCCAGCTCCTTAGGCCTCCTTAGGCCTCCTAGGTGTCCAAGCTCCCTGGGCCTCCTAGCTGATCCCGGGTGTCCAAGCTCCCTGGGCCTCCCAGTTGATCCCGGGCGCCCACGCTTCCCGGGCCTCCTAGGCCATCTGGCCATTGCGACGTAGTCGCATTGATTATTTGCTCCAGCCTCAAGGAAGCAGTCTTTGGTGTGCAGGCTAACCCAAGCAGCAAGTTTTTTTCCAACTACTTATCTATGG
Organism: Pollicipes pollicipes; assembly: GCF_011947565.3. Classification (NCBI taxonomy): domain Eukaryota; kingdom Metazoa; phylum Arthropoda; class Thecostraca; order Pollicipedomorpha; family Pollicipedidae; genus Pollicipes; species Pollicipes pollicipes. The sequence goes on along the minus strand of NW_023596805.1, from coordinate 18,321,768 downwards.
ATGATATTGGCCCAGTCTGTTAGCCAAATGATGCCCACTGGTGATGTTTGATGATGTAGCATGGCCCCGCAGCAAATGTGCCCCATCCTTGTCGGCAAAAACATGGCAAAAGTTGGGGATCAAGTTCATGTGACCGCATGTCTCGGACAAACCACACACCACATTCGCTTTGAAACGAGACCGGCGCGGTGACTTGAAGGTAGACAGCGTCAGCAGTGCGTCGGATTTACCTGGAAGTCGGGGCGGGGGGGGGGGGGGTGGAGAGGGGCCAAAACAGGGTGTGCAAGAATATGGCAATGTGTGTATGCATGTGGTAGCGTGTGCATGAATGTGGGAATGTGCACATGCATGTGAGAATGTGTGCATACATGTGGGAGTATGTGCACAAATGTGGAAATGTGTGCAATGATGCTGGGATGTGTGCAAGAATGTATCGATGTGTGGCAGGAATATAGGAAGATATGCAGGAAAATGGGCATGTGTGCAGGAAAATGGGCATGTGTGCGGGGGTGTGAAAATGTGTGCAAGAATATGGGAATGTGTGCAGGGATGTGGAAATATGTGCAGGAATATGGGAACCACCTTTCTACCGTGAGGTCAGCCGTAATACTGTTTCTTATGAGCTCGGAAAGAACTTCATGAGCTGCCTGTTGCCGGCCAGTGCTCCGAAAACGGCTGTTGGGTGGAACGTATCGCCGAATGAGTTTCGCTTTTAGAACTACGTACTACACGATAGAGCTGGTATAAAAGATCAGGGTGTTTTTTTAATGTGTTTACTTTGCTACGATATAGTATTGATATAAGTATTTGGTATAATGATATAAATATTGATAAAAACACTTAACTGAATTGATATTGATATTTATATTGATATAAATACTACACTACACGCCTGCTTGGAAAACACTGGTGAAGGAAATACCTAATGGCCGGTGTGCTTGGAACTCGCTTCCACGAAGAAAGTGACAGCGTTCCAATTTGCGCCCGATACTGCAGCTCAAAGCCTGCAACTGCGACAGTCATATGGAAACAGCTTTTTGGACACAGCGTGACGTTTAACAAAGTTGACGTTCTCGGCATTTCAGAACATTTAAGATTGTGTTGAAACATGCTTCACTTTACGCACCATTCGTTATACATCACCAATAACTTCCGGCATGCTTATTTCGGTCGTTCCCACACAGAATCACCCAATAATATCGTATATCTTGAAGATGTGACCACATGTTTTTCAACCTGAACATACGGAACGTATGTTAGAACGAATACCAACATTATTTGTATGATTGGACGGCCCGTGGTGAGCTCCATCCGGCCACAGTGCGCCATTTTCAATATGGGGACTTCTCTTATGTTAACACAACGAGCGGCAATTCGCGATAAATGTGCTATCAATTTACTTTCGTTTACGTATGAAACAGCGAACGCAAAGTCGGGCGGTCGAACAGAGTTGTGTCGTAAAGCACGCGTGGGAAGCAGAAGCGTTAGTCCTGTCTTTCTGTGGTTCCACAACAAAGCCCCTAGCGCAATAACTGCGAAGGGATGAACTTCCACGGCATGATTTCTTATGCAAATAGTTCTCCGCGGCATTGCCTCTACGCAACAAGACTTCAAACCCAAGAACTTCTATGCGAAATGACTTCTAATGCGTAAAATTCTGTGCGACAAAACTTCTAACACAAAAGCTGCCGTGCGTCATTGTTCTACGGGACAAAACTTCCAACGCAGAAATTTCACACGTCATCTCTAATGCAAAACTTCCATGCCATATTACTTATATTCGACAAAAACTCGTAACCCAAAAACTGCTACACGACATTACTTCTAATGTAATAACTTCAAGCGCATAAACCTCTACGAGACAAAACTTGTGATGCAAAGACTTCGACACGACATCACTTCTAATGTAATAACTTCAAGCGCATAGACCTCTACGAGACAAAACTTGTGATGCAAAGACTTCGACACGACATCACTTCTAATGTAATAACTTCAAGCGCATAGACCTCTACGAGACAAAACTTGTGATGCAAAGACTTCGACACGACATTACTTCTAATGTAATAACTTCAGGCGCATAAACCTCTACGAGACAAAACTTGTGATGCAAAGACTTCGACACGACATCACTTCTAATCTACGAGCTTCTAATGAATAAACCGCTTCTCGGAAAAAAAATTTTGTCGCAAGAGTTTCTAGCACGAATAACTTAAAAGCAGCGCTCCACATTTGTGCGGGCGTTTGATCTGGAATTGCCATATTGAAGGTCTTTTGGTGCAGTTCACAGCACTGCCCTTCCTTAGACCTATAGCCCTCCAGTTTCTTAGCTAAACGCCCGCGAGGGTGTAGCGACTGTTCGATGGTGGCTATTTCAAGGTCATTCAGGCATGCATGGCACCTTGGCAAGATCATTCAAATCCTGCCACCACCGCATTAGGCCATGCGGCGTTCAAGGTCATACAAAATCAGCCGTTCAGATCTGGCGCTGACGTGCTGTCCCGAAGAAGCTTATGCATTAGAAGTCTTGTATTTGAAGCAACGTCGTGAAGAAATCGTGTCGTGGAAGTTCCGTCGTGAGCAGTATTTGGGTTAGAATATTCGCTGCACACGCTTGACGGCGCATTGCTAATTGGGCGAAATTCCCTGTGAGATCGACCCACTCATGGCCAAATGTTACACCCGCAAATTACATATTGGTCTCAAAATTGCTGTATAAGGCTATCTGCAGTGCTGGAGCCGAGTTTGATCATTACAGTTTGATTAGGTTAAATGTAATATTTCACATTGGAAGATTCTGAAGCTAGCATCGGACATGACGAAGACACCAGACATCAGACACTTATAGCTATAATAATACTTTTAAGTGAAAAAGACTGCTCCAGACAACACAATCCTCTTTTTAGCAAATATGCTCCCCAATGGGTCATGGTTTGATAACGCCATCACACCTTGCACAGCATTGATTGAGAGCCAATTGACGGCCGTTATACCTAGAAATCGCGTTCACGAACGCCAGACATGAGCGCCTCAACATTTATCTTTTTCTTGGCCTTGATCGCCGCATGACGTATGGAATGGCAGAATTTGAATGATGTTATTATGATGTCATGAATGCCAAGGTGACTGTGAAAACTCTCCCCGATATACCTTTCCACATTTCCACGGGCGTGTAGCTCAGAAACTAGACGGGTTTATGTCTTACAAAGGGCAGGATTGTGAACAGCACCGACAGGTCTTCAAGGTGGCTATTTCAGTTCAAAACCCCATATAAATGCGGAACACTCCTTAGTTATGTCCAAAAGTTATGTCCTGAGGCAAGTTGGAAGTCGCGTGCGACATGCTTTATTTGAGATGCGTATTTCTCCACCATCAAAAAAAGCAAGCCCATCAAACTGTACACTTGACGACTCAGGAGATGTTACATCAGGAGATGTAGTGACCTTAGGCCACGACTACAAAGAGTGACCACGTGACTTCAGATCAAGGCACGCGATGGCTTGCAAAGGCTCTGAAAACGAAATGTTTTTTCCTCGAGATTGGGTCTTTTTAACGATCAAGGCACGAAAGCAATATGTTTTATCTCGTTGGACATCAACGCAAGGATAGTGGCTGACCATGTTTGAGCTAAAATAGGCCCATTCCATTACTTTTTGCCGATGTCTGGTTCATTGACACCCTTGACCGGTAGTCAAAGTGAAAACGCATTGCATAAAACGAATGGTGTAGTTTCCAATGAATAGAAAACCCTTAACCCATGTTAAATAAATTTAAAGCCTTTGCAACGCAGGAAGGGTCTGAAACTCTTAAATCTACACCATACGCAGGACATTTCTCGGAAATGATACACCCTAACTTACTGAACGCTCGAAATGTCTTTATTGATGGACACGTGTCGGGTTAACACTATTTGTCCCTTGTGCGTGTTTATATATATATATATATATATATATATATATATATATATATATGTATGTCTTTGTATGTCGCAATATGTTCCTATGGCATCGCTTAGGTCACAACCTGCATTAACAAACACCGAATTAGAACTGCCAGCACGACACACAAACTCTCATGTCACAGGTCGGACTCTGGTTTCCATTTTGTTGGGTCGACCCCCGATGGCGTCTCACTCAATGCTGACGGGCTGGCCGTTCTGCGGTTTGCAAATATACGACGTTTAATTTAAAATAGTTCTGTTCCTGCGCGGTGGTTACAACCATGTGCACGTGATGGAGTTGTCGGAGCACTGGTGTTCGCCAATGCAAATCGCTCATCGACTGGCATGATTTTGGTTCAGATCACCATTGATCACCACTTGAATCAGCACTTTTGTTCAAATCACCACAGTGCGGCTGAACTGTCAGAAGCTTTTTAGTTAAAATACGGCAGCCCGGGACAAATACTCACGTTAGAGTACAGAGTGATACTGTATGCATTTGATAGTGCTGATCTAGGGCTATCAGGTTCCATATATTGGTTCCATGAAACACGTTTGCGAACTCCGGTTTCCATTTGATGCGATCGACCCCCCGACAACGACTCCCTCAATACTGGCGGGCCGGCCACACCTGCGGTTTGCAGCTCCGGCCTCCAGTTTGAAACGCTTTTAGTCCCGCTGGGCGGATGCGACCATGTGCACATGGTGCCACTGTCGGAACACTAATGGCAGGAATGTAGCTCACTCACCACCTAGCATGACCTCTTTCCTGAAATCGGCTGTTTAAGGCGCACTACTAACTGCGACCGACCTCGCCGTAGCGTGATGGATGGAACACGGCGGCCCATGAGAGTATTTTTGGTCGTGCGCGAAGAGTGCGGCTGAGTGCATCGATAGCGCTGGTGCAGGGCTATCAGGTGCCAGTATAACACAGTTGCCTAGGGATCCGATTTATTCAGTTTACCCACTCACCTTCCCCGACAGCGTCTTGCTCAATGCCTTCGCACCAGCCGCAACATGCGGCGTCCAATTCCTTTTGTACATATGCGCTCGATGTCATGGCGGTAGCACTACGTATGAGACATTTGTCATCGCCCATTTTGTCCAAGATCACAGCGATGCCGTTTGGGTTAACAGGGCGCGAGTTTTCCCTTGCAAGATACCATCAGAAGATACCATAGATACCACAAGAACAGCTCTTATTGACCACTGCATTCCTGACGAGGGTGCCTCGTGCCACTCTGGTGGTGTGAAATTCATCCTCATCAGGAGGATGCATACGTGCGACTAGAGAACGCCGATTTTGCGCCACCATGTCCACTGATAACCATGGAAGCGCCATTGCTTTGCGCGTTTCGAGAGTCGTCTTCGCGCGGTCGGGGAATGGCACTTTCAGGGCGTCCTGTATCAGCCTTTAGGTGGAGCTGCAACGTGTCACGCACCTGTTACAAAATGAAATGCAAAACAGGTATGCCCAGGCTAAAGGCCGCAAACAATATTTCAGGCAGCTCTGGCCATCTGGGAAGGCAAACATAACAAATAGCGACGGACGCCGCACCTGCGGACAAGTAGTAGTCAGCGAATAGGGAGAGTGCAACGTCTATGGCTTGCATAATGCTACCGTGCTCGCATTTGTTGTTTTTGAACCCCTGAGCACGGACAATGTCAAATGCGGTCTAAAATAACATTTTCTTCCACGATCCACGAGCACGTCTGTACGTATATGAGAGCTTTCAGATTACATCCGTGGGACGTGGGACGTGCAAAACGGAATCTGTCACCGGCGTCTGGCAGTGATTGCGCTATGCGCTAAAGGGACGCAATATGAATATAAAGTATAGCGATTTGGAGCGTTGCGGTCTAAGAAATTGTGCTGTAACGCTGTCAGTATCACTAACTGAAGCTCAGTCAAGCTGTTGTCTCCAGCGAAGCCCACCAGCCTCATTTCGAAGGCCAAAAATGCTCGCTTTTCGCGTTATTGCTGTAGTGTCTGCTTCTGCATGTGCTGCCTAAGAAAATCATGCATGGTGTTGCTCTCAACCCATGAACAGTTTTATGCCGAACTTAGCTGTGTATTCCATTTACAAGGGCGCTGGTGGTCAACAATGTTGTGTTCCAGCTAAATCAAACCCTCTTCCACTTCAGAGCATCTTAAAAATGTTAAACCTCTCCTGCCACTGCAGGAGCCCTTAGTTCCGTAGCGAGGGCGACCTGTAAGCACGGCTTCAGGTGCTGCAATCTCCGAGGTCTCACCCCACGGTACCAGTCTCTAACACCAGCCGTCACGCCAGGTGTGCCGTAAAACTCGTAGTGTCCGTTTGCCCGCAGTGACCTGTAGTGTGACTAGCAACACCAGAAATAGCTGGCATCATTCGTCGCTCTGTTTTCGTACCGCTTATTCCAGTCGCTCCCAACAGTCTCTCCATGCCGACAGCTGAAATAACCTGAGGCCAGTTTGATAAAAAGTTATCACCCGCTCCTTGTCGAAAGACATAACTGTACAAAAAAACCGTCGTTTATTTTACAATGGCTGATTATGCTCATTGAAACGACACGTGGCTTCATTGTTACAACTTAAGTTCAAGAAGTGACTTACGCGTGTATCGCGTGTATCTGTCATTTTTGTATCGCAGTAGCATTTTGACATCTATATTCAAAACAAATTTCTACCCAAACGGTAGGCAGTGGTCAGAGGTACACAGTGAGATATAGCCCAGCGTGCGACACCTTTGCATTTCCTAACTAGTCGAATGAAGTATGAAGCATTCCGAGTTGCGTAAAAAGCCAAAAATGTTGATATTTATGCCGAGCAGAAATAAAGTGTGGCAAACAACTCATTGGTGAAAATTACCGAGACACATCGGCCCTAGAATCTAGGCAGGTAGGTCTAGTGGGATGTTGGATCCTGGTTGGCAGGCAGGCTTCTTCCCAAATACACAACCAGGTGCAGTTTATGCATGTCTTCACTAGAAGCAACGCAAGCCTGCTGGTATTGGTCTACGTATGCATCCATTATCACGTCGTGAGGAGTTGAGAGCTCTCCTGCGACCGATATTTCCGAGTTTTTTAAAACAAGTCGAAGCTGACAAAAAGGATTATTACTTTGGTTTGCTTTCATCCCTTCCAGCCAAAACCTCACACCTTATCCGCTACCAATCGCGCACCCCAGCTGCATCCGCACAGCCAATACTGACACTGCCGACAGACGCGGTTTCAAGGACAGCACGTACCGAAGGCGCCAACGACAGGGTTGACAGCGACACTTGGCGGTGATGAAGAGAAACAAAAGTTTCACTACTTGGCACATGGACACCTAAACGGTGCCATGGTTAGCGCCGACGGCGGGCTGTCCGACAGCCAGCGCGCGTTTTACAGGTGCCTGAGAGGGCAAGGTATCCTAGGGTGGTCATGACGGCAGACTGCTAGCTACCTTCTGGCAATGCGTGACGCGTACCTACCTAATGACACAGTAACCACAGAAACTGGCAACCCCTACTGAACATGCCAGAGATCTACCCTGATCGCGTTGCATAGCAAATGGTGTCCTACCTCTACTTCCACAAGCTATTTAAACACGAAGAAACGGCGGAGCCAAGACCATGTATTTGAGAAAGAAGACCAACATGACAGCAGAAAAAACACAGTGATTCGCTCCAGGCAATGTCATCAACATCTAAAGTTTCAAGCAGATTGCATAATCTTGTTGTCGCTGCCATTTGATGGACCTGATGCGGGCTGTACGATGCCGGGACCTCAAAGTCAGGTGGCGCCTACCGTCAGTCATCTGCAACCAGGGACAGCACAGCAATCATGGAACATATTGATGTCACATAATCATCAAAGTTACGTATACACTTGCCAGAATATCTGCAGCCCGTTACACTCTACCTATATGTTCAGTTTTCATGCCGAATATGTGTTAGTTGAACACAGCATAGAATATAACAACAGTGGGAGGAGGGGGGCGCTCAGGAATCACCTTAAAATGAAAAAAAAACATTGAGTTAGGAATGGAGTAGGAAACATATGACTGATGGGAGCTTACACACAATTAAATTAGTAACTCCAAACCCACTAATGAAACATACAATTAAGGTCTCATAAATGTGGAAGACCAGCGCCCTGGCTTTCTAGTCCCACGTGCAGTCTCAAGGAATCAGTGGCCACAATATCGGCGAGGAGCACACAGCGGACATTAGTCAAAAGTGATGGAAAACAAGGGCACAGCCAGGTTTCGTAGGGGGGGGGGGGGGGGGGTGAAGCTCGGTGAGAACGCCTAGCTTTTAGTGAATTGCCTTGCGGTTAACCACGAGATATCGGGGGGGGGGGGGGGGCTGCCCCCTTGTATTATACGCTGTGGCAATATTCTGAACATTGCCAATGGGAAAATATGCTATCAATATAACCATTAGGGAACAGCCACAGTCTTAGCATGCTCCCATTGTATTAGGTGCAATTGCATGCATGGAAATTCGACAAGGTGGAGGTGTAGCCATTGACCTAGCTGCTTTGATCTGGGGGCAACCTTTTCCCCCCTTTTACTTGGCATGTTGCCATTTTACACCATAATGTGAGCAGTACAGTTACATGGGTGTAGAAGCAGGGGGGGGGGGGCAAGGGGCCATGGCCCTCCCACTTTTAAAAGTGGGGGAGGGGGCAGCAGTGTTAACTTTCCCCCAATTTTCAGATTAAGGTTGCGTTTAGTTTAATTTGAACTCCATTAAGCATACATACCGATTTGCCTAGTTCACTAGCCATCTTCCTCAAGAGGCGTCATCTTTTCCGTTCGCTTATTGGCTATCGCTTTATCTCCCGACCACAGGCGAACGCCGCACGGTCTATGGAGGCTGCAACGCCGGGCAGCGCGGCTGTTGTTAGCAATTGCGAGCGTGCATGTTTAAAACCATGTTACATGGCTTTTATCAGTAATAAACTCTGACTGAATCCTGAACACTTTGAGACGAACATAGAATAGCCATGTTAATATAAATTTGGACCCCATGTTATCTACAATCTACGTTCAGGTAGTCCTCAATATCTCCGAAGAACACAGAGAAACATGGAAATGTAGTCTATGTGACAATTATTTGACCACCTGCGGCGATCAGGTTTGTTGTTACATCAGTGAGGGTTCCTATGCTGATTCGGAGCCAATTGCGCGGGTCAGAAGCCCTCCCGTGTCAGGGAGGGAAACAGTGCGATACTATATATCCCTCCAATGGCCTCCGGATCGACCAGGAGGTCCCGCCCCGTGTCGCCAGAATGACAATTAGAAGACATGGACAGAGTGATGCGATGGAACGGAGTGATCCTTCAGCCCTTGACCGGAACCGGTAATGTATCCCTGGTGTTCTACCCAAGGGGCCCCTTGCCCAGAAGGAAAAAATGAGTCTCATTAATGGTGAGTAGAGTTCTCATTACTGTTGAAAAAAGTGGGTCGAAATTAATTTAAAAAAAACGAACAAGGTCATCCCACGTTTGCTTGAGAGAGTTCATTTTGCAGAAGGAATTAGTGAGAAAAATTACACCAAAAAGTTTGAACGTGCCAGCCCGCAGCCTCGAGAGCAAGGACAGCGATAACCTGAGTTGCAGCTTCCGTTAAACCGCACGGCGTCGGCCACTGTAAGTGCGACCAGACGGCGGGCGCCATGCTCATCTGCTTTCTGGTCAGATTAATAGTTACAGAAACACAAAAATAGAGATTCTTCCTTTACTCTTCCAGTTCCACCACCCGATTCCAACACCACTCCGTGGTGCTTTAAGGGTCAATCCGTTCTTAGCATCGGACTAAAAATTGCACACGTGAAATATGCGCCCCGGTTGCCTTCTAAATATAAGATTTGATGCCGCAGTTAACGGTACTTCTTGCCGAAGCGTCATCATTTTCGTCCACCCGTTGGCCGCGGCTCAGTATTAGCTACTAGGCCGGCGCTGCGCGGCCTACGGAAAATGCAACGTCTGGCATCGAGGTTTTTGTTGCTACTTGAGAGTGCGCATGCTCAAAATTACGTCACACAACTTGCATTACTAATCGATTTAAATGTCTAACGGTACTTGCTTCAGAATGGGTGAGCGCTCCGCGGACTATGTGCCCGCCTACAGTGCCTGTTGTCGAGGTTTTTGTTGTTAAGATTTGCGAGCGCGCATGTAAAAAAATCACGTTATATAAATTGCATCACTAATGGGTTCTGACTGAATGTTAAAGACTTTCAGACAAACACAGCTTGGACTATCACATACAGCCCACAGGACTATCAAATTACAGGTTTTCTCACAATTTCCGCGCAAGTTTTGGTTACAACACCGCATTTTATCGTAAGCTCCCTCCAAAACACAGTCTCAACGAGGTTTCATGGTAATGCTGCTCAAGAACTTTTGCTTGTGAGACACACTTTGTTGTTTAACACGCGTCCGGGTGGCCGGCTAGATGACCCTCGCTCGGGTGGTGGGGGTCAATTTGACCCGCCCCTGAGATCTCGGAAACTAACAAAGCTAGAAGCACCAAATTTACAGTGTCTTGACCTGTACGTAAACTCAATTAAGTTGAGGTTTCAGGTCTCTAGGTCATGATATTCTGGTCAAAAAGGTCAAACAAGTCAAGTTCCATAGATAACCGTTTCTAAGCAAAACGTCACATTATCATTCAAGGTCAATGACCTCAATTGACCATTTGAAGGTCAAGATGTCCAAAATCGTACAAGATTGCTTTGAGTTTTGCTTTTGACTAAGCGACATAGATTACGCCAGGCAGTGTGTTCCTAAAGCAAAACGTTGACCTTGATCATTTTAGGTCAATGACCTATTTTGACCTCTAGGAAGTCCATGGAAGATGTATAATTCGGCTCCTGCTATCAGTAAACTCGAAATGAGCACCAGAAAGTATCCCATACAGCAAGCCCTAGAGTGACAAGACAGGTTGGTTTTGGCCTTGTTTTGACCTTCATACCTGACCTTAGGCCAATACAATTTGCTCTTTCAACGGTTGTGTTGCCTAAAAAAGCATCTCAGAGATGTATGGCTTCGTCTAACACTCCGTTGTTGGATCAGATTACAGGATTCCGTACAAACTGCCTTCGCTGGAACCACGGACTGATCTTGACCTGCCATAGGTCAGCGACCTGATGAGATACATTTAAATTTTCAATGCCAAACGATCCGCTATTCAATTGTTTATAGCTATGCAAAATTTGGCGCGGTTGCGCCGCGCTGTAACGGAAACCATTATTGAAAAACCTTTGGGGGGTCAATTTGACCCCCACCCGAGTGCGTGCTAATATTTAAATTTTGTTATGCAGTATTTGTTAGATATTTAGTAGAATACATATATTAAATTATTGTGATGTTCTCGTAATTTTACAATTATTTACTAGAACATATACCCGTGTAGGGTTTTTTGCTCCGGTGCACGATGCGCCAACCGAGCCGTCTATAAAAAATGCGCCAGTAGAAGAAGAAAAAACGCCAGCATGACAACAAAGACAGATTTGCCGTCGCGTTTTCTTTTTTTATAACATTCGGGATAGTGCTGTTCTTTTGTGTTTTGGTGCCGTACTTTTTTCTTGCGGACAGTGGCTTTCCTTTTTATAACATTGGCCTCAAAGGCCAATGCTTATATACAGGCCATGCTAAGGCTCTGTTAATATACATTGTTGACCACTCGATCCACAATCAAATCTCGTCTACAAATTTTGATCGAACATCTCGACCTACAATCGGCCTTCGCGATGTCCTTAATGTCTATGGAACCCAGATAAAACATTCTTACAAAGCTTTTGAACTCTGTCGGTTTACAAAGAGCCCACTGAACCATAGTAAATTAACGACAACGGTGATTTATTGCATGCGGTCATTCAAACCTGATCACCGCCTTTTATTGACTTCAAAATACAAACATAATTGATCTCACGACAGCTTCTGATTTCTGTTCATGTTGCAAGGTAAAAATAGCGATGAAACGAAGAAAACCGTATTCCTTGTTAACAAGTAAGCTATATCTGGTATTTTTGGAGTGGGGTCACCATAACAGAGGTTTTATCAACCCTGTGCCCCCGCCCCCTTAGCAAGGCTCTGGGTACTCCTTTGCCTACACACAAAGAAGATCAAGTCGCCTATGTTGAATGATGGGCAGTTAAATGTCCATTGGGCCAACTTGTACCTAAGGCAGGCAGCTTCCCGGAGTTTTTTCGGGAGTGGTGTGGTGTAAGGGAACATAATTAAGAAAAAAAGATACTATTGCAGGTGTCCGACATGTTTGACACCCCAATTAGTAGCAATGCTAATCCTGAAATATGCAACAAAGCATTCATACCGCCAGTTTGCAATCAGTCATGCGGGAAACAGCCGAGCCTGGGCAGAGGCCACCGACGGCGGACTCAGATAAGAGAGTTTCATATTAGGAATATATGACAGAAGGGCCTTCATTCGCCCTGCCGCCCGCCGAAATGTATATTTTGCGAGAAATGTAACCAACTCCGTTTTGGAAGACGGCAAGTTAATTTTTTACGTTTGTGTCATTTATCAAAGAGGCCTTTTTAACGTTCCAGTGGTCAGACAAAGCAAACAACAAGCAAATGAAGACTGTGCGATATTGTCTGTTCCCTCTTTTTGTAATATTCTAACAAAAAGTAATGGGGACCAACACTAGGACATGGGACTCTTGCAAAGGCATACAACTAGAGACTCCAGCTAGTGCAGCTGTCTGCGTGGACATGGACAGCAATGTGAGCACACAATAGAAGCAGTGTAAGATAACGCTAGCAGGTGCCCACCTGAACTGCGGTTGTCTCGACTCTCCACTGCCTTTCAGCCACTGCCACACCAGCTTACCGCGGTCCTAGGGTGTACAGCGATTGATGGACCGATGTGGACTCATGTGCACAGGATTTGGCAGACAGATGTCGACTCTCATCAGCGTGTACGGCGCGCACGGCTGACTGGCCAGAGTCACCGGACAGGGGAGGCTGTGGCGACACCGCACTGATGTAAGAGGCTGCCGCATCGCGGCGCTGAAGTCGCACAAGCTAGGAGCAGGGGGCGCTACTGCAGACAGTCCGAGTCGTTCGAAGCATCACTCGTGACGCTCCCAGCCGTTTTGCGACGTCTCGACGCCCACCGGCATGACAGCTGTGTCCTCTCACTTCCAGTCCGCCAGGGAGACGTCAACAGAGCTCGAAGTGAGCCACAGAGCCGGCCACGCGCGTCAGGTGACCGTCATGTGCGGTACGAGGATCGGCGCACAGCCGCCGATCCGGCGTCTCCTCTTGGCACCTCATGTAGGCGGACCCTCGATGGGCGAAGTTTGCTGCAGCGTTGTTTGAAAATTTTGTTTGAGCGAGGACAGTAAACCGTGCGACAATAAGGGCACCAAAGAAGAGCCATAAAGCGACGCCTAAACAGCGGGCTCGTTCAACACTTTAGATAATGCAACGAATAATAGTGTTCGAAGGCTCCCTCGGTGATAAAAACATATGATTTGGTAATGACTCTGAAGGTCACCAGTGATGTCACAACTCACGTGAGAGCCGGGTGGCAAAAGCACAGATCAGTTTAAGATTAATGATCATCGCGAGACGATGGCGCAAACGAGCTTGCACTTGTCATGGCACGGGCCAAGTCCAGTCAACTTGCGGAGCCAAGTGAAGTCAATTTGTTGAGCGAAGTGTAATCGTAATTGTGAAGTACAGGCCTTTAAAATGGCTCCAATGATCGCGCCCGTCCGTCAGCGGTCTGGGGGCCACTTATTAGATCTGATCATTACGTTGCAACATATTAAGAGGTCGATGGGCGCTCTGTGCCTATAAAACAAAAATTATGCTGACAATGACAGCGTTTCGACGCTTTGAACCGCTACGGCATGTGCAACAAAGAGGACGTGTTTTTTTAAATATGTGAAAGCCACCAGTGACGTCAGAACTCGGATGGAAACGCGGTGGGTAAAACTGCAGCTCAGTTCGAGTAAAATAGTTTATAGCCAAGGGAGAGTAATGAAAATGCATTAAGTAGTGCTACTGGAGAGCTATCAAAATGTTTCCGAATATTCCGTCTGTCTCGTCTGTTTCTACTCGGTTATTTGATCTAATCCTCTAATCCTAATCCTTCTGAAAGGTGTTCTGGCGTTCCACACGTATAGTGCGGTACGGAACTATACTTGTAAGCAAAGTTAAGCGATAATTGTGGCAAATTTGAAGCTCCTGCATCCACAGTTATTTCCGCAGCTTGAAACGCTCCTCTGAGCACCAGTCACCAACCAAGACGTACTTCAAATGTTTACATGATTTATTTTTGCACACACCAGTGACAGAGATGGGAGCAGTAGCATCACAGCATCAGCGCACTTTCAAGACCATCGAGACGAGGGAGTGCAGCTGACACTCAGACAATATTTAAGTCTCTCGTAGAATGGCACATGACGGTGTGACGCGTTCTTCAACCTTCATACGAGGTCTCCATTGTTCATAGGATGCTGCGATGCCGAACCTTCTGTCCGATACTGTTGACACTATCTCGGTGGAGACCTTAAGCGTCCATTCCGCAGCTTGTGTGTGTGCACTGGGCAGCTCGGAGCCTTCCGAGATTCATCGGCAAACCCCACTGTCTCGCCATCGGAGCACTGTATCGTGATGAATGGTTCGCGTACCGCCTCACAGAACCAGTCTGTGGGCTCCGCGCAATAGCTCTATGATCTGGTGTCTTTGAATATTATCTTCATTAGGAAGTAACAGACGAGCCTTCATGGCACCCCCCCCCCCCCCCCCCCCGGTGCTGCTAATGATGGCGATGCTTCGTGGTGTGACGGATGAGCTTGTCTCGCTCCTCTTTGTCTGTGGCTTGTCTCGCTCCTCTTTGTCTGTGGCTTGTCTCACTCCTCTTTGTCTGTGTTTGTCAGATCACCAATAACAGAGCTGTACAGGGAATCAAGGAATGACACCAACAGCTATTTCGCTAACTCACTGGCCTCGCCATGGCCGTGTGCTTGGTGCGCCGGCACCTCAGCAGTTGAACGCACTGCGAGACGTTGGCTGGACCCGATAGACACATTCAGCGCTAGTGATTGAATCACACATTTCGTTGGTTTTGAAGACTGATTCCGCAAACATTATCATTTTGAATCATGTCCGGTCAGAGGGCATTCCGGATCGTACAAACGCAAAGCCCTGTGTCACCGTCGGTCACTGCGAGTACGGCTCAGCCGACCGGTCTCGTTGCCAGGTAACCGATCTCGTTGACACATTGCTAGGCAATGTGTCAAAATCGTTTCACCAAAATGTGCCACGAAAGCCGAAATGTCCCTACCAAAACCCTGAAGGAGACCGAGATCAGCAGAAAGTCGACCGAGTGCATATTATTATTATATATATTATTATTATTATATTTAAGACTAGTGTTGTTTTGTTTGCAATATCCAGGCTCTTTGCACGCTAGTTGCACCTCTCTAACTGATGAAAATTATTTCTCTGACGCTCTACAGCTAGGTTTTGTTGGCAATTTTGTGCATCTAGTGAAACCGCGCAACCCATGGTTAAGAGAATTCAAGGTTTACACTTAAATGTGATGCCTCTCATTTTACGTCCATGACGGAATCATTAAAAAATATCGACATTGGAAAAACTGGTCATCCCAAAAGAGCATGTATTTGGACTTGGTTTCGAATACCACTGATTCCTAAGCATAATAGCGTCGCCAATTGGCCCATGGTCTCTAACGCCTACCTTTAAACGTCAGCACATGGGGCATAGAAATAGTTTATCCGCGGCACCTGAATCACCTTGTGTTATCAGCGTTGGAAATACCCAAATACCCAGAATGCCTTCAAGGATAGCCGCTCTACAAACATTTTCCCACTTGTTCTGTACTACTGCAGTCTTACATGCTATTCGTGTTGCTTAATATCTTGACGAATGCTGCAGGGACCGTTCATACTAAAAGAACATACTTTTCTGGAAGTGTAGAATGTTATTAAGCTTTAATCAACAGTTGACTCGAGAGCACTGGGAGCTAGCCCAGTTAGAGTGGCATTTCGGTCTCTCCAGTCCTGCCACGCGTGATGCATGGAATTCAAGCATGTCGTCTACATGATGCGTGCTTGGCAAACAACATCTCAGCAACTCACCTAGGGGAAAACAATGAATTTAGGTGTCAGACTTAACCACTTTAAGCCTGCAACAATGTCGTTTTCGTCACCCACGGCGAGCTAGGAACGTGTGGTGCCATTTCGGGCCCTCGAGGTCTCCTGAAGGGCTCCCGGCTGGTGATACCACATGTGAAAAAGTACTGCAACAAAAGTAGCAAAGTGAATGTCTCAAAATCGCTCTTAAGCCATTGAAAAGTAATTAAAGCAGTTGCACGACAATTCCTGGTGCGGAAGCTAGCCAGCTGTTTACGGGAGTTTACCCAGCTAGTTATAATTGAGGTTGAAATTGGGGTGCCATATCGGTCTCCCATTTCCTTTCGTTTCGGGGGAGCCGAAGCAGTAAAGACCATCGCTTGGTAGGGCAACTAACGGAGGCTACCATTCGAGGCCGATTGTGGTGTTTTATCTGTGAGCTTTGGCCGTAAAAATGGTGAGCATGAGATCCTCGGTACTTTACTTTTAATGGTAAAGCACTGCGTTGTTTGCGCCAGAGCGTCGCTTGTAGGAAATTTGACGCGATATATCTATCCATCAACAGGAGACCAAAATTACGAAAATAGTCGAAAAGTGAGAAGCTAAAACCGCCGCTAAAAGACGCAATTGTCAACCAAAAATCCAGAATTTTGACGCCCTATTTTGAGAACAGACTGTCCTTACACGGAGTGCCATCCTGCAGAGATGTTTCTGGTCCGTGCTTAAGTCAGCGAAAATCTTCGCTGACAGTCATTAACGTTCTCTGCAATGAACTGAACCCTGACGGTCAACAGTCGCTCGCTCGGTTAGGAAACGGCCTTCCGAATATCCGCGGAGCGACGTCGGCCAGCCACACCGTACTGCACGATGAACACATTGGGACACAATTACACGCATAAACCAGTGGGTCGGTCGCTTTGCCGCAGTCTAAACAGATGGAAGATCGTTCCTTTGCGAGGTGCGTTCATGCTTGTGGCATCCCAACTGGAGGCTGATATGTCCGCTTCAAACTCATAAGCAAGTATCAGCGGAGTGCAGCAAAAATTACACGTGCTGTGCTTTCCCTGACTTGAGCGTGAAGTTGGCGAAATTTGCGCTCTCCGGCTCAGAAACAGACACGAATACCTCTCTCTCCCTCTACATCTCCCTCTCCCTCCTATGGAAAACAAATTACAAGCGTTTGGTGTTTTCGTCCGACAAATTACAATTCTGCGACATCATTTCTCCTCATTACTTTCGGATGATCACTTCTGAATGCCACAAGACACGGTCTTTACTTTCCAAAAATATTTCCTTTGTGAACCATCGTTTTGGTGATGGATTATCTAATAGGTCCATCTCAGCTTCATGAGCTAAATTAACGCAGCGAGTTAAGCTGACTAGAAATCAGAAAGCTTCCAATATCCACCATCCCACCTAATTTCCAAAACGGTTTCAGGTACATATGTTGCAAACCCCTTGGATCAACTAGTTCTCATTTTAAGCTTTAAACACGCCCATAATGTATTTGCGCATTTTGTTTTGGCTTCTAACCGACCACGGTTTGACGTGAATGGGGGTTGCAATTGATATTCGTGTAATTCTAAGACGCTGATCCGAGGGTAAACCGTAGTGGGCGCAACTCTAGGCGCAGAGGGAGATCGGGACCGGCCCAAATAGATGTAATCCTGGGTCTTAGAGGAAATCTACACAGCTCGTGGACTTCTCATTTGATGCGCATTTCACAAAAGCACCGTAATTACCCGTGTTTTGTTTCCAAAGAAGTTGTCTCCAAGTCATTTTGGCGCTGCTTGAGTGTCCTGTACTGAACCACAAGCACTATTATGTCAGATAAGTACGATGCTCTTTCCTGAACTTTCCCTGCCAGAGTAACCGTGGCAGGATTGGGTGAAGTCCACTAAAGTGCGTAAGGAACAGGAACCCATGAAGTCAAGGGTGTCGTAATAATGGTACGGTGCTGTAAAAAGTTTGGTATCATTTTTTGGGAGGGGGATCCAGCTAACCAACTTAAAGGAGGATTTAGCCAAATGCAGGGGAAAGTCATATGCTGGTGTAATTTGAGGTAGGTTTAGTCATGTTTCCTACTTAGCCCCTAATTTTTTCTGTGAAACTACGCTACCGCATAAACGGATTCTTTCACTGTGCGTCTGATTATTTTCACTGTAAAAACGCCTGTGCACTGCCATAAAAGCTCGCATTTTGGTTTCTTTTTGGAGGTTTTGTAATCAAACGATTTTGCGTTGCAGAGCCATGATTTAGTCTAATACGCAATTGCGCTACACCCGTGCGAACTTAAAGATGAGGTTATGCCTGAAACAAAGGCTGCATGCTACAAAGCTGTAGCCCTCGAGCAGCCTATCTCCTGGAGTGCGCATCGCCCGGAGGGCACCAATCGCAGGCATTTGTTTTAAAACCCCGTTGATGCGTATTCGGTGCAATGGTTTTATAGTGATACTCCTTTATATTTTTTCCACACTATATGCTCGCGTTTCTGATCAAGGTTTTGACCCCGAGTCATGCACTAGCCCAATAGCGCTGCGGTGCTGCAGCTGTGTCGTGATGAAGAGGAGCGGCCGGCGGCCGGACCCGCCGCTTTGCCTGATACCTGACACCCGCACCTGATGCCTACCTTAATGTCTGACGCCTAACCCAGACGCCTCCACCCGCCGCATATGCAGTCCTATGGAGGTCGTAGTCCAAGAACTCCTGAGCTCATGACGCACGGCACGTGACAGACAGCGTGGGGCCTCACCGCCTCTGGCTACCTGCAGCCGAAGTAGCCTTAACCGGCCTACCTGTGCCATGCTTGCCTCCCCTGCGCGAGGAGCATGTGATTCCTGCCGTCGATGCCACCGGTGGCTCTACTCGGCGGCTTTCTCCGTCGAGCGGCGCGCTGGGCCGGGCCGTTGAAAGGTCGGTGCCGTCTCACCGTGCGGGCAGTCTCTGCCTGCCTTGGATCTGTATCTTGGATCTCCCTTACAACGCCAGACTGCCTCCTCCGGACACTAGACTCTGTACAACGTCTCTCCCATCATCTCCCTTACAACGCCAGACTGCCTCCTCCCGGCACTAGACTCTGCACAACGCCCCTCCCATCATCTCACTTACAACGCCAGACTGCCCCCTCCCGATACTATGTAGACTCTGCCGTCTCCCCTCCATCTCCGCTACAACGCCAGACTGCCTCCTCCTGATACTAGACTCTGCACGACGCTTCTCCCTCCATCTCCCCTACAACGCCACATCGCCTCAGTCAGTTTCCGCGTTACGAAGCTCCTTGCCTCTCGCGTCACCTACAACAAGGCGGCTTGTCAGCCGCACGTGCCCTCTGACCGCCCCTTGTTGGTGGTGTCGCGTCGTTCGGGGAGACCCCAAACTGTCTGGGCAGCGTCCACCCTCGTGTCCCCCGGGCTGTTGAGGAGCCGGCTCCAATTCGTCCTTTTGTATAGTACCGCCCGGATGAACGTGCCGCCTTGCTCAGATATATCTGCTCCATGGTGACGGTCTCACTGCACTGCCCAGTCTGCAGTGTCAGCTGCTCTTGGCTTTCTTCTAGGAGCCATCTACGGTGTTAGCACAACCTTAAATGTGAGCCCAGGAGGCGGCGGGTCGGGCCATTCACCCGTTGGCTGCTCTCCTGTTTGGATGATTTTGATCCCTGGTTGTAGAGGATAACATGCTCATTCCTTGAAATGCTTTTTTGGGGGGGGGGGGGGAGGGCGGAGCCGTCATCAAGAAGTCATGTGAGAATATAACAATATTTGCTCAGCCAGACAGCTGGCAATGTATCAGCTGTGGCAGCATTCTTAATTTGGAGCTGATATTTGACTTATTTTAAGTTTGGCTGCTTTCCTATGTAGTCAGAAGTTAAGGTGTTGCCATGAAATTCATTCTTTCAATTTTTTAAGACAGTAGACTGATTTCAAAACCATGGTGCACTCTACAGCAAATACCATTTTTTTCAAAACCTTGCTACGGTGGCACCAACTTGTGATTAATAGGATTGCGGACAAAATAAGGAAAAATGGCGTGGTTACATAGGTCAAGATATTATTTGGTTTTCTAATAGCCTTGGCAAAACTACAGCTTTGGTTTCCCAAAGCGGCATCTAAGTGTCACTCATTCATCTGAATCTGGCACTGCGACCGTTTCATCAGAACATTTGTGTTCCGGCAGCTAGCAAATTAATCAGCCAAAAAACCAGCGACGCATGTGAAATAGCAGATCCAAAATCCGATCCGGTTCTTATCCAAGCTTTATCATAAATTTCTGATCCGGTCCGATCCAACCCTCAGATGAATCCGCAATCTGTGACAAGCTATGATGCTAATGCGATCCATATGCTCACCAGCTGATGCTAACACGATCCATGTGCCCACCACCTGATGCTAATACGATCCATGTGCTCACCAGCTAATGCTAATAAGGTTCATATGCTTTCTAGGGTATCCATGTCTCAACTGGACTGGAGGCTGATGCAGAGTCAGCGGTGGGGGATGAATGTTGGAAACCAAGGTTTTATTAACTACAGTTTGCTGCCCTTAAAATTTTCAGGAGTAATCTATATTCAAACAATCGGCGTGACGTGTTCCCCAAGCCTTGACCGCCTCAGATTAGTACAATGTGACGTGTTCCCCAAGCCTTGACCGCCTCAGATTAGTACAATGTGACGTGTTCCCCAAGCCTTGACCGCCTCAGATTAGTACAATGTGACGTGTTCCCCAAGCCTTGACCGCCTCAGATTAGTACAATGTGACGTGTTCCCCAAGCCTTGACCGCCTCAGATTAGTACAATGTGACGTGTTCCCCAAGCCTTGACCGCCTCAGATTAGTACAATGTGACGTGTTCCCCAAGCCTTGACCGCCTCAGATTAGTACAATGTGACGTGTTCCCCAAGCCTTGACCGCCTCAGATTAGTACAATGTGACGTGTTCCCCAAGCCTTGACCGCCTCAGATTAGTACAATGCGCGCGTCGATCATGACACCCATATGCAATATTACAGCTTTGCGATACCAGTTGGAGTTAAAAGACAGGTAAAAATGCTAGAACTACGCTTAGATTCACGTGATGTCATTGACCCTCTCGGCCTTCACCCAATTTTCCTACCAAGTTGGTGAGGTAGAGGGAGGGGCTTCGGGGTATAAATTTGTCCCATTCCTGCCTGCTTGCGGTACCTTGGCTGAGAGAAATAACCTGACACTATGGAACGCTAGAAATCCAATTTATTAAGCATCCAATCTAAAAGTTCAATCTGTTTATGCCTCCAGCTATGCAATGAGCCTCCACATCCCACTCGAATGGATGGAGGAAGCCGGATTACTTGCATATGAAGTACGGTGGTAGAGATAGTGCTGGCGAAATCGGCCATAGCTGGCGAAAAGATTAATAATGCAATTTTTTACTGAGGTGCCAACTTGGACCAATTACTCAGCTGGGAAGAGATTAATAGCGCCGTGTTTACTTTGATCCTGCCTCGGGAAAATTTGTCAGCTGACACTCGATGCCCAAACATGCCTGAAACCAACGGGATTATTTAACAACAAAACTTCACCAAACAAAACAAATTAACAAAAACAACAGCATTATTTAAATCACTCGCCATGTACTAAGGCTGCCATGTTGACAACCACGACCAGCCAATCCCCTTGGCTGTCTCACTCATGCCGGCCTGGCCCGAGAATTCGACGGGCCTCCAGCGTTACGCCCGAACGCCGGCGAGACTGATCATGTTTCACAAGAGCGCCGGGGCTCTCGTGCGCGGCGACCCGAGGACGGGACCGACTCGGATCCAATGACACACCACCGCGCCGAAAACAAGGCGAGGGCCGGCGGCGGTCCTGCTCCACACGAAACTGAGCGCTGGTCTGAGAACGGAAGGGACCCGAGCGGAGAAATCGAGACGCGCCCGGTGATACCCGTGGGTCCAGTGTGGTGGTCAACAGATGCGATACGATTATGCTGTAATGTTCTCTCGACAAGCTTTCTACCCCGTCTTATGCTGCGGCTTGACGTATGCCACGGTGTTTAACAGCTCGACATGCAACGGGGTTACGCAGCTCGTTCATGATGCTTATAAAACACACGCACTTTTTGTACTACAGGACTATGCAAGACGTTTGTACACATGATTTGCAGCGGTGCATTGTTAGTGTTCTGTTGGAGCCTGCACATTCGCAATGACAGCGATGCTCAAGAAGCAAGAACACTGCTTGGTCTCAATATGGCAGATGTGGCACATGGAAACTCAGAAGCATGCGTATAGATCTGTATGACGGCAAGTTTAGCATCATGCGTTGCAATTTTATCTCGGTTTTTCGGAATAGCTTTTTAATGTCATAAAAAGCTTTCAAGATGGTCTTAGGTGTGTTTTTCCGAGCAGTTTTCACGTAGTGTACAGCCAGAAAATACGGTTTCTTTGAGTGACGGTGACGATGGGATAATCGATGCAGCAAGCAGCCTTGATATCAATGTTAACTTAAACCTCGAACACTTGGCACGATTGTTACCTTTTTGGATAATGCCAAAATAGATCTACATTCGTAAATATGTTTTGTCATTTGATACATGGCGTTGTTGAACACTTAAGCCATGCTTCGAAACCCCGGGCGTGTTTTTCTCGTAGTCATGTCTCAGGATATTGAGTGTGTGGAGGGGAGGGGGGGGGGGGGGGGTAGCATCCTCTGCGTTATGAGCACCTCAATCCAAAGCCATCCCTCTCGGTGGACTCACCCTTGAGAGCAGTATGTTTTCTTAAGTGAACATCGTTAAGCAGTCGTCAGTCTTGTACAACTCATTCGGGTCAGTCAGATGCTTGAAACTTATCTATCATTGATCCATCGAGGTCGTTCGTTCGTTAAATGCGGGGATCGTTTTCGCATTTATAAGCCTGCACAGTAGTTTAAAGTTCATAGTCCTTGTGTCACTATGTAACAATTCAGGCGCTTTACTTCGCTTATCAATCGACACGCACGTTCGCTGCTCTGGTGCTCTCCATGTGCATAGATAAGTAAATATTAAGACGGCCAACCGTGGTGCCTTTTCTTTTCCATATCGAGCCAGACCATAAACCACAAGGCTCTTTCCGACTTCATTAAAGGGCTCTTCCGTTTCACCGCCTTTTGCGGCTCGTATCTTTTAAAGCTTAAAAACGCGAAGACGGCCTTCAGCTTCGTTTGGGGCGCGCTTTACCAAGATTAAGCACTCTCGCCTACTTTGAAGAAGTGCTTACTCCTCATCACTTTATTCTATTCTTTTATCCCTTCTCTGTCCCTATACCTCTCCTCTCCTGTACTCCACTTAAACTACTCGCTCTGCTGCACTCATGACTTTCCCTTCTATGACATTTTTTTCTGAACAAGGCCTGGAGCATCCGGATAACTTGACTTGGAGCCAATTTGTGGTTGTTTTGTGCCTTCGTTTGTGGGCTACCAGGCCAGGGACGTCGTTCTCCTGAAGTTGAACAGCGTCCCTCTTTCTACTGCTATTAAGTCTGACCTTGAACTTGACCTCACTTGGCCCTTTAGGCGTCTCTCCACCTGGAATCGGGCGCAGATTTTGTGTGCCTGGAGTTCCCATCTAACTACGCTTGTTGCCGTATGCTCACTTAGACCAGAAAATGCACTCCCGCCTGTGCCTGGGCATGTCTTGGGCACTCCCGCCTGTGCCTGGGCAAGGCTGGGCGCCTAAGGTGAAAGTTTGCATTTACACCCGTGTCCTATCGAGGCATATACATAAGAACTGATAGCCTAAGATCGAGTGATGTTTAGTCGCAAACAGCAGCAAACTTACCATTACGGTCTTCTCAATTTACTATGCCACAGTACTGATCCAGGACCACACCGGGCAGGCTTGGCTTTGGGCGAAGCTTTTCGTGCACAGGCGCTCGGTGTGCTCAAAAACTCCTTGACCAAGAAGCAACATCAGCAAATGACACCATATTCTCTTGTTCGAAATTGCCCACCTTGTTCACCACGAGACCCCCGCCTGGCACTACCTATGCCGAAATTTGGGATGCCACCTCTAAAAGCCCATGAAGCCCCTCCAGGAATTGGGACAGCTGCGTACGAAAACCCTAAATGCACGCGATGGCGGTGAAATGATAGAGATGCAAGTCTCTGAAGTCTGTCAGAAAGCTCATGATCTGTGCCCACACCAATATTGCATGTTTTTCTCCGAACATTGAGGCAACTTGTCCACCACTAGGAGAGTGGACGGCACTCGGAGCTGACAGGTCTCCACCCGACTGCGCACTCGGAGCTGGCAGGTTTCCGCCCGACTGCGCACTCGGAGCTGGCAGGTCTCCGCCCGACTGCGCACTCGGAGCTGGCAGGTCTCCGCCCGACTGCGCACTCGGAGCTGGCAGGTCTCCGCCCGACTGCGCACTCGGAGCTGGCAGGTCTCCGCCCGACTGAGCATCGTAACACGTCTCTGTCTTCTGAAGGTCAGTCGACATGCCCCGGTGGAAAAACTGTGCTCGCGTTGCGTCCAGAGCCGTCTGCAATGATTGGTGCACATCCAGCGGCCCTGCCCAGCGACGCTGATCTGCTTGTCGCCAAGGCAGCGGCTGCTGGTGTTCAAAACCAAACAGAAAATGTCGACATGGAACGGGCTGTAGTGAAGGAGCTATGGCCCGCGAATTCATTCAATAACGGCTTAAGCTACGAACACTGAAATGCGCCAGCAGTGGTGACCTGCGGTCCAGCTATGTTCTGTCACTCTCGCCCGCTGCGGGCGACCGTCAGATCAGATTCACATATGAGTTGATTTTACCTCGGTGGGTTATCTCAGTCAACGTCAGTTCATTTGGAGCAGCTGAAGTCCGGCAACCAGGGTGGACTGACCGTCTTCCCCAAAGCAGCCGCTTAAGCTTGTCATCGCGACTTCCTTCCAACCCTTACATCTGAGTGGAGCGTGGGTGATTGGCCTTCAGCTGGCTGCCTCTGAAAAGCAGTTAGTCCT
The DNA here is from genome assembly GCF_011947565.3 of Pollicipes pollicipes. Classification (NCBI taxonomy): domain Eukaryota; kingdom Metazoa; phylum Arthropoda; class Thecostraca; order Pollicipedomorpha; family Pollicipedidae; genus Pollicipes; species Pollicipes pollicipes. The sequence goes on along the minus strand of NW_023596805.1, from coordinate 18,296,767 downwards.
TCAGTGCGACGGCGCTTTTCCAGCTAGAGAAGCCCGTCTCAATGATGATGCCCGTGTTAATGATGTGAAATAAAGTGGTACCGATGATATGAAAGGCGGACTTTATCATGTTTAGCAGTGTGCCGTCTTTAACATCAGAGCTTTTGTTGAGCAGAGTCCACCCATCGGCTGAAGCTGGCCGACGGCCCCAGACAGGACATTCAGCGGGTTGGCGTGTTCACTCCGCTGATGGGAAGGGAACTGCTGAAGACGGAGACACGCGCCCAGTGATTCTCATCCCGCTGCTGGAGACGGAGACAGTACTCACTCTGCTGCTAGAGATGGGCACACGCTCCCAATAGCACTCACTCCGCTGCTGGAGACAGAGCCGCGCTGAATGGTGGCCACTCCGCTGCTGGAGAGTGTAGCTTCATTTTTCACCGGTTTCAAGGGCGAAAACCGTGAAAAGGTGCGTTAACTGATCAGATGATACGTCTCCAAGTCGTGCTGGTGAACGTTGCTCGCAGGCTATCACTGGCTACAATTAGCTGCGTGTCGTCGGTAGGGGTGAGTTACTACTGCGCCCCGGGAGTTATCCGGAGTGTCGCTCCTGAACAGAACTGCTGCTCCGCTGCTTGTAGTCGCTGAGGTAGCCACTGTTCTCGGCTTTCGTACGGTGGCCCTTGTGCCTAAGGTGATGCAAAAAAACCCCCACAAAACAGCACAAAAGTATGATCTAGTGTTAAGTAAAGCACTGTTATGTCACCACTAATGGACGGCAGCGATGGGTTGTGCGTAGGCAACATGCGTGCCGGACCGTGCGTGTGTTCTGCGTGTGGCTCCCCCTAGAAAAGTACCCTCGAATGAGCGTAGTCCGTAGAACGCCGAGCTGCTGGCCGACTGGACAATAACATTGCTTGCAATCAATCTATGGGTCAGCGTGCTCTGGCAATGGTTGAATAAACCACTCCACGCGCATCTGCTCGCATATTTATTAGCAGAGGGCGCAAAATCTGCCACACACGTTCCGCATCGAACGCGAGTTTCCAGGTCGAAAACAGCGTTCTTCGGCGTAACGGAGGGGGTGGGGGTGGGGGGGGTAGGGGGTAGGGGAGGGGGTGCTGGACACCGAGACGCGCTAAACAACTTTATGGGAACACAGCGTTCTTCGACGTAACGGGGGAGGGGAGGGAAGGGGGCGCTGGACACTGAGAGGCACTGAACAGCTTTATGAGAACAGGAGAAGGTGAAAAACAGTGGCCAAACGGGTATTACCAATGACTACTGCTTTGGTATTACCAAACGGGTAATACCAAAAGTGAGCATTTCTAGTGTGGCATCTACTTCTGAAATCGGAAAAACAACGCAGGACCGTTCTTACTGTTCTCAGCACCGCTCACATTGCTCACATCACCCATATGGGACCAATCCTCTGAGCCATCCAACTCAGTCAAGCAACATGTGACACGAGACAGGCAATCGTGCATGGGCACCCAGGAGTAGCTCGTCCTCCCGGGCTCAGAGGAATCGAGTGCATTCTTCAAGAATTCAAACGAGCGATAGCATCATTAAGGCAAAATCTGGAGCACCCGTACCAATTTACTGCGTTCGCGAAAGGGGTTTCCAAGTGATCTTATGAATGCCGTTTTTCCGATCACACCTAACCATTCACATCGCTGTGTTTCAGATCACATCACATCACAGCTAAGCATTCAAATCGCTGTGCCCCACATCCCATCACATCACACCTAACCATTCACATAGCTGCGGACACAAACGCGGAAACAGAGCCAGCAGGCCAGAGGTGTCTCGAGTAATGTTTCATTGTCAGCCTGCTATGAGCCAGAAGTCGATGTGGACAGGCAAGTACTGTTGTTCTCAAATGAAAATTAGCTGCGTTCCACTTTGATATCACATGACAGCAGGTTTGCTATAGTCGGGATATCACGTCTACGGGTCTACTGAGGCGTCAAAGACAGCATGCTGAAGCTCTTTTTCGTCGGCTGCTGGTCGGTGGTGTTTGCCAGTGAAGGCGACTTGTTCTGGAAAGATCGAGTATCGACATCGATCAGATGAGCGCAGCGTTAAGACTATCGCAGCGAAGCGAACCAGTGAAAACTTTAGTGAGGTTTTCGGCTATGCGCACTGCAAGACCTCATTAATAAACGCATCGTTCATGCTCACACTAATTTAATCTTTTTGGGAGCTTACTTCACGGGGAGTTCGCTGCAGCCGGCCACTGCGAGAGTCTGGCTTTGAGAAACTCCGAGAGTTTGGCTGCGGCGGTAACCAGTCTACCCCATCGCAGACATATGCGCTTAAAGATGCGCTACAGTAAACACTCACGTTATAATATGCATGCTAGAATGACACTCATAATGAATACTACACACCATCGTCTCATACAAGCAAGAACTAGAAAGTTAAAACTAGACAAACAATCTTTGGAGTTACCTCAACAGTTACCCATCTTTAACGCCATTATGGGCATTAACCTTCACCATAAAGGGGGGGGGGGGAGGGGCGTGGCAAACCTTGTCTCTTAATGAGGATGCGGGCACGAAGGTTCATCTGTTCCCAGCGGGCACGAGCTCGCTCTTGACGTTGCTTTCGGTGAAACCAGGCCACTTCCACCGCCAGGAGGATCAGGCTTCCAACTATTCCCGCGCCCAGAACCGCGAATACAGAGAACACAGTGGGCATTCCCGGGATCTGGCGACAGCAGAAGACATTATTACACCACGCACATCTCCGGGAATCTGATGACAACAGCAAACAACACCGCGATAATTCCCTAGATCTGGAGACAGCAGTGGAGGACACCGTAGGTGGAGATGTAGCGGAAGCTGGCCCACATTCAGACAGATTTGGTCTAGCCCATTTTTGTCAGCGCAAGTACAGGGAGTTCCCTTCACGAGTCAAAAATTCCCTTCCGATAGGGTAATCATTTAAGGTAGCCCAGATAAAGTAGAGTTTTGACCGCCTACATACTGATGGCAAATGAGGCTTCTGAAGCCAGATTGAGAAGCATCGGACCATGGTTCGATTAGGGGGTTTTAGAGAAAATCGTAGAGACAGCCCAATGGACATGTCTTTCGATCGTGCAGGTGGTTTTTATGACAGGCGGCTTTATGATAGGCGGTTAATATAAATTTTACAATAGGAGGTTTTTATGCCTTTGGATTAAAGAGAGCTTACAGGTGTTGGTTCGCCCGTGTATGCTTTAACTGTCCTAGGAAGGATATTGACCTATAAAGGAAATTCTACGCTGGTGCTGCCATTTGCGGGCTAGCCCGAAGTTGGGGAGAATGTGGGCTGAGTTCCGCCACATCAGGTGTAGCTGGAATCTCACGACAACGGGGAATGCTTCACCACGACCATTTTTGATGCTCGATAACTGATGACGAAAGCGAGTAATGCAACGGGTAGTTCTCTCATCTGCCTGGCACTTCCCTTGCCTTATCATATCTTCTCAGCCAAAAACATAGCCATTCACGTCATGAGGTGAGAACAACACGGATCACACAAAGGGAATTCCCGAAACCCAGCGACAAAATCAAGAATTGCACCATAGGCATTTTCGAAATCTGGCAACAAGGTACAGAACAAGGTACAAGGCACAGTGCGCGCAGCCAGGACCCGGGGACTCCCGCGGTGGAACGGAAAGGACCAGCAGAGGACACGGCGGGTGTTATGGGATCAGGCGACAACAGTAGAAGTACACGCAGAGATTTATGGCGTCTGTCCAAGGCAGGAGAGAACATCACCGTGATTTTGTCACAATCTGGCGACATCCTGTGCTATGACGGGCGGCTCTCCGGCCAGTTGCGTGCTGCCGTCTTTGTCGCCGAGGAGGTTAGATCGAGAGCTTGCTGTTGTTTGTTCATTGGTTTTATATTCAGTGTTGAGCCAAGGCCTGACCTCCAAATTATACACGCCAGAATTTAGGGACTGTTCCTTAGGAACTCGCATGAGTTCTGGCTTTTAGCGTATACAACTCTTCGCCTTTCTTCTTCACACGTTTCTCTGTGTCAATCAATTTTTCTTCCTAACGCTGTCACCTCGATTCGATGAGAGAAATACTACCCACTCTCTTGTCTATTTCCTCTCTCTTTCTTGCAATAGACTCGTCTGAGTGCCTACAGAATGACTCGGCATTCTCTCAGAACGTTGCATGCAGGGGAATGTTGTCATCCCTGGCTTAAGGCTGGGGCGGCTGGGGACATCCCCTCAGCACACAGCACGCAGAGCATGGGCGTCATCCCTGGCTCGATGCTGGGGCGGCTGGGGACATCCCCTCAGCGCACAGCACGCAGAGCATGGGCGTCATCCCTGGCTTGAGGCTGGGGCGGCTGGGGACATCCCCTCGGCACACAGCACGCAGGGCACGGGTGTCATCCCTGGCTCGATGCTGGGGCGGCTGGGGACATCCCCTCAGCACACAGCACGCAGAGCACGGGTGTCATCCCTGGCTTGAGGCTGGGGCGAAGATTACTCCTAGCCATCAGACACACGCGGGACATGTCAGAGCGGGCGAACGCCTGCATCGGGTGGCGCCGGACCCGGAGTAATCTGGCAGGCAAGTTGCGGATGTGCTTTTTTTAGTGTTATCCACCTAACCGAACGTAATAAAACTTCCTGCGTAAACGGAGGGACAACGTAATGCTAGCGCTACGTAATGTTACATGGACCTTCACACGCTCCGCGATCTCCCAAAATATCTCCAGACTGCTTATCCCTAAGCATAGTTACGCCACGGATTCCTCTTGAAAGTTAACTGAGGCGATATTAAGTTTTCCTGCCGCATTGTTGTCACAATATCTTTAATCCTGTTCTCGTTTCTTTGCGCATCCTTCTTTGGGAACTAGGAAGGTGCATTATATTTCTGTTGCCATCCGCTACCAACAACAGGTAGACAGCTAATATTTTGGAAGCGTTAGCGATGCAGGCTGTGATCCATGATGGGCATCATCAATGATTTCTCCTCTACTGCCGATCCGCATCCACGTGAACCCAACCATGATTGCATGACGCGTTCTGTGCTAAGGGTGGGTTACGTACTTGTCGCAACAGAGCAGAAAAGATATGGCAATATCCTAGGGTGAATCCTGGAGCCACTGCAACAAGACTTTTGTAGGTATCTATGCTAGTGAATCGTTAAACTGGGGCTTCCAAAAGTCTCTCAGATTACGAAAGCATGCATTGCCGCGACGTAAACCTTTCGAGGAGTGGAAAAATAATATATTCGTTTAATTTTCTCAGGCGTCATGCGAGGCGAAAAGCGGGCATGTCCTGCAGATCAGCTGGAGCAGTCAAGCCTATTGCCTCACCGCGTAAGTTGTCGGAGGACAGAAGTCGGCTGGCACGGACAGCCACCTCCTCTCCAGCATGTCCACAAGTCCACCCTCATCCAGACGGCTCAGGCTGCGGGCATACATACAGGGCACAACTGATTCAACGGTCCACGCAGACGTGTCCAAGTGCACCGGATTCAGGGTTAGGGACCGCCGAATCATGTACCGGATTCAAGGCTAGGGATTGTCAAATCACGTACCAGATTCAGGGTTAGGGACTGCCGCATGTCATCGTGAATCAGTGACGATGCCGACGAGGATGGAGAGCCACGCTCTCGCATTCATGTTATTTGGGTATAACATAATATTTACAGCACGTGCTCGCACCATGGGCAGGCCAGATTCCCCAGAATAGAAAAATACTAGGCTGTCAGAGGACAATAGCGATGTAGCCAGATCATGGCGGAGTCAAGAAAGACCACCGCTCAGGCAACACCAACCGGCAGGCGCCGACTGAAGGGGGATGTCGGCACATGCAACGGCATGGACCACTTGAACAGAGCCGGGAAAAATATTTGCTGTAGTAGATAAAGAAGGGTCAGTGTTTCTACCGAGATTTCTCCTTACACCTGACTCTCAAATAGAACGACAAGGAATGAGGTGTACTGCTCTATCATATCTACATTGGTAACATAATAGCAATATCTCAGGCATCTACAATCTTCATGTGGCGTGCACGTCACGTGGTTCATGAGCAAAAATCGCTGTTGTGAGTGAAACCAGTCTTGGGCTTAGACGCAATGCTATGAGTCTAGCCAAACGATCAGCCAATTCATGCATTCCATGGTACACAGCCCTGTTTTTTGTTGATAAAATTTGCCCTTTGGGTGCTCAATGTCAGCAAAATTGTGATATTCCCACAATTTCAAAAGCGATACCTCCTTAAATCTCAAGCTTTGGAAGCCCTCAGAAGCCCACTAATTTGCCAGGAGTGTCCGCCACAAGCCCTGCGGGCTACTCTCAGCTGCGTTTGGCAGGCTTGCCGGTTCTGAATTGGCGGGTCTAATGAGTACGCATGGCTTACAATCCATCTTCACTGAAAGTTGGACCTATAGACGTTGGGAACGCTGAACTAGAGGCTTTGGTGTAACTGAAAAAAATGCCTAGGCGCTTATTCTCGTTCCTGGGATAGGCCATAGTAAACTTGACGCAGCACCATAACTCTGGTCATCTCAGACTATCGCATCAAACAACGTTTAACAACGCATGTGCAACGCAAAATATAAATGCGACACAATTGTCTTGGCTACTGAATAGCATATGCAGTACATTCGTACTTTATTCGTACACTGAACCTCACAATGTGTCCTCCCTTAGCGCGCCGCAGCAGCGAGAAGCCAGGTGCGATGCAGCGGAGCTGTGCGATGGCGCGAAGCTGTGCGATGGAGCAAAGCTGTGCGATGGTGTGAAGCTGTGCGATGGTGCGAAACCATGCGATGGTGCGAAACTGCGCGATGGTGCGAAGCTGTGCCATGGTGCGAAGCTGTGCGATGGTGCGAAGCTGTGACGATACAGGGCTTCACGGGGTGATGCCCTGGGTGCGATGACGCAGGGTGAGTGGGATGGCAACAGACGTGATATCCCAGATGGATCAGGTGACATCGTGCGGATGGCGCCGACTGCGCTGACGGATGCCAGGTTTGCGCTGATTCTCAGGCCGTTCTGACTGGGATTCGGCAAGCCACACTTGACCCCGCATTTTCAGTGAACGAAGTCGATACATTTGTCGTGACGAGGTTTTTAACGACTGCAACTCAATAGTTGCGTAAAACGCACACGTTTTTGGCGGATATACGCTCCCACGGCATCGAGCACACGCTTGAATGTTCCTTTCGCGATCCTGGCTTAGTTCGGCGCGTGTTGTGTCCCTGACAGGGGTAGATCCAGAGGGGGGGGGGGGGGGGGGCAATGGGGTTACAGCTTCCGGGCCCCATGACGTTTTGTTACACTGAAGGGGCACCAAAGGCTTCATTTCGGAACCCTGTAACCTTCACTTTAATATTCCAGAGTGCACCGCAAAAGGCTCGAACCTTTGTGCTTAAGTGGCACCAAATTCCAGGGACATAGCAGATCCAAGCGGACCATCAAAGCGACCAGGCGCCATCATTTAAAAAAATGAGCCAAGGTGCAGGGGACCAGAGTTTCTGTGCTTTTCATTCCAGCAATATTTTGAACTGGCCTGTGCGGAGAAGGGGCATGGACTTCATTCATCTCGGGGCAGCACACCTTTTTATCCTAAGCCACGCGATTCCAGAGGGCAGCACAAGTGATTCCAAAACTTTCGTTCCAAAAAGACAATAAATTCCGGGCGACACCACAGGGTCTGCGCCTCTCCTTTGACGAAATCTTGGACTCGCCCATGGTTCCTGACCTAAGTCGAGAAATGTGAAGTTGGCAGTTTCCCAAACCTTTGCTGACGCGCGATTGACGCGAGTTTGCCATTTGCCATTTGCAAATGCAAATTGCAAATTGCAATGCAACAAAAAATGCAAATGGCAAAATGCAAATGCAAATGCAAATTGCAAATGCCGAAAAAGCCATTTTCAAACGGTGCATTTGCGCACGCTGTGTGACAATTCTGTTTTCATCTGCTTTAGTTGTGGTCTGACATTAATCCCCAAAAGGGCTAAGACCGGCGAACGCGCAAGTTGCTCTCAGGTGCGCGTGCCCAGCTGCAGACATCGATCCAGACTGTTGCTAGTGCGGGTGGCCGTTCTCTCTGGCACCAAACGACGTCGGTTTTGCGTCTCTGTGACACCAAAATGTTTAAATCTGAGTCGGCATTTGGTTCCAATTTCTGAAAGCGTCTTTTTAATGATGCAAGTATTTCGTTTCTTTGCATCAAATGAAGAATGCTGCACTTTTTTAATGCCACAGTGGTGCAGAAGGGATGCGGCATATCAAATATCGGGCGTGTCATTACGTTGCAATTGATGTATCAGCACCGTTAAGGCATTGGACCCATTAATGCTCGAACTTACGTGGAGATGCAATCATTGGTTGAAAAATGTCAGGATGTCGAAACATAATTCTGCACAATGAGCCATCCTTTTTGCCCTAACCTTTTACCCAAACTGTAATGGAATATTTGACATTCCATGGGAGCCTTCCTGCGGACACTTTGCGCTACCTTGTGGAGGCGACAGTTTCTATTACCTTGTAGAGGGAACACGATACCTTGGGCAGGTTTCGAGCCCAACTTGACTGGTGAAGGGAGTGCTTCACATCTGAAGATATTCAAGCAAACATCAGATATCATGAAACAAATTCAGTCATAACTATTGGTATACTTTCAAGTAGAAAAGACTGCTCTAGACAGCACGGTTTCTCTGTTTACAAACAAGTTCCTCAACGCACCATTTATTGATTACATCATCGTATCTCGCACAGCATTTACTGAGGGACAATCGACGGCCGTTACATCTGAAAATCGTGCTCACGAACGCTAGATGTGAGTGAAGGTGACATTGAAATACTCTCCCCAAAATACCCCCAATTTTCGGGGCGTTTAGCCCAGAAACTAGAGAGCTTAGGTCTTAAGAAAGGAAGGGTTGTGAAATGCTCCGAAAGGTCTTTAAGATGGCTTCTCAGTTCAAAACCCCATATAAGTGTGGAGCGCTCTTTTTAAGGCACCTCACAACGCTTAACTGTTCGAGTAAGACTCGTCCGGGCTGCAGCCTGACTCCTCTTGACGGACACTATACGGGATATTCCACGCCAAATCGATAAAAAATGTATACGCTTGGCTTGTCCATGGGATTATTAGCCAAGGTCCTGTGTGCTGCCTCCAATATCTGTCTGACTTTCCAGTGTTGCTCGCTGCCGAAGATGGTAGGTTCGTCCTGTGCTGACCGGTGATCGCCGTCTGACCATGCATACTGCACCTCACCAGACTTTAAAGGATCACCTCGGATGGTTGCCTTTCTGTGCCCTTCCGGCCTAACCCTGACGGAGGGTGACCTGTCCCTTCTTTGAGGGACCTACCACAGCTGCACGGTATGATGCATATGCAGTTCTTCGTGTATTTTATAGATGCCCGTGGTCTGACTTTGGTAAGTGCTATCCGGAGCGTTGAGCTACTTCTAAAAGGTACACGGATATTGCATCGTCCACAAATTCTTCTGCTCCTTTCTGAGAAGCCGGTGTTGTATAGGAATAATGCGGTTATTGTTGACTTTTCCTGAAGCTGCCCCGCTTGTCTGGCATGCTCTTCGTGCTTCCGGCCTATGAAGCCCTTCGGGTACCCGCTCTTGCGGAGAGTCTCGGATTGGTGGTTTGTTCTCCCCTCTCTAGCACCACACCGTCGCTGATAGCATTTGCGCCATGCTGGAGACATCTCACGAGGCCTGTCTTGACTGCGTCCGTGTGGTGTGGCTCGCAGTTTAGGTAGCGACCGGCTGCTGTTAGTTTCCTGCACACTGATGCCTGAGACCTGTTGGTGGCTCTCTCGGCTAGTTCATCTAGGAACGGTAGGCCGCTGTCTTCGTTCCTTCTGTCTACGTTCCGCCGTGAACTGGGTGGATGATCGCAAGCTGTTGTGAGCGAGGAACGTCACTACATCTTCCCGGTGTTCGCCAGAGAGCAAGGGTTTCATCGACGTAACGCAGCCACCACCAGCTGTTCCAGTGGTGCAGATTCCGTCGTCATTTCTTCGAAATGTTCCATGGAGATGTTGGTAGCACTGCTTTGTTTAGCCCGACCACGGTTATGTTGTTACAGATTGTGCGTAGCTTAATCATGTTGCTGCTTAGGATGCCGGCTCTCTCCACGAGTGTATGATCGTCCCGCAACCGGTCCCTCACAACCGAAAAGATTTCATGCGTTGACACGTTGGTGAGCAGTCTTACCAAGTCGAAGCTGATCATTTTATTGTCAGATTTTGGTACATATCTCGCACTTACGAGACAAGTTGGGCTGTGCTCTTCATGCCTCACGATGACTTCCCTCCAAGAGGGCTGATTCTCTCATGAGCCGCTGCCTCAAAAGATAGCAGACTGAACCCGGGAGTAAACGATAGGTCGTAAGAGTACGGTGGTACAGTGCGTCTTGGGCAGTTCACACATATGCGACACTTCGTTTGTGAAGTTGCTTGAAATGTCTGTATTGAGGATCTGTCGGATGTCCCTCATCTGCATTCTTCTTCAAGAATATGCTCAGCTTTCGTTCGGTTGTTTCCCTTTTTTGTTGACTACTTTTAGGGGTATTTTATGCTCAAGCTTTGGGAAATGTTATGGATGCGTTCCATGCAGTCCCAGTTTTGTGATATAGTTTATGTTGGGGCATGTTGGGTAAAGTAGACCCAACCATTTGCTACAAGATTCCGGATGCCTTTAGGCTTAACGTCTTGTTGACATTTTTATCATAGCTTGTTGGCTGGTTGATTGCTTGAAAGCGGTTTCCACTGGTTTTTAAATGTGTTTGCGAAGAACGTTGTGCTCATCGATAAGACAAAAGTAATAGCCTTATTCCCCGTAAAAAAGCAGGAGAATGGAGATGCAGATGCGTTGATATACCGACAACATGCCTTGTAATATTCGTCTGGATGAAGGCATGTTGCCGAAATATCAACGCATCTGTATCTACATGTTCCTGGTTTTTCTACGAGGAATAAGGCTATCACTACTGTCTTATCAATTTTTATTAGTTCGGATCGGGTCCATGTCACATGAAAAGGAAGCCATCTTCTGTGTGGCTGCATGGTGTCTTGATTAATGCTTGTATTGCATTGTTTGGTGAAATTACTTTTTGTGCAATATGGATACCTAGAACCTACTATATCAATACACTAAGGGAACATTATGTATGTAGGTAAGGGAAGAGGTTTGTCACCCTTTTACAGTGACATAAATAATAGGAACTATATAGGAACTAATAAATGAAACCATTCGTCCTTTTGGTACCATCATAGGTTTATTGGCTAACAGGAAGGAAATGTAGCTTAATTCTCCTTAAAATATAAAAAAACCAGGAAACTGAAGATATAGTTGGGGAATGAGGCTAGTACTACGGTCTTATCCATGTGAAAAATGTTCCTCGCTAATGCACTGAACAGCTTCCGAACATAAAAAATCCACAAGCCGCTCATTTGAGGTTGGGAGCAAGTTATGTTAACCCTTGCCATACAGGAGGGAGGGGGGGGGGGGATCCAACCCGCCACGGTTTTTGGAGAAAACCCCTCTGGTACGTTTTGCAATCTCGTCACAATTTCCTGTAATTAAGAGGTATCCATTATGCGTGTTTTGAAGCCATGAACGTGTCCTAGCTTTTCGCGCAACGCGCGCGGGCCGGCACTGTTATATTAACGGAGCTATATATAACAAACACGCCTTCAGAACGCATCAAAATATGCAACATTGTACTCATTATGAAAGAAGGGACACGCCCATCCAAGTTTCATGTTCCCATAAGGCATAGTCTCGTAGGTATGATGTGAAGCTACAAATGTTATTTTCTGGAAATTGGTTCTTTAACCTGCCATAATGGGTTGACTTATTGAATCAACATGAAAGTTAGCCTCAATCGCGAGATCTTATTAACACCAATCCACTGGTGTTTTCCGCTGAGTTCTATTTTAATTAACTAGAAAACACCAGGGGATGGGGTTGGGGATCACCCCCCCCCCACCCCTCTAACAGTCCGCGTTATGAAAAACGGCCAATCCAGGGTGAATGTTAACCAGGCAGATCAGACCACTTGTATGTTGTGAGAAAGATGCGCAAGCTTTTTTACCTCTGTCCGATTCCATAACCAGGTTCCCGCACCAGCATGCGGTGCTGTAAATGCTAATCCGTTCCTAATGTCAGTATCAAAATCACAAAGGTAAAATGCATTCCCGGACTGTCTCGTAACGATGCCAGTTGCTGTCCTAAACCGTTCTAAGGGTACTTTTTCCAGATGCGTCATCATGCGCGTTCGCCCGCCGCCTAATGTTGACCACGAGGCCGACGCCGCGCGACCTATGGATACTGTGTACCACCAGGCTTCGCGGTTTTTGTTTTTGTTTTCACTCGGAAGCGCGCAAGTGCAAAACTTTGTTGCGCAAATTATCTCAATACGCAATTCTGGTTGATTGTTAAACATCCACAGGCGAAATGGGTTGGCCGTTTGATGCAATTTTTGACCCCACCTCGACCTACAATGTACGTTCACGGGATCCGCAATGCTTCTACAGAACCCATAACTATACATGGCAAAGCCTTTGAGCTCTATCAGTTTGGAATGAGTCAACTGAACCATGGGCAAATAAATAGGGCCGGTGCTTTATTCCATGCCATTTAATAGGGCCGGTGTATTATTGCCATTTAACGCGCACCCGGGTGGCTGGTTGGATACCCTTCGTTCAGAGAGAGGAGGTCAATTTGACCCCCCTCCCCGAGATCTCAGAAACTGAGAGAGCTAGAAACACTAAATTCACAGAGTGTACTAACCTGTACATGAACTCACTTAGGTCAAAGTTTAATGTTCCTAGATCATGAACATCGGGTCAAATAAGGTCAAACAAGGTCAAATTCCATGTAAATTTCCAAAGACCCCCCTAGAACCTAGATTACTATCCTAAGCAAAAGGCCACATACTCATTTAAGGTCAGTGACCTTGTTTGGCCTTTTGAAGGTCATGGTGACCAAAATGATACGAGACTGTATTGAGTTTTGCATTTGAATAAGGGACGAAGATTACGCTTGGCAGTACGTTCCTAAAAACAAAACGTAGACCTGGGTAATTTAGGTCAGTGACTTACCGTGATCTTTAAAGAGTCCATGGAAGTTGCATAATGCGATTCCTGCAATCAATATATTCAAATGGACGTAAGAAAGCACCTTATAAAGCAAGCCTTAAAGTAGTAAAATAAGCTGGTTTTGACCTTGGTCTGACCTTCATAGCTGACCATAGGTCAGTGTAATTTGCTCATTCAATTGTTGTGTTGCCTGAGAAAGTCTCTCAGAGATGTATGGCTTTGTCTAACACTTCTGCCCCGGTATCAACGTTCCCTTATGCAACCCTGGGTTTCGATTGAAAAACCTCGACGCCAGCTAGACTCTATCACATGCAAGACCTTCACGACTGATGCCGGTCACGAAGCCGGGGCCTATTGGCCGGAAATCGTGCCGTAGCAGCGTCGGCTTCTAATTGGCGTCGGCTTTTGTAGCAGCGTCGGCTTCTAGACACCATTGACTACAGAGATATCTATGCGCTCTGTGACAAGCATGAAATGACAACAATACACCAACAGTAACGCATAACACGGACTAGAAATATTAGAACAATTCTGAAGTAAAAAGACGACGAGAAGATCAAATGATTGCCTGAGCTGCGGTTACGGACAAATGAGCACAATACCGATAGCAAAGCCAAAGAAGAAGCAATGACGCAAAACATACCGCAATGACACAAGAACGCGCGAAGACCTACCGTAATGCCCTCAAACGACTCACACCACAGCATGGATCGCGTGTAGTGGCCTGCAGCCAGAACGCAGAGCACCCAGCGCGGAGCAGGCGCTGACGTCGGCGGGACGACCGCCGCCTGGTGCCGTCGGAAGGAAAACAGCTGCTGTTCGCGTAGTCAGTTTTGAGCAGCCTCTTGCATGAATTATGTGAAGGTGTTCTATACGGGCTTAATGGAGATTGATAACGGATACATTGATCAGAAGAAGATATGATTGAAGATAACCCTGTGAGATCTTCAAAGGAATGCATTTCAACTAGACTACATTTAGCTCTGCAGCGCCATTTCGCGCGAGGTGCTCGGAAATGAGACGAGCCAACCAAAGTGAGCGGCTGTTTACCTCACCTGTGACGGTTGGCAGGCGCATGCATTAACAGTATGGGTTTAGCTGAACGCCTTTTAAGCGTTTTTGGCATCATCTCCTGAGCCGCTGAAGAAGGCTGAAAACATGACTCTTGGCATCCGCACATCACCTTCAGATTGTGGTACAGCCCGTTATGGATAGTCACTTTCTAGAAAATCAGTAGATGAAGATAAAACCATGTTGGCGGAGGACACATGGTGTTCCCCTGAGCCCTGTCCCGCCCTGTCCTGACTTGCTTAGATTAGTAAGTGAAATAATTGACATACCCTTACAGGAATGTCTTAAATGGAGCACAACTTCGTTATCTTATCCTATTTTACAACAGCTCGTGTCGTTCATAGGGGTCTGTCGTGTATGCAATGGCTTTTAAAGGCCGTCTTCATCCTGACGTGCTGAAATGTTTTACTCCGTTACCTTTCTGACCACCTGGCGACCCCATGTCGGACGACGAACGAAGGGGACGCAGGAAGGACGTTGGGATATCGAAATGTTGGAAAGAGTGTGAAGCGGCAGGACGGGCCCGACGGCGACCGTGGTCAGATCCCGACCAGGGCTAAGCCGCTGACAAAAGCGCGTTCGGGGGCAGCTTGTCTCTGATAACCATCCGAAATGTTGGGCTTCAACACTGCCAATGCGCAACAATAATCGCGAATAATCCTCCGTGCCGAAGAAGAGTCCCACACAATTTTCCCAGTGTGGTCAATACGGAGAATCTTTGTTTGCCATGCCTAGCTATGACCGTTGGCTCTGCTTGACATGTGAGAAACAGCGAGCTATTGTGCGGACCTGCCGAGCATAAATGGAGATTATCCATCGATGATTATGGGGAGATGATCATTCTTTAATTTTTTATCGGCCGAACACGAGCTTAGTATAAGTCGCAGGGGCCAGAGCGGATTCCGACCTGTCGTCACCAGTTTCGAGGCTCCGGGTTTCTGTTTCTCTAAGTCGCGTCCTTATCATTGTGCTGCGTCTGCCGCTCCTGACCCAGCTGCATTCCGCCTCCCAGCTAGCCTGCTTTATCTTTGCCCCTATCAAAGCGCCTCTCCCCACTGTCCTACCCCGTCTCTGTCCCCTCGCACGCCGCGTCGTCCGAGCGGGGCACCCGGCCCGCATGGCTGGGAAGCATCGGTACACTTGTAGGGTCCACTTATTCCAGTTGAGAAATGGCGAAGAAAGTACGACATCAAGAAAGTTTTGAGCAAATAGGCGCATCACGGATGTAACACTTGGAATTACTGTCCTCGTCTGGTGCATTATGCATGTACATGTGTGCAGAAAATGTTTTTACATAAGAAAACTTATATTCAGAAGATGAATGACAACAAGGTATTGACACCGAAATATTATTTTCCCGGTTACCTCAGCTGGAGGATCATTGGACTCAAAATAAAAAACTCTGCTTCGGATCCCAGCTATTCCAAGAAGAAAATTCGGGTTGTAAGGCGTATATGGCTGAAAGTCATACATCATCCGATTCTTTTCAGAACTCAATAACACCTGATGACGACCGGAGAGTAAACTGGGCGAAAAATTGTGTACTTGCTTACACACCAGACGACAGCGATAGTCCAAACAAAAGTCAATCCGTGATAATAACGCTTCGGCTCAACCCTTACGTAAATCTAGAATAGGCGCATGTACATGACATGTTCACTTACTGGTAGTCGAAAAACATTCTATATGGGGAGTTTTTCTGAAGAGCCATTGCAATTGGAAATTCAAATCCTTGGGCCCTGAAGCTTCCCAGGCTGCAGTCCTCGTTTCCTGAAAGAGGCCAAAGTCGAGTGCCCATACACCATTCGAAGACAAAGGGCCGGCACGATGCCGGGCCACCAAAGCCACGCTCTTGTTACAAGCCAGATGTGATTCTATAGATTGGCCTTCCATGACATCATGCTCGTCCCGGCCCCGTCCATGCTTATCAGTACACTTCTTCGCCATCCTTGCAGACAAGATTTGGGTCATGTTGCATTTCCTGCTACGCCAGACAGCACAATACGATGAAAGGATAAGGGCTTTTAAAAATGGTTAGCCTTCAAGACGGAGAAGGTGAAATCATACCGTTCTCAGCATAGGGTGTCTTCCCTTGCTCAACTTTGTGCTTCGCACCGCTTTAATCCCGCAAAATTTGAATCCCAAGAAGGACCCTGTGGCAGACGAGCATTGCGCAAAGATACGTCTGATATGTTACACCATTTTAGTTCATGAATTACGGTCAACGTGAAGCGCAAAAGTGGCAATGTTACAGAATTTGATGGTGTTCACAGGCTTCATTTTGAAATCACACTTTTCTGCCCTATCTAAGAAAATCTGTTTCGGCACAATCGATTCCTTTCACAAACATTCCTTTTATCTGGACAGAACCGAGCATCACTGCAATCACTCGCAGCGTGTATAGGACACAAACATTCATCGGGTGTGCTCCACCTGCAGCGTCATATGACAATGTACCTACCAAAATAGCCGAAGATGTAAGCAAACTGCTTGTCGTGCTTTATCCTGGCGTAGATACTTTCCATAGTGTCCATTATTGTAACGTGCTTTGCATGAACATCTTGCAGTGTGGAACTTCCCGATGACTGTGAACAAATAAATATCAGCGTTAGAGATCTAACAGATTTGTGCAACACGATCAGGGTATACCGCAAATTTGTACACGCATGTCATACCATGCATTTGCTACGAATCCTTCCGTATGTATAGCCTAATGCTCGATACGAGTCAATGACTTACAAGTTGCATGATAAAAACGAAGATGCAGCGATGATGAAAACACAAGAGTTTGAGAAAGACCCACAAAGTCCAAAGTCCTCCTTTTACATCGGTCAAGACTGGGCATAAACACAGCACGGCTCCGGGAGGTCAAACCGGCAGCGGCAGGTGGTTCCAAAACAAGGCCGCCTGAAACACCCCAGGCGACATTGACAACCGGAGAGCGAGCAACTTCCAAGCACCGATCGCCGCCGACCGCGTGATGCTCTCACTCAAAGCGGTCCGAAGGTTTAGTAGCGGTCGGACCACCATACGGATTGATTTGAGGCCCTGAGGACGCCAGTGCAGTCGCGGTGCAGAAGGCCTCCCATACTAAGCCAGCCAAACACACTTACGACCGGTGAAATGTGAGCTCGACCCCGCGCTCCCATGACGACCCTGGCCGCGAAATTTGCGACTTTTTGCACCCGATCGAGATAGAAGGGGCCGAAGGCGGTGGCCCCGTCCCAAACTGAGAGGCAGTACAGGATATGGGGAAAAATAGGCCTTGATGAGGAGGTTGCACGCTTCAAGCGTGAGATGATGACGAATCGAGCATAGCCGTAACGAATGATGTTGCACTTCCGTCTAATAATTCCGTCTACATCCAAATTTCCGTATCAGATACCCTCCTTGCATGTGCCATATTCAATAGGCGTTTTAACGAAAGCTAACTGAGCTAGATTTTCAACAGATTTTTACACGTGGGTGTACACGTGATGTTGCATAAGCTGTTTCTGACCATTCCCCGCCACATGTAGTCCTAAAGCTTCAATGTTTTTCCCTTTCAGATGACACAGTTATTCAAATATCACGTACGGCTTGTCGTTGTTGGATCGCATGAAATATGAAGGCAGATTGTAGCCTTTGAATACATCGAAAGATTGTTTGCTTTGTTTGCTTTTTTGCTCTATTTGCTTTGTTTCTTTGCTCATATCAAAAATGGAAAATGTAGTCAATATGCTTTGTGAAGTGCTTTCTGAAAGACAAATAAAAGTACTGTCAGAAAGATGCATCTTTATCTGACTTATCGCTTTTGGTGGTGACAGGGCGCAGCAAAAAGTAAGTTAGGGATGGGAATAAAACTTTGAAAGGTCTTCTTTTCGACCCATATATCTGACAGTTTCAACACTGTGAGCGAAAGGCAGCCTTTATTTTATCTAAAGTCTAGGATAATGCCAGGCGTGCCAGCTGCGTGCATCGGTTGAAGGGGCTGGTTACCAGGCCGCGCCAGTATTATTGGTGCCGGCGTCATGAAGAGCAGGGCAGCCTTCAAGGACAATTCACTTCAAAGTCATGAATCATGTGTCACACCAGAATAAGTAAGCTTTGTAACTAACAATGCTTATTAACGGGACGCCAACCATGACATAGGGGGTCTGTTTGTCGCGTCTGTATCAGACATGCCACGATTTTTAAAAGGTGTTTTGAAAAGCTTCGCAAGGAAGAGATATGACATAATATTCCCCGAATGAACGTTATCTTTCCTTAAGCTGCCAAAATGCTCTTAGCCACAATTATATAAACATACACACACACACACACACACACACACACACACCACACACACACACACACACACACACACACACACACACACACACACACACACACACACACACACCACACACACACACACATATATATATATATATATATATATATATATATATATATATATATATATATATATATATATATATATACACATTATATACATATATATATATACACATTATATACATATATATATATATATATATATATATATATATATATATATATATATATATATATATATATACTTGTGTGTGTGGTGGTGTGTGTGTGTGTGTGTGTGTGTGTGTGTGTGTGTGTGTGTGTGTGTGTGTGTGTGTGTGTGTGTGTGTGTGTGTGTGTGTGTGTGTGTGTGTGTGTGTGTGTGTGTGTGTGTGTGTGTGTGTGTGTATTATACACATGTCTTAAATTTCCGCCGTCATTTTGAGCCACAAACGTTCATGGAACCGGTGATTCTAAGGAAATAAACGTTTAAACATATTAAAAGGTTTTGAAGAAAACATTGCACCCAAACTTTCACCAAAACTTTCGTAATGCTGCTAATATCACTACTTGCCGCAATAATCTCACAATGCATATAATTTCGCATATATTTTCGTATTGATAGTGGTTTCATCACCTGTCAAAGATAAACAATTTACCAGAGTAACTAAACATGTAAGTCTTATAAATGCAGGATGTAGGTGCACAGTTAAAATCACTGAAAAGGTAACGTTTCTGCTGTATATCGGGAAAACGTCGTGATTTGAAAACTTTGCATCACTATCCATCACTGACAGCTGGGTCTGTAATGCTGCTCAACGTAATTTAAAGCTCAATAAAGTGATTGCAGGAATGGAGCTTTAATTGGGCAGCAGCAATTGATGCTCACTTTAAGCGGTAGCATTCATTTCGCAGTGACGACTTTTCATCAGAAATTGTTCATCCAGAGCAGCCCACTTCTCAGTCAAGAAATTTCGTGTTGATAATTTGACTGAATGTTTTGAGAATCGCATGCCGGATCAGATTACCGGATTCATGCCACTCAAACACATTTCGGCAAGCCGTCGATGGCCAGTTACCGACTGACCGTAAGATATAGGCCACATTAGTGTCGTGCTTGAGGCGGGAACCCACATACCGGCTCTACAACCACATACCGGCCCTACATCCACATACCGGCCCTACATCCACATACCGGCCCTACAATGGTCTGAGCGGTAAGCAGCACGACATCACCCACTTCCCAATGTTCAAAGTCGCTATGGATTTTTTCAGCAGTAATGACTTCCTTCTGGCGTCCGTTGGGATTTCAGATGCCGTGGCCTAAAATATTGCGAAAAATCTCTTCTGCTTGCTCATAGCAAAGGCAAGTATTAAGTCCTCAAGTAATGTTCTTTGCCTTTCGAGCGGTAAGATGTGGTCACTGAACATTTCGTGGATCTCACAGCAAAATGTTTACTCGCAATCCTACTTGGCGACTGGTCTTCCTAATGGCGATGTTTTACATTCAGAGTCATGCGTTTCTAAAAAAAAATCAGCCGACCCATTCAAATGAATAATTTGTTGTCATCTGCAATATTTTCAAACCAGTGCAGGAACACAGCGAGCAAGCAAGTTTATGAACTGTCCGGCTCCCGACTCCACCCACACACATGTTTGCTCACCTTGAAATGATCCACATAAATGGAGTGGTTTACCACCCCCAAAGTGTATGTTCCGTCTTCTAGAAACCCTTCGAAGTTCTCAAAGGGGATGAATGCGTTTCTGACCGCCAAAAATGACATGAGAACGGCTGAATACGAGGAGTTTACCAACAGCATCGCAACGAAAAAAGACCAGAAGAAGAATCTTGTGCCGAGCCCCTGGGGGTTAACGTCGGCCCCTGTAAAATGGCCATCATTAGAGTGCGCTGTGCTACATCACTGCATCACAATCCACGTGATTCTCCAATCATGAAGTAGGAATTACAATCATCAATATCGTTCGCCATATGTTTCTGTCGCGATCATTACCTTGCTGGCAAGCCATTCCGAGGCAGTACATCAGGCTGTCACCCCATCCGAAGTTGCCCTCGTGCAGCGTGGCCAGCTCGAGGCGCCTCTCCAGCCAGTACATGCCGCCAACAGCCCCGCTGCTCAGCAAGACGGTGATAAATAGAGCCCCCCACAGCGTCGGGTGGAACACGACCAAGAAGGCGCTCCAGCTCGGGTCCTCGATCGACGGCTTGCTGACGAAGATGTGGCTCCTGGAAGACCCGGTCCAATTAACCCACGTGACGATCAGAGACTCGGTTGCATGCTCAGTCAGAAGTATTGGCTCCGGTTTATCCGCCCGTTTGCCATCTCTCTCGCCGCAGCCTGTCTCCTTGCGACGTCCCGTTTGTGCAGGCAGGCTGCATGCGTCAGCCAGGAGGGGCCGATGTGCCCCTCGTGATGGGGCTCCATACGTGGCTGGGCGGCGAGCACATACCCACATAGGGGTGCTCGAGCGGGCTTAGTCTAGGCAGATGGACCCCCAAATACATAAAGCTCTGCCCACTGTTATCCATTCTCCTGCATTGTATAGCCCTGAGATGGTCAAAACTGGTCGGCAGGACTCTAATTCCAAAAAACACGCGGACAACGCTCCGGTTCTGTGAGCACAATTCTGGAACAGCAGATGATTGGCGCTCCACTCCAAAGATATTAAAGGAAATAGCCCAGGAGCAAATGACAACTACTGAATAAGATCTGGTCGTGTGCCACGGAAATATAAATTATTTACGTGCACGCACATCAAAAAGCTTTTCTCTCAATCCAGCATTGAAGGTGCGTTTATTTTTGTCACAATGGTTGTTGATTAAACATAGATAAGACAGTAGTAATAGCCTTATTCCTCGGAGAAAAGCCGGGAGAATGGAGATATAGATGCGTCGATATTTCGGCAACATGTGTGTATCGAAACAAATGGTAGAAGTAATATAAATATGCGGAATAAGGCCATTACTACTGTCTTATCTATGTGAATAATGCTCCTCGCGCATGCACCCAACAACTTACGTAAGTTCCTTATTAAACAATAATCTCGTGACATTAAGCAAAGGGCTAAAGAAACACCATAAAGAGAGTAACGTTGCCCGGACGCCGAGCAATGGCAAGCTCCGGCGGAGGCCACGCTGCCAGAATCGGGTCTGCGAGGATATGCGTCTCTTTGACGGAATTCGGGCACTAGCCGCGTTCGAAGATGGCGGAGGAGGAGGTCGGGGATGGTGTGTTTGTTGCGAGGGGCGCCGTTGTCCTTTCCCCGTTTGTTTTACTCACCTTCGGCACACGCGTCAGGTGTTGAAGCGCAACCAGCACTGGGCTCATGGGGACCCGAGCCAGTCCGGGTTTCCGGACTTAACTCGGGGTCACTCCGGGCCCAGAAATTTTAGTTAGTTAAGCTTTTTCTTATTTCTCCGTTACAGTAAAAGCACGGAGGCAAACGTGAGCCCAGTGACGTTCGACGTGTCATGACGCGAGGTCTCAAGCCACTGGTCGCTTGAGCCCAGCGACGTTTGGCGTGTCATAACGCGAGGTCTCAGGCCGCTGGTCGCTTGAACCCAGTGGCGTTCGGCGTGTCATAACGCGAGGTCCCAGGCCGCTGGTCGCTTGAGCCCAGTGACGCTCGGCGTGTCATAACGCGAGGTCCCTGGCCGCTGGTCGCTTGAGCCCAGTGACGCTCGGCGTGTCATAACGCGAGGTCCCAGGCCGCTGGTCGCTTGAGCCCAGTGACGTTCGGCGTGTCATGACGCGAGGTTTCAAGCCACTGGTCGCTATTACCTGTTTGATCCGACACAGGGGCGGCGAGGAAGATGGGGTGGGAGCTGGGCGCAGCTGTCCCCTCACTCCGAGCAGGTTGGAATGGGAACTGGGTGCAGCTGTCTCCTTCTTCAAGGAGCATGGGGTGGGAGCTGTGCAGAGCTGTCCCCCTACTTCGAGCAGGCTGAGATCGGAACTGGGCGCAGCTGTCCCACTACTTCGAGCCGGCTGAGATGGGGGCTGGGCGCACAACTGCCCCCCCCCCATTTCGAGCAGTGTTTCCGAGATATACGACACTTCATGTCTTACCCTACGGCGGCGCAGGAAACGAGATGAATTCACGGTTGCTCCCTATCCCATCTCCGCAGAGGCTGTTCTGCGACCGACGCGACAAAGCAGGGTCGTTGCTGGGCTGACCTTGCCCTGGTCACCACGCGTCATTCCAAAGTAACATTTTCTTAATTTCTCTGTTTTGTGATGCTTAACATGGCGCTCAAGACATTTCTCACCAATCCGTATCCAGAGATGGCGCCTATAGAAATCGCCAAAGGTTACGTGTGTACTGTTCCCAACTGGCAACGCAAGCGCTTTGATATTGGTTTACATACACATGCGAGGAAAAACGACCCCGCGCCCGGCCAAATTCTCGCTGCCGTCCAGATTTCCTCCCCCATCACCCATCGTCACTCACAGCTGTTTTCGCTCCGTTCTAGTCCCCTTTCAGTCATGCCATATGCCATAGCCACTTAACGCTTTTTGTTATTTTCTGTACGGAAAAGTGACGCAGCCTCAATGCTAGAAGAGCTTGGCTTTCGTGGTAGGAAAGGTGAACCTACAGCCAGAATCTATCACGTCGTTTGGATGTACCCCAATCAAAAAGCCTACAAAACAGCCGTAACCGGTTTCATGCGGCCCGCTGAGTGGACACAAAGCCAATAACCTAGATCCTGAAACTTGACCAGCTCCTTTTCGTTTTTGAGGCGGTGACATGCCGCTTCTTCTCTCTCCACATCTACGTTTAATTTCTCTTCGATCACATTTATGGTCATAGATCTAGTTTTTGCTGGGGATTTGGTAGTTTTTGGCTCCAGGAGTTCATCTTCACTAACTATGAGACCAAGTTTTCCAGAATATTGCTCAGTTACGACCGATGTCTCAGGTTTACGGACCAGCTTGCGCAAGCCACGATTTTCCGCTCCCAGTGCAGACAGATCTCGCTTAAAGGACTCCATTTTCTTACCTACCGCTTCGAAGACAAGCTCCTGATCTGCTCCATTCCTCTCCGAACTTCCAGATTATGGATGACTGAGAGTTACGTTAAGGTAGCACTTACGTCCATAACAATTCAACGTCGACAAAGAGGAAGATCTATCATCCTTATATCGCGAAACCATTGACACAAACCTGGCGCGGGATCTGTGTGCAGACTACTTTGACTAGGCCGCACACGCCGCAACAGGACGTGCTCTTTCCCGACGGCTGCCAAAGAGAAAATAAATTGCTGCTACTGTTGCCACGCTTTGCTTAATTGCCATGCTTAACTGTTGCCATTTTGCTAGTGTCTATAAAAGCGAGATTTACTCGTTTGACGTGCGCTAAATTATAGGCAAAAAACTCGACCTGGTTAACTATTGGCGCCAGGTCACCACCAGCTCGGCGTTCGTCACGTAGCCAATGGCCCTGTCGGTCCGATTTCTCTCAAACATTTGCCAATGGATTTACCAAACGCGATTTTCTTCTGACTTTGAAATTGGTGATCTTGAGTGGTGTCACTAGCTACCAACTTATAAAGGCCTAAAATTTCATAATCTACCATGTGAACGCTCGGAAACCACGAAACCTGTGACTTTGCGGCCTTTACCATTCCATTTGAAAAGTGTACTGATCTCTGGTCTACCAATATGGTGACTTTTAGGTCAGCTCTCATGTCAGCAAATGGCACAAATATGATATTGCAGTTCGTGGATAATCCCGTCCTTGGAAACTGCCAGGCTGATTTCCATGGAACCCTACCCAATCGATCTAGAATGTGCGATCTAACTCCGCATTTTCATTCGGTGATATTAAGTCACAGATCACCAAAACGCCAGAACGTCATGTTTGTGTTGCGGAAACTGTCATGCTCACAAACCACTCGGATGACTTACTGCGAACCTTTACCAGCCTCTTCGGGATTTGCGACTTAGATATTTCATGGCCTTATGTCACGCCACAGGTCACTTAATTGTCAAAATTTAGTGAAGCGTTTTCAGAAATTCAGTGCCCGAAAACTACCGGGCGAATCGTCTTGAATCAAATCTTGGCGAATCGAATTGGGTCTTGATTGCTTATCAGCTGCCTTGCTTATTTACGCTCCTCACTAGTTTTCGACCACTGGATTCCCTGCTAGCACGACAAAACACATCTTGACGACTTGATGACATGTGACCTTAGATCTAAGGTCGTATGAGTCACAAAATCACGGGCAAGTTGATATGTATATTTTAGATAATCGGGAATCTTTGGGAATGTTTGGGAGTCATCGGGAATGTTTGGTGAAAGCAGCCGACCACTTAAACACAAAGATGTCTTAAAACAAAAATAACACATTTTAGTCATTTTGTCATCTGTGACCTGTCTTAAGGGCCCCAAACCAAATTCAAAAAGTTAATCTTGCATTCCAAATCTGAGAGGAAGGTTTGAAGAAACTGTCCAAAAAAGTTCGTGGGGATAGAGGATTGTCCGCGAACATAAACATCACGTTCTAGCTTCTATTTACCTGTGACCAAACCTGAGGTCATCAAATGAAAAGGATGATATGAAATCACAAATTTTGGATCGATTGGTAAATGTTTTATTACGATCTTCCCGCTGACAAGCACGATTAAGTTCACCAATTTCAAATTGACGTCTATGCCACTCGAGATGTGAGCTGACTTATGCCTATAGGTTATCAAATTGATAGACCATGGATATTGACATATGTAAAGTTGAACGGTGAAAACGTTTAGGTGATCTGCCTCCTAGTACTAACGTGAAAAAACATGAAATTTCACGGTTTAATAACTTGGTGATCAGTTACCTGGCTCAAGGTCGCCAACATGCAAAACCAGCACAGATTCGCGTATGACAATGCCATGGGTGATGGAGAAATTGGTCCAACAGTGCTTGAGTTTAGGATATCATGTAGACACTTTTATCGCCTTGCACCATTCGGTCACATGAGGTCATTTTTTATCTTTCATCCTCATCTTAGTGATGAAGCTGAATAATCGCAGAAAAATCGGCTTTGCTGGGCAAATTTTATTGACAACTGTTGGTATTTTCGGAGCACGGAATTCTTAGCATGTTCACATACTTTCATGGAATGGGACTTCTGTACTTGGCAGCCTGCCTTAAACATATATGCCATTATTTCAGGCATAACAGTTCAAAAACCGTATAGAAATAATAGCCAAGGTTTCGTCTTATTCTGCTGGGAAATTTCGGGGCATTTGATATTAAGCAGCCCATGTCAGCAGACATACCCTTAAGTGAATGCTTGGCGCTGAATGCGCGGCATTCTTGTCCATCCGCTTACATGGTCCGTTTTCTTAGGGTATCCAGCACCCATGCTACGTTTTGCTTCAATCATGTGCACTTCTGATTCTATGATGGGCAGGTTTTATTGACAGCCTTACACCTCTTCAGCCGCAGTCTCAATGTCTGCATGCCCTCTCCAAGTCACAAATATTTTGTTCCTACCCAACATATCATTAAGTGATTGCCTAGCAACTGGCTCCACCTTCATTAGCTGACATGAAGTTAGTTTAGTTCGCTTCGCCATCGCTTGCGCCGTTTGTTCGAGTCCAGGAACACACCACGGTTGTCCGACCCAGGCAGCACTTACCTCTCAACTCTCAGAACGCGCATGAAATCGATGGCTCGTCTGCGCTCCTTCGAAATGCCCATACTGATGGGCGCGACGTCCAGCTGGTCACGGGCCAGCATGCCGACCACGCCCGACCAGTTGCCGTCCGGCAGCAGCGCGCCGAACTCGTCGTCGAAGGCAGGCACTACCGTGTAGCTGAGGTGAGCGACATCAGGGTCAGACGGAATACGCTGTGAAGCTGACGTGAACGACATCAGGGTCAGACGGAATACACCGTGTATCTGACGTGAACGACATCAGGGTCAGACAGAATACACCGTGTATCTGA
The DNA here is from genome assembly GCF_011947565.3 of Pollicipes pollicipes. Lineage (NCBI taxonomy): Eukaryota > Metazoa > Arthropoda > Thecostraca > Pollicipedomorpha > Pollicipedidae > Pollicipes > Pollicipes pollicipes. Next base: position 18,270,375 of record NW_023596805.1, on the reverse strand, counting down.
CGTGAACGACATCAGGGTCAGACGGAATACGCCGTGAAGCTGACGCGAGCGACATCAGGGTCAGACGGAATACGCCGTGAAGCTGACGTGAACGACATCAGGGTCAGACGGAATACACCGTGTAGCTGACGTGAACGACATCAGGGTCAGACGGAATACACCGTGTAGCTGACGTGAACGACATCAGGGTCAGACGGAATACACCGTGTATCTGACGTGAACGACATCAGGGTCAGACGGAATACGCCGTGAAGCTGACGCGAGCGACATCAGGGTCAGACGGAATACACCATGTATCTGACGTGAACGACATCAGGGTCAGACGGAATACACCGTGTATCTGACGTGAACGACATCAGGGTCAGACGGAATACACCGTGTGTCTGACGTGAACGACATCAGGGTCAGACGGAATACACCGTGTATCTGACGTGAACGACATCAGGGTCAGATGGAATACACCGTGTATCTGACGTGAACGACATCCGGGTCAGACGGAATACACCGTGTATCTGACGTGAACGACATCAGGGTCAGACGGAATACACCGTGTATCTGACGTGAACGACATCAGGGTCAGACGGAATACACCGTGTATCTGACGTGAACGACATCAGGGTCAGACGGAATACACCGTGTAGCTGACGTGAACGACATCAGGGTCAGACGGAATACACCGTGTAGCTGACGTGAACGACATCAGGGTCAGATGGAATACACCGTGTAGCTGACGTGAACGACATCAGGGTCAGACGGAATACACCGTGTAGCTGACGTGAACGACATCACGGTCAGACGGGACACATCGTGTTAATGAATTGGCCGATAGGGCGCCACGCTCCGACTGAGACGGACTATGCCATACAAACGGAGTGGTTTGAAATTGTCAGTACGGATAAAAAAGCTTAACTAGGCACTTCGCCTTCCTTGTGTGCCTTGCCTGAACGCGGTTTGTCGCTCCGCAAACCTACGTACTTGAACCGCAGAACCCGTGCGAGCTGTTTCCAGACTTCACCAAAGAACCCAGAAATGCTGTAGTGTGATTGGTTCTTTATCAGAACGTCTAACGGAGGTGACTGAAAAGAGAAAGAGTTGTAGAAAAGGGCGCCAAAACACATATATAAGCTTAGTAGGCCTACGAATGGAAATTCTACCGTTGCCCGGTTTTCAGAATTGACAGGATATAATTCAGAAGTCCCGTTAACACAAGCTCGGGTGGTGGTCAAATCGACTCCCCGAAGGTTTTCCCAGAATGGCTTCCGAACGGTCCGACGCAGTGGCGCCAACGTTTGCATAGCTGTAGACAATTGAATAGCGGATCGTTTGGTGTCAAAAATTTAGATGTATTTTGTGAGGTCGCTGACCTATATCAGGTCAAAGTCATGCCATGGTTTAAGCGAAGTCAATGTCTAGGGAATCCTTCAATCTGATGCAACAGCGGAGTTCGACGAAGCCATACATCTCTGAGATGCTTCTTAGGCAACACAACAATAAATGAGCAAATTAAATTGACCTAAGGTCAGGTATGAAGGTCAGCCCAATGTCAAAACCAACCTGTGTTATCACTCTAGGGTTTGCTGTATGGGATAGTGTCTGGTGGTCGTTTCGAAATTACTGATAGCAGGAGCCGCATTCTACATCTTCCATGAACTTCTTAGAGGTCAGAATAGGTCATTGATCTTAAATAGCCCAGGTGAACATTTTGTTTTTAGGAGCATACTGCCTTATGCAAATGCAAAGCTCAGAGCAGTCTTATATGATTTTGGTCACCATCACCTAGAAAAGGTCAAACAAGCTCACTGGCCTTAAATGACCACGTGACCTTTTCCTTAGAAACAGTCATCTAGGTTCAGGGGGCACTTTGAAGACTAACCTAGAATTTGACCATGTTTGACCTTATTTGAACAGAAGATCATGACCTATAAATCTGAAACCTGGACCAAAGTGAGTTCACGCACAGCTCAACACACCCTGCAAATTTGGTGTCTCCAGCTTTCTTAGTTCCGGAGATCTCGGGGGGGGGGGGGCGAATTGACCCACCACCCGAGCGAAGGGTATCCAGCCGGCCACATGGGCGCGTGTTAACCACTGTACGCGCGGTAACGCCAGGCCGTGTCGGGCGTGCTATGGACGGACCATAGGGCCGGCCGGAGTCTGGCTCACGTGGATGCCGGTGACACGCAGGTGCAGGTCTGACCAATCGGAGCGCCTCTCGATGATGTTGCGGCTGTCCCATCGGACCAGGCCGCGGTCTGAAGTCCAGCGACCGAGCGAGGCCCGCCGGGGGTCGGAGCCACGCCCCAGCTCGTACACCTCCACCAGCTCCACCTCGGCCCGACCCGGCCCGAGCGCCGCCACCTCGGCTACCACCACCTGAAACAGGGCGGGCGTGGCCAACCCTGCCACGTCACCACCACATGAAGCATGGCGGGTGTGGCCTACCCTGCCACGTCACCACCACCTGAAACAGGGCGGGTGTGGCCTACCCTGCCATGTCACCACCACCTGAAACAGGGCGGGCGTGGCCAACCCTGCCACGTCACCACCACATGAAGCATGGCGGGTGTGGCCTACCCTGCCACGTCACCACCACCTGAAACAGGGCGAATGTAGCCGACCTTGCCACGTCACCACCACCTGAAACAGGGCGGGCGTGGCCAACCCTGCCACGTCACCACCACATGAAGCATGGCGGGTGTGGCCTACCCTGCCACGTCACCACCACCTGAAGCATGGCGGGTGTGGCCTACCCTGCCATGTCACCACCATCTGAAACAGGACAAGTGCGGCCAACCATGCGATATCATCAGCCCTGTCACATCAACACACGCCACCTGGAATAGAGCGGACCAACCGCGTTACTTCAACCCCATCTTCTACCTCTGAGGTTTATTGATTGAAAGTCCAGAGTACATGCAATCCAAGGCTCAATCATGAAAGCTGCGCAGTGCAACTAAATCAGCAAATAAGCCGTGAGTGCTGAACGGGAAGTGTCGATTGGGTTCCAACCTTTTGGAATTCCGAAAATTTCCTGAGCCAAACTTGAAAATAACACGGACTGAGGCGAGAATCTTTCGAATTTTAGGGACAGCCGACATAATTCTGTCAAGTCACAAATGGATACGCATCTTAATGCATTGAATGTAGATGCACATTATTTTACCAGCATCATGTTGCTTCTTTGAGCTCGATTCGAGCCAGGGAAGGCACCGAGGCGAGCAAGAACGAGTCTTTTGGTAATAGGCAGAAGCGATTGCAATTTTTGGACAACCCGGTTTTTGGGACACTTTTTGTACGGGCAGCTGGTCCATCCTTGGACTTCAAATTGGACTTCGAACACGAACTTCCAGAAGACGGCACCTCTTCACTGAACACACATCCAGCGTCAGAGGCTGATCCTTCGATTACCCGCGAGAACCCAAACAAGCGAGTTCTGAAGGGCCTCAGTGCCTGGACACGGCCCTCCACTTGAACACGACGGATGGGTTGATTGTGGGTCAGATCAGCTCGAGAGTGTGCAGTTTGTTGGAGTTTCGCTGCCCCTGGTATGGCCGGCATCCATCCCGGCCGTCGGAGGACCATCGGCCATCGCGCGTCATTACCTCGCTGTCCAGTGAGAACGAGCTGTGGCGCAGCTGCTCGGCTACGCCTGCCTTGTGACTCAGCAGCAGACACGTGCTCTTGCGCTCCCAGGTGCATTTGGTCTGCAGCTGTGGACACAGTCCCGACCACGGCGTCTCACGGGCGCCACTCTGTTATTCAGGACTATGTCGACATGACGGAGGCCTCATCCAAGGAGGCCATCATACCTTTTGGGTCGCCCACACGCGAGGCACAAAGAGGACTGCATAGGCGATCTCCAAAATACATTGCATTAAAGAAGCTCTTCGCCTGAATAACTGTTTCCTTCGTGGGCATCCATTCGAGAAGGACTCGAGGCGCTTGTTTAAATGCTCGAGCAGTACGATTTTCTGACTGCTTAGACAGTTCAAGCAATCTTGACACACCGCAGAAGTAATATTTATTCCAGCTTTGATCGAAGCAGGCAAACAAACCAATTCACGTGCAAAGCGATAAATCCTCAGCACGGCTGGTGCCCATCGCGGTTCCGTGCGCCGCGCTTGCCATTTCGAGGAACTGGAGGCTGACGGCGTCGTCCGTCAGCAGCACGTGACATGTCTGGTCGCTGTTGGTGCGCGACAGGGTCTGAACGTCAGCAGCCGGCACGGGCAGCGTGACGACAGAGAGGTACGTGTGGTGGCGCCGCAGCAGCTGGTGGATTAGAGGGATGTCTAGCGGTATGGCCACGTCTGGAAAAGAGCACGGTGCGGGCGACGCAGTTAAGGCATAGTGCTGGTGTGGAAAAACGTGCCCACCCTCACCATGCGGGCCCAATATTAGATCGTAGGCCACTCTATGGTGTGAACGCCACCCGCCATGCCAGTTTTCCTTCACATCTTGACAGCACATGCACATCAATTCTAAGGAAAGTCACATAACTTCGTGGCGCCGCGGTGAATGGCTTTTAACCATTAGCACCCTCCCATCCCCCCTGCCTGCTAAGGTCAGGCCTCCATCACTGTAAGGTTCTGTCTGCGAACCGCATTTCTTCCGTTCCGTTTAAACAATGCGTGCTAGGTATGGATGTTATAAAGCAATCTGTTTTTTTCATTCGGCAGAATCTTTCTGAAGTAGATGGATTTCTGAGATCAGAGCTAACGCTGAGCAATGCTTGTCACCCGAGCCCTGGCCCCACCATCCGATCGTGCAATCTCGGATCTACGTCAAAATTTGGTGCCGAAAGCTAAACGTGCCGCAACATCATGCACGGTCCCTTCTGCCCTCTGACGTCACCTGATCCCCATGGCGGCCGCTGCCACCAGTCGCATGCAGTTCCAATAAAGGGCTAACACCGAACGAAACTCAGAAACCAGGCGCTCCAACCAACTGGGCTAACAGCACATGGGCAGGGACTAGTCAGAAACCAGGCGCTCCAACCAACTGAGCTGACGGGTTATGGGCGGGACTATCGAGACCTGACGACGATGCGCGATGAAGTGACCGCCACGCCAAAATGTGTCCAACATAACATATTATCACTATCAATGACACCTGAATATGCTAGGAAATCATAATTATCTTGTGTTAACAAATGACAGGCTTTCACATCGCAAATATTTGTCTAGATACCTTACCTATCGTTTGATTGTGACGCAGTTCGAGTAATGTCCGCAGCGATCTATGTTGTCTGGTAGATTTAAGCACAACACGCTTTCTTGGCCTTTTTTCGCCCTGGAAGCTGGGCAGACGATGACTTCTGTGAGGTTAACCCACCTTAAGCATCTCGTTAGTGACCACGGCCGTATACTCGTTCATGATCAGCCCTTCGCGTGTGGGTCTAATTGCCGACGTCTTGTAAGATTCGATGACTGTCCTATCGCGGTAGTCTTGGGTTCTGTGCACGATCTTAAGCTCTCCGGGGTCTATAGCTGCTGGGATTCCGGCACCTGGGTATTGGGCCGAGAAACGTTTGCAGAGAGGGGGTTTCGCTGTCTTGTTAATGACCGCAATTGTTCACTTGACCTGAGACGAACAGAGCGCCTGGTGCCTTAGTCAGCATCTCCTTGTTGGGTGTGATGCATCTTAGGGCCACCCTAAAGAATGTCGGCGGCTCTTCACAGTCAGGATATCGTCCGGAATACATTTGGCATGTTTAAATTACGGTTCAGCGTTTAAAAGGTTGAAATATTGGAGTAGATATCGCAGGCAGACTTAAATTCAATGCCTGTCATTTTTTTGTGTGTTTACCGTAACGACAAGTGTCAGCAGCCGACATATAAGCATGCACCCCTATTTTCTCCTCCTGTTCAACCACCAACGATAAATAAGGCGAAGCGAAGTGAGTTCGAGTATACCAACCTACTCGCAGCTACACTGAACAACTTACAAGCTTTAAAACGCTCTGACATGGATGTCCGAAGTTGAAAACATCTGAAAGGTAATGTCGCCGTCTCACGTGCTTGACACTCAGAGATGTTGAGGTGTAGGTATAGATAAGATGCATTTAATTGAGTTTGCTGGTGCGTTTCAGGTACAGAATGGATTGCTGAATGGATAAATTTTCGTTACGTCAAGGAGGGTGTGAATCTTTTGAATCTTTGGGTTGGTCGGAGTTGTGTTGATCTGATTCAACTACAGTGGAAAGTTTCTCTCGTGAGTCGTCTCAAATTGACATTCAAACAACCGTTTAAATGTCAATTTGACCAACCGTCAAAGAACCGCTTGAATTGGATTTTACCACTGCAACACTGGAAGCAAAATGCCGCTTTGTTAGGCAAATTAACACCATACACGGGCTTTTATGCAGTCCTTACAGAGATTTTAACTCAATAACTTTTGCCATTAGAAAACTTCACAGGCTAGAAATTTCTGTGGTTACCCATATGGAATGGTCAGCGAGCTGAGTTGGGTATCAATTTTGGGAGCAATACGAATATGTGTACGGGTAAAAGCAAGGTATTTACGAAGTTGCAAACAGATACGTACTTAAAGGCTTACTACGCTGTGGTGCGGCTCGCGCTCGTCTAGTCATGATAAGCTTCATCACGTCTCTTGCAAGTATTAAGACGGTAAAGTAACCCTGGGCACACACGTTCCTGATGTTCTTTGATGATTTAACCGCAATACTCTGGGAAAATGTCAACGGATGGAAAAAGGGTGGGTAGAGTATCATCTATTGGGTATGGATATCGGGTGGGCATGGGCACAGCTACTTCGGTAGCGGGTGGACAGCGTAAAGGAAATCTTACCCATGAAGTCTCTACTGGTGACCATAATCGACCTCGCAATCCGCCACCGGGTCAAAAGGGAGTTTTTATACACCTTGTGCTATGTCGCTCGGAGTCAGGGCTGGGATTGATTCCTCGCGCGGTGCGAAGCGGAGCTGGAAGCGACTCCCTCGGGCGGAGCTCAACACAGGCTTGCCTGGGTCACTCACCATTGCTTGAGGCTGGGACTTGGCTACCGCTCCGGTAGAACACTATTGAAGTAACGTCCTTCAAGCCAACGAAGTCCAGCACAAATCGCCCTAAGGTCTGCTGGCCACAGCCATTGCGTGCCTGGGCTATCACAGCGAGGCACAGGAGCAGGCGAGCCAGCATCGGGTTGGCGGCGCGCCGAGCGCTTCCTCACCACGCGGCCTCGCACCAGCGCTGCAGACCGCCGACCGTGCTGCTTCAGCCAGCAGGTGCGACCGCGACGGGCCAGCCGCACCAGCCTGGGTGGAACGGTCACAGACAGATGGACCTCGGCTGGGCAGCCCGTGCCCCTCTGGAGCCCGGGGACGTCGCCGAGGTCACTGGGCCGTGCTGACCAGCGGCGCCGCAGCCGCGCCACCTCCTAATCGGCGGGGGCACGGCAACACGTGGTCCCTGTCGCCCGGCGACGGCGGCTTGTACGCCCCCCTAACCGATCAATGGGGTGGCTGGCACTCCGCGTTCCACGACACAATAGCGGGCTTAATTGCATGTTTGCCTTTCCATTGGCTGCATTATGCACGGTTGTGAAAGGCGCTATTTTAGATGGCGAATTGTGAAAAACGGCAGCCCTAGGCTGCAAAACAAGTACGTGCAAGATGCATACGGCGCCGGAATAGCCGACGTCATATGAATTATAAGCAGAGTAAATCAGCAGGTTGAGTTTTGTCAAGATCGGTATGGTAATTATTTCATTACATCACGGCACGGCTAATGGGAGGCACGGCTAATGGGAGGCACGGCACGGCACGGCTAATGGCTGATGCATAAGCTTTTTTGGTGGGCTCTATGGTGCAGTAGCCTAGGCAGGGGGAGGGAGCGTACAGGGAGCACGTGCCCCTCTTCCGTTCCCGGGGCCCCTCTAGCCCCTCGGCACGTACTATTAAATACCTGGTTTGAGGGTCTGCAGGGCCCGAAAGCCGACCGGAGATCGCATTCAAGGGTCCTGGCCCGCAAGGCCGGGCACTGGAGTGCCAGGGAGATGGCCCTGCACTCTGATCAGGGCCCCTAAGTCGATAATAATATGTCGGCCAGACACCACCAGCAGCACTCCGTGGCGGCATGAGCCTGAGGGTCTATTTCTAAAGCAGGGTCAAAGCCCTAGCCAGCGATTTACGTTGGTTGGGGCCCTACTGCGCCTAACGGGGGTCCTGTCCTGGCGAAGAACCCCAAGTCGGCCGGAGACAGTGCTCTAGGAGACCCGAAGAGCCTGGAGGACCCACTGGGTCCAACGACCAAGGGGTCGATTGGAGGGTCTAAGGTCACAAAGCGCTGGTTGAAGTCTTATTCACGGGCCCCGGCCTGCGAGACGGACCCTAAAATGACAGCAAGAAGGCTGTACGTAAGCTGAGTACGTCTGGCCGCGTACGTCGATCAATGACGCCCGGAGTCTATATGGGCCTGTGTGTTGGCCAGGTTCCACTATTATCGCACCGTCGGTTTCGTATCGGTATGGGCCTGAGGGCCCACCCCTTAATCAGCTATAAAGCCGGGGCCAGTGATTAACGCTGGTCAGGGCCCCTACACCTGTAAGGGACCCACAGCGCCTAACAAAGGGTCCTGTGCATGCAAGGGGCCCGAGCCTTCAAAGGGCATTTTTCGATGAGGTCCCAAAAGGGTCACGGCCCCCCAATAGAATCGACTATCTAAGGCCCTGTCGAAGGGCATGATGACCCGAAGGGCTGGCTGTAGATTACATAAAGAATCGCTGCCTATCAGTTCGTGACCTGAAATATCAGTCAGAAGTTCTTTTGCACTGTTTGACAATCCCCTGAGATAATGCGGATATCTAAGTTGGCCAGAGACCACGGACATCGAACGGTTGGCTCCCTGTCAGTCAGGACTCCAGGTGCCCACTTCCCAAGCACTGCAAGACCGGGGGCCACTATTAGCATGGGTCTGAGTCCCCGAAACAGTGGTTAGAGCCTTGTGTCGGCTAGGGCCCACAGTACTTTACAGGGTGTCAGTCTCGGCTACCGGCCCCCGGTCGGTCACAGGTTTTGTTTGAAGTGGTTCAGATAGGGTGGCCCGGCCCCCACCCATAGAGCAGTGACCTGAAATGTCACTCAGCGGGCTTCTATAAGGACCCTCTTTTTAGGGCACTCTATCCCTTTTATAAAGGGCCCCGACACGGAGCCAAACAGCCGGCTCGGTGTTCGATTGAGCCCTTGATACTCATTTTACAAGAAGGAACGAGGCCGGAGCCCCCGATTTGTAACGTTTGCGGCCCTTGACACAATGAGGGGCCCCTGTGTCGGTCAGGGACCACGGTGTCGGGCGGTGGTCGTGTGGCGGCAGGTAGCCATGGTCGGCCAGGGACAGTGCTTGACGAGGCCCAGAGAGCGGCCGAAGGAAGGGTCTGTTGGGACCAAAGATCAAGGAGCCCGTTGTAAAGCTGAACTGCCCGAGGGGCTGGCTTAGGTGGCATGAAGGACCGCCGCCCATGGTCTCAAATGTTAGTTAGGAGGCCTTTTGGACCAGTTGGGGGCCCCTGAGACAGAATATTCCTCTCTGTCGGCCAGAGATCACCAACATCAAACAGTCGGCTCCGTGTCAGTCTGAGCTATGGGGGCCCATTTCCCAAGCAGGGGCACGGCCGGGCCCACAATTTATATTGGTCGGAGCCCATGCAACACTGTGGGGCTCCTGTACCGTCCAGAGTCCCTCAATGCCCAACAGAGTATAACGTGTCAACAAGGGGCGTCGAGTCGGTCAAGAAGATATTTTCTCAACAGGGACGGTAACGGGACTCCGAATGACAGAAGACGTCTTGCGTTGGTCGGGACCCTCTGGCAATGAAAGGAAACAGGAGGGCGTATGCCTATTATTTACATTGAGTCAATGGTAGGTTCCTATGCCAGTCAAGGTCCCTGGTACCAAATGGGGGGCCTTCCAACCCAGTTCCAAGAAAGGTCCGTGAAGCCGAACTGGGGACCATGTGCGAATTATTGGACCACCCACGGCGATCAGGGTGTTTTTGTATCAATAAGGGTTCCTGCGTCGATCCGAGGTCAACTGCGGTCCGCGCGGGCCAAAAGGTATCCCTCGAAGGCCTCCAGATTGGCCATGGGGTCCCGCCCCGCGTCGTCAGAATGGCAGCCGTACACCCCGCGGTGGGACGGATCGACTCTCCAGGCCTTGACCGGGAACAATAATGTGCCCCCACTGTTCTTCTCAATGGGACCCCCTCCCAAATAGGTAAGGGGTAAGAAACGAACGAGGCCATCCAATGTTTGCCTGAGAACGTCTATTCTTTTGCAAGCGACTAGTGAAGCAAATTATCAAAAGGTTTGAACCTGCACGCCCGCAATCTCGGGAGCATGAGCAGCGATGTTGTGGGTTTGAGTTTCCGTAAAACCGAGCGACGTTGGCCGCTGCGAGAACAGCAGGCGGCGTGTGCCGAGCGTGCGAGAGCGACCGTCGTGAAATAATGCTTCCGAATGCCTTAAACATGGATTCGCACCGTTCAAAGGTTAGGGTTTGCGCATCTTTCTTACAGCTTTGAGGTTGTCCTCTGAACAGATGAACAGCCACAGCAGCAACACGAAAAATAGGATTCTACCTTCACTCTTTCAGTTCTACCATCAGACTCCAGCACCACAGTGCGGTACTGTAAAGGCCAATCCGTTCAGTTCATCAATGAAAACTGCACGTGTAGAATATACGCCAGACTACCCCAAAAATGTATGGTTTCATGTCCTAAAACGTTCGAATATACTTACTGAAAATGCGTGAGCCCTTTCGTCTACTCGCCGGCCACAGCTCAGTGTTAGCTGCTGGGCGGACGTTGCGCGTCCCGCGGAGACTGCAGCGCCTGGCATCGAGGTTTTTGCTGCCAAGTTTTGCGAATGTCCATGCTCAGAACTACGTTACACAATTTGTATCACGCATCAATTCTGACTGAATATTGGAAATTCTCAGACAAAATGGTTCATACAAGTTTTTGACCAATATCAATATACATTCGCAGGGTCGTTGTTATCTCTGTACAGCCCAGATCATAGTTTTGACGACGCTTTTGAGCTCTAACGTTAAAAAAACAGCCCACTGGACCAGTGCAAGATGCACCGTCAGTCTTCAAATGCTTTGGCTTTAAAATTCAGATAAAATTTACCTCACTCTAGCTTCTGACTTCATCCCAGTTATAGGAGGTAAAATTGAGAAATATGAAAAGCATGTTCTCATTAACTCAGGTGCCATAATCGGCGACTTTTTGAGTGGATATCTCTTTTACTATCAAAGCTCCCTAAGTCCATCCCGTGCCCCTCCCTCGCCAAAATTCTGGATAAATCTACTGGGTAATGGGCCTATTTTGTCTGCGCATATCGGCAATCTCTCAGCATGATGTCATGGATTCCTGGCGTTGCAAGTCTTTCTCACTGCGGAAATTGCTAGCCTGCGAGAAAACTATGGATACTTCCAACAGGGCTTAAACCATAAAATACACCTCAAACCATAAAAAACTTAAAGATACCAAAGGATAGCAAGTGTACAAAAAAATTATACTGAATGAGACAGGAGACTATGCACTTTGTTGTTTTACTAAACAACACCCCTTGATGGTTCCAATCCTTTTAAATATCTGTTGATGCTTCCTGGGTCTAGCCTGGCTATACAAACTGCAACCTCAGTTATGAAAGGATACCAAACATGGTGACGGACGTTCGACTGACTAAATTAAAATCAATATTGCAGAAAAGACCGGCAAATGACACACCGCTATATTTTACACAAACCTGCGTTGAGCGAACAAAATCCCTGGACAGATTTTAAACTGAAAAGCGTATTTGAAGTTACTTCTGCTCAGGTTCCTGTTGTTGTTCTTCATGCTGGTTACAAGTACACTCCAGCGACTCCCAGCAACCGTGAATGGCTTTAAAGTGGATGCGCACAGCCTCAAGCACCTGTTAGCGGCATATGTGGAACTTGAGAGACGCCGGTCCGTGTCTTGGTCACGTCGGCGGGCAAACTTGACGACCTTTGATGCCGTGCTGCCCAGGTTGTCCAGTGAAATCGCCTTCTCGACACTGCAGATGACAACAGACTAGAATGCAAGCTACTCTACATGGTCTTGATTAATATATTTACCAACTGTACGTATGTGCCCCTAAAGCGGTCTTATCCACGGGTCCATCTGTCCGTGATCTTGCATACATGTCCGCGTGGATCTCACAGCTGTGCTTACCGCATGCTGCCGGCCGCGGCGGCCTCCACTGTTGTCACCTACACGTGTGTGAAGGTGGGGGAAGGGGTGGGCGGTGTACAGTATGGCTACTTCTACGTTGGCAATGCCAACAGCTCCATCGCAGCAACAATGATGTCCAAAGTCACATTTAAAGCAAGGTCAATTAAGATGGCCTATACCGCGGGTAAATAGCGCCAGGTTAAACCTCGCCTGATATCATCTTTATGACATTTCTGGCTGACATCGATCTTTCCTATTACTGACATATGAACTTACCTAGGCTGGATTATCGCCCGCCTATTGGTTGAGGTTCATCCTCTATTTCCATTGCGCACAGTTCACCCTGCCGACTGTCTGCAGGCTGTCGCTCCCAAAGTCACGTGAGCTCCCAACTGAGATCTCTGGAGCATTGTGTTTGGTAGTATATATTACCTGGGTTCTTGTATACACAAACTGCGGTTGTCCTGCGCTCTCGCGATTGGAAAAGGAGGCTCCTGTACCGTGTTAACAGCTTGTGTAGGATTTTTTAAGACCTTGCATGATACTGGTGCTTAAATGCTTTATCTTTTACAATGAAGTCCAAATCTGTTCCCGAATATTGTGAGTGTGTATTGATTTATAGGACGCATGCTTGTATCCTTTTAGTTTGCTTTGTCTTGTCCTCTTAAACATGATTCGACGCTCATAATTGCCGCGTTGTATAGAACGGTGCCGATTCCAATGCATTCATGCGGATAACATAACACCTGGATGAAAGATTCCGGTCACGTCGGCTAGGGAAGAATGACATGTCCCATGACCTTAAACCGCCTGACAGCAACCTGACAACGACCCGACAGACACTGTAGACACGTTTATTTTCATCCGGCACTGTCTGAAACGCCTCGGCTACCCGTGATCGGCTGCCGGAGGGATTAGGGGGGAGGGGGGGGGGGAAGGGCAAACAATGTACGCTGGATCAGAAAAAATAAACGGCTTTGTCACATGCCACGCAAAACCCCTTAAAAATCATGAAAAACCTCGGACGTCTGCAGGGATTTCTAGTATCAGTTTCGTAGCCGCGACAACACCGAGGAGGCGCATCAAGTTAAACCAGTTCGTAATTACGACAAACAATCCAAAAGAAGAAAGGAAACTGCGCTTCACTACACAGATCGCACGAAAACTGCAAAAAATCGCGTGAAAGCCCTCAGTGATGACGACATAACTGATTCATATTACCTAACATCGAAGAAGGTTATAATTTAAAATATGCTATGGCATATTGTAGCCAACCAAATTTCTGACAGTTGATTAGTATGCATATCTATCACCCGTCAGACATCTAGTGGTTTAGTTTGCTCTGGTGAAACTGCCAGTCACGGGTAGGCTGTTATTTCAGAAAATCGGACGGGATTATCTTAATTCCAGGCGGCCACGTAAGGAAAATCCCGCGCCTTAGATGCAGCTGAGCGAAATGCGCACCATACGTTTTCTGAAGACAACCCGATAAGGAAAATGTTCTGAGGCGTAAACGGCGAACTGCACCCTGTACATCGCATGCACTTCTTGACACGAGCTCCGTATCCCTTTTCCGACAGTATCTTATGCAAGAGCAATGCATGCCCATACCCACCGGGTGCGATCATGCTGGACGTTGCGACGGGGGATATTACATAAACATTTTTATTACATTGTTTATTATTGCTTAGCATATAAATAAATAAATATGTATATATATATATATATATTTATATATATATATACATCATATCATGCGATAGTAGATACAAAGAAAATCATTATATCATTATATTATTATTGTACAAAGGGTATTGCAGCGCAGCTGTCATAACGGAACAGGCTACCATAGCTGTGTTACCCGGCGTAATAGCAACGTTTCCAGGCTGGCACAGAGGTTAGTTAAGCTGAAAATGCGTGCTGACCAGTGATAACGTATCCTGAATGGGATGATACGTTCACAGAGCCCATTGCTTGAGCATGCGCCCCTCGCTGGTGAGAGATCACTTACCCGGCCCGCCCGCCACGGGGGACATCATGCTCTAACCCGCCCGTTATCCGTTAAATATGAGGCTTATCTGCCCAGCACCCGCCCATGCCCAGCTATTCATTTTTGTTCTACTATGTGGTGCACAGCGCTGATTCCACGTTAAAGATATCACATTTCGCCGGGCTGTGATGTGATGTGATTTCGCCAGCCTGCTCCTCATCGTACACGCAGCCACAGCGGGCTAAACGGGGTTGAACGGAGAGCGAGGCGGCGTTTGCAGCAGTCACCAGTGTGCCGTATGACATATGGTAGCACGAAACGGGGTTGAACGGAGAGCGAGGCGGCGTTTGCAGCAGTCGCCACGGTGCCGTATGACATATGGTAGCACTAAACGGGTTGCACGAGCGGCCATACGCGCCATGCTGCAAACGTAGCACAATTGCTCCGAGCTTCATGTGAAAGCATATGGCCGTATCCAAAAAAACATGTCTTTGTCGTAACTACGCTAAATTCTAGTCATGATAGCACTATCTCGCCAAGGTCTAATGGGTTTCCTGGTATCGCTTGCCATTCTGAGCAATCTGGCAAACTCTGGCTGTCCTATGCAAACGGGGATAGCATACCTTTATTTGGTGTCTGCTGGGCCTGAAAAGTAGTTTTGTTACCATAGTTTTCGCCTTACTCTAGAATCTAGTTACACACACCTCTGGTGAGTATGTATATATACATGCATGTATATATATATATATATATTATAATTATATATATATATATATATATAGATGTGTGTGTGTGTGTGTGTGTGTGTGTGTGTGCGTGTGTGTGTGCGTGTGTGTGCGTGTGTGTGTTGTGTGTGTGTGTGTGTGTGTGTGTGTGTGTGTGTGTGGTGTGTGTGTGTGTGTGTGTGTGTGTGTTGTGTGTGTGTGTGTGTGTGTGTGTGTGTGTGTGTGTGTGTGTGTGTGTGTGTTGTGTGTTAGTGTGTGGTGTGTGTGTGTGTGTGTGTGTGTGTGTGTGTGGTGTGTGTGTGTGTACGCAGTTTGTAGTCCTGTCCGTTCAGCCAGGTCAGATTAGTAGATATGTGGTTACGCTAATCGATTCATAGAATTTAGATACATGCTAGCTCACATCGTTGGACAGCGAAATCAGGTTCCCGTGTTGACGGACCAGCGCCGACTGAACGCCCTTCCCCTCGGTCCCCACGTTGACGAACCAGCGCTGACTGCCGCCCTCGCTCAGTTCCCGTGTTCAGACCGTTCCCAGTTATGCAGTCGGACCCTACATCAGCCAACATCCGCTGCTGGGCGCGATCGCCCCACGTTAGTTGTTGAACGCGTCAAAATAGCGTCCTGACCGTGGCCTGGCAGGCGGTCACTGCGGGCAGAATCGACCGGGCCGGCGTGCGGCAGGAAGTCGGCGTGTGTCACACGACCATGACGCCCCGCGGCTCTCGGCTGGCCGGCGCTACGGCGGCGCCGCCGGCCCGCAGCGATAACTCCACACCGATTGTTTTTCGAAACTAGGCTGAATAGAGCGACCGCACGACACCGACGCCGGGTACACTGCCGAAGCCAGGTGGCAGCTGCGCTCCAGTCGGTACCACAGCGCCAGCGACGAGACCTTGCCACCCCGCCGCCCGGGGGATGACTTCAGACAGGCCGGCCACCGGTCCCAGCCCTGCCCCGCCGCCCGGGGAGTACAGACAGGCCGGTCACCGGTCCCAGCCCTGCCCTGCCGCCCGGGGAGTACAGACAGGCCGGTCACCGGTCCCAGCCCTGCCCCGCCGCCCGGGGAGTACAGACAGGCCGGTCACCGGTCCCAGCCCTGCCCTGCCGCCCGGGGATGACTTCAGACAGGCCGGCCACCGGTCCCCAGCCCTGCCCCGCCGCCCGGGGATGACTTCAGACAGGCCGGTCACCAGTCCCAGCCCTGCCCCGCCGCCCGGGATGACTACAGACAGGGCCGGTCACCAGTCCCAGCCGTGCCCCACCGCCCGGGGAAGACTACAGATAGGCCGGTCACTGACGCCGCCACATGCTATTGATGCGGGGGGCGCTGGATCATTGCCTGTACGCCGCTGCAAATCACACCAGGTAAACCTACTGGATACAATGGCGAATGCCGGCCTCTGTTCGATCTTTGTAAACATTCAGTTCGAACCTTTTTATGTGATAAATTTACTGGGATATGCCCATGCCGGGGGGAGAGGGGGGGGGGGTTGAGATTGAC
>NW_023596805.1:18235087-18253930 GCF_011947565.3 Pollicipes pollicipes | reverse complement strand
TACACGGTGTATTCCGTCTGACCCTGATGTCGTTCACGTCAGCTTCACAGCGTATTCCGTCTGACCCTGATGTCGCTCACCTCAGCTACACGGTAGTGCCTGCCTTCGACGACGAGTTCGGCGCGCTGCTGCCGGACGGCAACTGGTCGGGCGTGGTCGGCATGCTGGCCCGTGACCAGCTGGACGTCGCGCCCATCAGTATGGGCATTTCGAAGGAGCGCAGACGAGCCATCGATTTCATGCGCGTTCTGAGAGTTGAGAGGTAAGTGCTGCCTGGGTCGGACAACCGTGGTGTGTTCCTGGACTCGAACAAACGGCGCAAGCGATGGCGAAGCGAACTAAACTAACTTCATGTCAGCTAATGAAGGTGGAGCCAGTTGCTAGGCAATCACTTAATGATATGTTGGGTAGGAACAAAATATTTGTGACTTGGAGAGGGCATGCAGACATTGAGACTGCGGCTGAAGAGGTGTAAGGCTGTCAATAAAACCTGCCCATCATAGAATCAGAAGTGCACATGATTGAAGCAAAACGTAGCATGGGTGCTGGATACCCTAAGAAAACGGACCATGTAAGCGGATGGACAAGAATGCCGCGCATTCAGCGCCAAGCATTCACTTAAGGGTATGTCTGCTGACATGGGCTGCTTAATATCAAATGCCCCGAAATTTCCCAGCAGAATAAGACGAAACCTTGGCTATTATTTCTATACGGTTTTTGAACTGTTATGCCTGAAATAATGGCATATATGTTTAAGGCAGGCTGCCAAGTACAGAAGTCCCATTCCATGAAAGTATGTGAACATGCTAAGAATTCCGTGCTCCGAAAATACCAACAGTTGTCAATAAAATTTGCCCAGCAAAGCCGATTTTTCTGCGATTATTCAGCTTCATCACTAAGATGAGGATGAAAGATAAAAAATGACCTCATGTGACCGAATGGTGCAAGGCGATAAAAGTGTCTACATGATATCCTAAACTCAAGCACTGTTGGACCAATTTCTCCATCACCCATGGCATTGTCATACGCGAATCTGTGCTGGTTTTGCATGTTGGCGACCTTGAGCCAGGTAACTGATCACCAAGTTATTAAACCGTGAAATTTCATGTTTTTTCACGTTAGTACTAGGAGGCAGATCACCTAAACGTTTTCACCGTTCAACTTTACATATGTCAATATCCATGGTCTATCAATTTGATAACCTATAGGCATAAGTCAGCTCACATCTCGAGTGGCATAGACGTCAATTTGAAATTGGTGAACTTAATCGTGCTTGTCAGCGGGAAGATCGTAATAAAACATTTACCAATCGATCCAAAATTTGTGATTTCATATCATCCTTTTCATTTGATGACCTCAGGTTTGGTCACAGGTAAATAGAAGCTAGAACGTGATGTTTATGTTCGCGGACAATCCTCTATCCCCACGAACTTTTTTGGACAGTTTCTTCAAACCTTCCTCTCAGATTTGGAATGCAAGATTAACTTTTTGAATTTGGTTTGGGGCCCTTAAGACAGGTCACAGATGACAAAATGACTAAAATGTGTTATTTTTGTTTTAAGACATCTTTGTGTTTAAGTGGTCGGCTGCTTTCACCAAACATTCCCGATGACTCCCAAACATTCCCAAAGATTCCCGATTATCTAAAATATACATATCAACTTGCCCGTGATTTTGTGACTCATACGACCTTAGATCTAAGGTCACATGTCATCAAGTCGTCAAGATGTGTTTTGTCGTGCTAGCAGGGAATCCAGTGGTCGAAAACTAGTGAGGAGCGTAAATAAGCAAGGCAGCTGATAAGCAATCAAGACCCAATTCGATTCGCCAAGATTTGATTCAAGACGATTCGCCCGGTAGTTTTCGGGCACTGAATTTCTGAAAACGCTTCACTAAATTTTGACAATTAAGTGACCTGTGGCGTGACATAAGGCCATGAAATATCTAAGTCGCAAATCCCGAAGAGGCTGGTAAAGGTTCGCAGTAAGTCATCCGAGTGGTTTGTGAGCATGACAGTTTCCGCAACACAAACATGACGTTCTGGCGTTTTGGTGATCTGTGACTTAATATCACCGAATGAAAATGCGGAGTTAGATCGCACATTCTAGATCGATTGGGTAGGGTTCCATGGAAATCAGCCTGGCAGTTTCCAAGGACGGGATTATCCACGAACTGCAATATCATATTTGTGCCATTTGCTGACATGAGAGCTGACCTAAAAGTCACCATATTGGTAGACCAGAGATCAGTACACTTTTCAAATGGAATGGTAAAGGCCGCAAAGTCACAGGTTTCGTGGTTTCCGAGCGTTCACATGGTAGATTATGAAATTTTAGGCCTTTATAAGTTGGTAGCTAGTGACACCACTCAAGATCACCAATTTCAAAGTCAGAAGAAAATCGCGTTTGGTAAATCCATTGGCAAATGTTTGAGAGAAATCGGACCGACAGGGCCATTGGCTACGTGACGAACACCGAGCTGGTGGTGCCTGGCGGCAATAGTTAACCAAGTCGAGTTTTTTGCCTATAATTTAGCGCACGTCAAACGAGTAAATCTCGCTTTTATAGACACCAGCAAAATGGCAACAGTTAAGCATGGCAATTAAGCAAAGCGTGGCAACAGTAGCAGCAATTTATTTTCTCTTTGGCAGCCGTCGGGAAAGAGCACGTCCTGTTGCGGCGTGTGCGGCCTAGTCAAAGTAGTCTGCACACAGATCCCGCGCCAGGTTTGTGTCAATGGTTTCGCGATATAAGGATGATAGATCTTCCTCTTTGTCGACGTTGAATTTTATGGACGTAAGTGCTACCTTAACGTAACTCTCAGTCATCCATAATCTGGAAGTTCGGAGAGGGAATTGGAGCAGATCAGGAGCTTGTCGTCGAAGCGGTAGGTAAGAAAATGAGTCCTTTAAGCGAGATACTGTCTGCACTGGAGCGGAAAATCGTGGCTTGCGCAAGCTGGTCCGTAAACCTGAGACATCGGTCGTAACTGAGCAATATTCTGGAAAACTTGGTCCTCATAGTTAGTGAAGATGAACTCCTGGAGCCAAAAAACTACCAAATCCCCAGCAAAAAACTAGATCTATGACCATAAATGTGATCGAAGAGAATTAAACGTAGATGTGGAGAGAGAAAGAAGCGGCATGTCACCGCCTCAAAAACGAAAAGGAGCTGGTCAAGTTTCAGGATCTAGGTTATTGGCTTTGTGTCCACTCAGCGGGCCGCATGAAACCGGTTACGGCTGTTTTGTAGGCTTTTGATTGGGGTACATCCAAACGACGTGATAGATTCTGGCTGTAGGTTCACCTTTCCTACCACGAAAGCCAAGCTCTTCTAGCATTGAGGGCTGCGTCACTTTTCCGTACAGAAAATAACAAAAAGCGTTAAGTGGCTATGGCAATAGGGCATGACTGAAAGGGGACTAGAACGGAGCGAAAACAGCTGTGAGTGACGATGGGTGATGGGGGAGGAAATCTGGACGGTAGCGAGAATTTGGTCGGGCGCGGGGTCGTTTTCCTCGCATGTGTATGTAAACCAATATCAAAGCGCTTGCGTTGCCAGTTTGGGAACAGTACACACGTAACCTTTGGCGATTTCTATAGGCGCCATCTCTGGATACGGATTGGTGAGAAATGTCTTGAGCGCCATGTTTAAGCATCACAAAACAGAGAAATTAAGAAATGTTACTTTGGAATGACGCGTGGTGACCAGGGCAAGGTCAGCCCAGCAACGACCCTGCTTTGTCGCGTCGGTCGCAGAACAGCCTCTGCGGAGATGGGATAGGGAGCAACCGTGAATTCATCTCGTTTCCTGCGCCGCCGTAGGGTAAGACATGAAGTGTCGTATATCTCGGAAACACTGCTCGAAATGGGGGGGGGGCAGTTGTGCGCCCAGCCCCCATCTCAGCCGGCTCGAAGTAGTGGGACAGCTGCGCCCAGTTCCGATCTCAGCCTGCTCGAAGTAGGGGGACAGCTCTGCACAGCTCCCACCCCATGCTCCTTGAAGAAGGAGACAGCTGCACCCAGTTCCCATTCCAACCTGCTCGGAGTGAGGGGACAGCTGCGCCCAGCTCCCACCCCATCTCCTCGCCGCCCCTGTGTCGGATCAAACAGGTAATAGCGACCAGTGGCTTGAAACCTCGCGTCATGACACGCCGAACGTCACTGGGCTCAAGCGACCAGCGGCCTGGGACCTCGCGTTATGACACGCGAGCGTCACTGGGCTCAAGCGACCAGCGGCCAGGGACCTCGCGTTATGACACGCCGAGCGTCACTGGGCTCAAGCGACCAGCGGCCTGGGGACCTCGCGTTATGACACGCCGAAACGCCACTGGGTTCAAGCGACCAGCGGCCTGAGGACCTCGCGTTATGACACGCCAAACGTCGCTGGGCTCAAGCGACCAGTGGCATTGAGACCTCGCGTCATGACACGTCGAAACGTCACTGGGCTCACGTTTGCCTCCGTGCTTTTACTGTAACGGAGAAATAAGAAAAAGCTTAACTAACTAAAATTTTCTGGGCCCGGGAAGTGACCCCGAGTTTAAGTCCGGAAACCCGGACTGGCTCGGGTCCCCATGAGCCCAGTGCTGGTTGCGCTTCAACACCTGACGCGTGTGCCGAAGGTGAGTAAAACAAACGGGGGAAAGGACAACGGCGCCCCTCGCAACAACACACACCATCCCCGACCTCCTCCTCCGCCATCTTCGAACGCGGCTAGTGCCCGAATTCCGTCAAAGAGACGCATATCCTCGCAGACCCGATTCTGGCAGCGTGGCCCTCCGCCGGAGCTTGCCATTGCTCGGCGTCCGGGCAACGTTACTCTCTTTATGGTGTTTCTTTAGCCCTTTGCTTAATGTCACGAGATTATTGTTTAATAAGGAACTTACGTAAGTTGTTGGGTGCATGCGCGAGGAGCATTATTCACATAGATAAGACAGTAGTAATGGCCTTATTCCGCATATTTATATTACTTCTACCATTTGTTTCGATACACACATGTTGCCGAAATATCGACGCATCTATATCTCCATTCTCCCGGCTTTTCTCCGAGGAATAAGGCTATTACTACTGTCTTATCTATGTTTAATCAACAACCATTGTGACAAAAATAAACGCACCTTCAATGCTGGATTGAGAGAAAAGCTTTTTGATGTGCGTGCACGTAAATAATTTATATTTCCGTGGCACACGACCAGATCTTATTCAGTAGTTGTCATTTGCTCCTGGGCTATTTCCTTTAATATCTTTGGAGTGGAGCGCCAATCATCTGCTGTTCCAGAATTGTGCTCACAGAACCGGAGCGTTGTCCGCGTGTTTTTTGGAATTAGAGGTCCTGCCGACCAGTTTTGACCATCTCAGGGCTATACAATGCAGGAGAATGGATAACAGTGGGCAGAGCTTTATGTATTTGGGGGTCCATCTGCCTAGACTAAGCCCGCTCGAGCACCCCTATGTGGGTATGTGCTCGCCGCCCAGCCGGAGCCCCATCACGAGGGGCACATCGGCCCCTCCTGGCTGACGCATGCAGCCTGCCTGCACAAACGGGACGTCGCAAGGAGACAGGCTACGGCGAGAGAGATGGCAAACGGGCGGATAAACCGGAGCCAATACTTCCGACTGAGCATGCAACCGAGTCTCTGATCGTCACGTGGGTTAATTGGACCGGGTCTTCCAGGAGCCACATCTTCGTCAGCAAGCCGTCGATCGAGGACCCGAGCTGGAGCGCCTTCCTGGTCGTGTTCCACCCGACGCTGTGGGGGGCTCTATTTATCACCGTCTTGCTGAGCAGCGGGGCTGTTGGCGGCATGTACTGGCTGGAGAGGCGCCTCGAGCTGGCCACGCTGCACGAGGGCAACTTCGGATGGGGTGACAGCCTGATGTACTGCCTCGGAATGGCTTGCCAGCAAGGTAATGATCGCGACAGAAACATATGGCGAACGATATTGATGATTGTAATTCCTACTTCATGATTGGAGAATCACGTGGATTGTGATGCAGTGATGTAGCACAGCGCACTCTAATGATGGCCATTTTACAGGGGCCGACGTTAACCCCCAGGGGCTCGGCACAAGATTCTTCTTCTGGTCTTTTTTCGTTGCGATGCTGTTGGTAAACTCCTCGTATTCAGCCGTTCTCATGTCATTTTTGGCGGTCAGAAACGCATTCATCCCCTTTGAGAACTTCGAAGGGTTTCTAGAAGACGGAACATACACTTTGGGGGTGGTAAACCACTCCATTTATGTGGATCATTTCAAGGTGAGCAAACATGTGTGTGGGTGGAGTCGGGAGCCGGACAGTTCATAAACTTGCTTGCTCGCTGTGTTCCTGCACTGGTTTGAAAATATTGCAGATGACAACAAATTATTCATTTGAATGGGTCGGCTGATTTTTTTTTAGAAACGCATGACTCTGAATGTAAAACATCGCCATTAGGAAGACCAGTCGCCAAGTAGGATTGCGAGTAAACATTTTGCTCTGAGATCCACGAAATGTTCAGTGACCACATCTTACCGCTCGAAAGGCAAAGAACATTACTTGAGGACTTAATACTTGCCTTTGCTATGAGCAAGCAGAAGAGATTTTTCGCAATATTTTAGGCCACGGCATCTGAAATCCCAACGGACGCCAGAAGGAAGTCATTACTGCTGAAAAAATCCATAGCGACTTTGAACATTGGGAAGTGGGGTGATGTCGTGCTGCTTACCGCTCAGACCATTGTAGGGCCGGTATGTGGATGTAGGGCCGGTATGTGGATGTAGGGCCGGTATGTGGATGTAGGGCCGGTATGTGGTTGTAGAGCCGGTATGTGGGTTCCCGCCTCAAGCACGGCACTAATGTGGCCTATATCTTACGGTCAGTCGGTAACTGGCCATCGACGGCTTGCCGAAATGTGTTTGAGTGGCATGAATCCGGTAATCTGATCCGGCATGCGATTCTCAAAACATTCAGTCAAATTATCAACACGAAATTTCTTGACTGAGAAGTGGGCTGCTCTGGATGAACAATTTCTGATGAAAAGTCGTCACTGCGAAATGAATGCTACCGTTAAAGTGAGCATCAATTGCTGCTGCCCAATTAAAACTCTATTCCTGCAATCACGTTATTGAGCTTTAAATTACGTTGAGCAGCATTACAGACCCAGCTGTCAGTGATGGATAGTGATGCAAAGTTTTCAAATCACGACGTTTTCCCGATATACAGCAGAAACGTTACCTTTTCGGTGATTTTAACTGTGCACCTACATCCTGCATTTATAAGACTTACATGTTTAGTTACTCTGGTAAATTGTTTCTCTTTGACAGGTGATGAAACCACCATCAATACGAAAATATATGCGAAATTATATGCATTGTGAGATTATTGCGGCAAGTAGTGATATTAGCAGCATTACGAAAGTTTTGGTGAAAGTTTGGGTGCAATGTTTTCTTCAAAACCTTTTAATATGTTTAAACGTTTATTTCCTTAGAATCACCGGTTCCATGAACGTTTGTGGCTCAAAATGACGGCGGAAATCTAAGACATGTGTATAATACACACACACACACACACACACACACACACACACACACACACACACACACACACACACACACACACACACACACACACACACACACACACCACACACACACACACACACACACACACACACACACACACACACACACACACACACACACACACACACACACACACACACACACACACACACACACACACACACACACATATATATATATATATACATATTATATATATATATATATATATATATATATATATATATATATATATATGTGTGTGTGTGTGTGTGTGTGTGTGTATGCTTATATAATTGTGGCTAAGAGCATTTTGACAGTTTAAGGAAAGATAACGTTCATTCGGGGAAAATTATGTCATATCTCTTCCTTGCGAAACTTTTCAAAACACCTTTTAAAAAATCGTGGCATGTCTGATACAGACGCGACAAACAGACCCCCTATGTCCTGGTTGGCGTCCCGTTAATAAGCATTGTTAGTTACAAAGCTTACTTATTCTGGTGTGACACATGATTCATGACTTTGAAGTGAATTGTCCTTGAAGGCTGCCCTGCTCTTCATGACGCCGGCACCAATAATACTGGCGCGGCCTGGTAACCAGCCCCTTCAACCGATGCACGCAGCTGGCACGCCTGGCATTATCCTAGACTTTAGATAAAATAAAGGCTGCCTTTCGCTCACAGTGTTGAAACTGTCAGATATATGGGTCGAAAAGAAGACCTTTCAAAGTTTTATTCCCATCCCTAACTTACTTTTTTCTGCGCCCTGTCACCACCAGAAGCGACAAGTCAGATAAAGATGCATCTTTCTGACAGTACTTTTATTTGTCATTCAGAAAACACTTCACAAAGCATATTGACTACATTTTCCATTTTTGATATGAGCAAAGAAACAAAGCAAATAGAGCAAAAAAGCAAACAAAGCAAACAATCTTTCGATGTATTCAAAGGCTACAATCTGCTTTCATATTTCATGCGATCCAACAACAACAAGCCGTACGTGATATTTGAATAGCTGTGTCATCTGAAAGGGAAAAACATTGAAGCTTTAGGACTACATGTGGCGGGGAATGGTCAGAAACAGCTTATGCAACATCGCGTGTACACCCACGTGTAAAAATCTGTTGAAAATCTAGCTCAGTTAGCTTTCGTTAAAACGCCTATTGAATATGGCACATGCAAGGAGGGTATCTGATACGGAAATTGGATGTAGACGGAATTATTAGACGGAAGTGCAACATCATTCGTTACGGCTATGCTCGATTCGTCATCATCTCACGCTTGAAGCGTGCAACCTCTTCATCAAGGCCTATTTTTCCCCATATCCTGTACTGCCTCTCAGTTTGGGACGGGGCCACCGCCATCGGCCCCTTCTATCGCGATCGGGTGCAAAAAGTCGCAAATTTCGCGGCCAGGGTCGTCATGGGAGCGCGAGGTCGAGCTCACATTTCACCGGTCGTAAGTGTGTTTGGCTGGCTTAGTATGGGAGGCCTTCTGCACCGTGACTGCACTGGCGTCCTCAGGGCCTCAAATCAATCCGTATGGTGGTCCGACCGCTACTAAACCTTCGGACCGCTTTGAGTGAGAGCATCACGCGGTCGGCGGCGATCGGTGCTTGGAAGTTGCTCGCTCTCCGGTTGTCAATGTCGCCTGGGGTGTTTCAGGCGGCCTTGTTTTGGAACCACCTGCCGCTGCCGGTTTGACCTCCCGGAGCCGTGCTGTGTTTATGCCCAGTCTTGACCGATGTAAAAGGAGGACTTCGGACTTTGTGGGCCTTTCTCAAACTCTTGTGTTTTCATCATCGCTGCATCTTCGTTTTTATCATGCGACTTGTAAGTCATTGACTCGTATCGAGCATTAGGCTATACGTACGGAAGGATTCGTAGCAAATGCATGGTATGACATGCGTGTACAAATTTGCGGTATACCCTGATCGTGTTGCACAAATCTGTAAGATCTCTAACGCTGATATTTATTTGTTCACAGTCATCGGGAAGTTCCACACTGCAAGATGTTCATGCAAAGCACGTTACAATAATGGACACTATGGAAAGTATCTACGCCAGGATAAAGCACGACAAGCAGTTTGCTTACATCTTCGGCTATTTTGGTAGGTACATTGTCATATGACGCTGCAGGTGGAGCACACCCGATAAATGTTTGTGTCCTATACACGCTGCGAGTGATTGCAGTGATGCTCGGTTCTGTCCAGATAAAAGGAATGTTTGTGAAAGGAATCGATTGTGCCGAAAAAGATTTTCTTAGATAGGGCAGAAAAGTGTGATTTCAAATGAAGCCTGCGAACACCATCAAATTCTGTAACATTGCCACTTTTGCGCTTCACGTTGACCGTAATTCATGAACTAAAATGGTGTAACATATCAGAGGTATCTTTGCGCAATGCTCGGTCTGCCACAGGGTCCTTCTTGGGATTCAAATTTTGCGGGATTAAAGCGGTGCGAAGCATAAAGTTGAGCAAGGGAAGATACCCTATGCTGAGAACGGTATGATTTCACCTTCTCCGTCTTGAAGGCTAACCATTTTTAAAAGCCCTTATCCTTTCATCGTATTGTGCTGTCTGGCGTAGCAGGAAATGCAACATGACCCAAATCTTGTCTGCAAGATGGCGAAGAAGTGTACTGATAAGCATGGACGGGGGCCGGGACGAGCATGATGTCATGGAAGGCCAATCTATAGAATCACATCTGGCTTGTAACAAGAGCGTGGCTTTGGTGGCCCGGCGTCGTGCCGGCCCTTTGTCTTCGAATGGTGTAATGGGCACTCGACTTTGGCCTCTTTCAGGAAACGAGGACTGCAGCCTGGGAAGCTTCAGGGCCCAAGGATTTGAATTTCCAGTTGCAATGGCTCTTCAGAAAAACTCCCCATATAGAATGTTTTTCGACTACCAGTAAGTGAACATGTCATGTACATGCGCCTATTCTAGATTTACGTAAGGGTTGAGCCGAAGCGTCATTATCACGGATTGACTTTTGTTTGGACTATCGCTGTCGTCTGGTGTGTAAGCAAGTACAACAATTTTTCGCCCGTTTACTCTCCGGTCGTCATCAGGTGCTATTGAGTTCTGAAAAGAATCGGATGATGTATGACTTTCAGCCATATACGCCTTACAAACCCGAATTTTCTTCTTGGAATAGCTGGGATCCGAAGCAGAGTTTTTTTATTTTGAGTCCAATGATCCTCCAGCTGAGGTAACCGGGAAAATAATATTTCGGTGTCAATACCTTGGTGTCATTCATCTTCTGAATATAAGTTTTCTTATGTAAAAACATTTCTACACACATGTACATGCATAATGCACCAGACGAGGACAGTAATTCCAAGTGTTACATCCGTGATGCGCCTATTTGCTCAAAATTTCTTGATGTCGTACTTTCTTTCTTCGGCCATTTCTCAACCGGAATAAGTGGACCCTACAAGTGTACCGATGCTTCCCAGCCATGCGGGCCGGGTGCCCCGCTCGGACGACGCGGCGTGCGAGGGGACAGAGACGGGCTAAGACAGTGGGGAGAGGCGCTTTGACAGGGGCAAAGATAAAGCAGGCTAGCTGGGAGGCGGAATGCAGCTGGGTCAGGAGCGGCAGACGCAGCAGAATGATACGGACGCGACTTAGAAACAGAAACCCGGAGCCTCGAAACTGGTGACGACAGGTCGGAATCCGCTCTGGCCCCTGCGACTTATACTAAGCTCGTGTTCGGCCGATAAAAAAAAATTAAAGAGTGATCATCTCCCCATAATCATTGATGGATAATCTCCATTTATGCTCGGCAGGTCCGCACAATAGCTCGCTGTTTCTCACATGTCAAGCAGAGCCAACGGTCATAGCTAGGCATGGCAAACAAAGATTCTCCGTATTGACCACACTGGGAAAATTATGTGGGACTCTTCTTCGGCACGGAGGATTATTCGCGATATTGTTGCGCATTGGCAGTGTTGAAGCCCAACATTTCGGATGTTATCAGAGACAAGCTGCCCCCGAACGCGCTTTTGTCAGCGGCTTAGCTCTGGTCGGGGATCTGACCACGGTCGCCACCGGGCCCGTCCTGCCACTTCACACACCCTTTCCAACATTTCGATATCCCAACGTCCTTCCTGTGTTCCCTGCGTTCGTCGTCCGACGTGGGGGTCGCCAGGTGGTCAGAAAGGTACGGAGTAAAAAATTTCAGCACGTCAGGATGAAGACGGCCTTTAAAAGCCATTGCATACACGACAGACCCCTATGAACGACACGAGCTGTTGTAAAATAGGATAAGATAACCAGTTGTGCTCCATTTAAGACATTCCTGTAAGGGTATGTCAATTATTTCACTTACTAATCTAAGCAAGTCAGGACAGGGCGGGACAGGGCCCAGGGGAACACCCATGTGTCCTCCGCCAACATGGTTATATCTCCACCTACTGATTTTCTAGAAAGTGACTATCCATGACGGGCTGTACCACAATCTGAAGGTGATGTGCGGATGCCAAGAGTCATGTTTTCCAGCCTTCTTCTTCAGCGGCTCAGGAGATGATGCTAAAAACGCTTAAAAGGCGTTCAGCTAAACCCATACTGTTAATGCATGCGCCTGCCAACCGTCACAGGTGAGGTAAACAGGCCGCTCACTTTGGTTGGCTCGTCTCATTTCCGAGCACCTCGCGCGAAATGGCGCTGCAGAGCTAAATGTAGTCTAGTTGAAATGCATTCCTTTGAAGATCTCACAGGGTTATCTTCAATCATATCTTCTTCTGATCAATGTATCCGTTATCAATCTCCATTAAGCCCGTATAGCACACCTTCACATAATTCATGCAAGAGGCTGCTCAAAACTGACTACGCGAACAGCAGATGTTTTCCTTCCGATGGCACCAGGCGGCGGTCGTCCCGACGACGTCAGCGGCTGCTCCGCGCTGGGTGCTCTGCGTCCTGGCTGCAGGCCACTACACGCGATCCATGCTGTGGTGTGAGTCGTTTGAGGGCATTACGGTAGGTCTTCGCGCGTTCTTGCGTCATTGCGGTATGTTTTGCGTCATTGCTTCTTCTTGGCTTTGCTATCGGTATTGTGCTCATTTGTCCGTAACCGCAGCTCAGGCAATCATTTGATCTTCTCGTCGTCTTTTTACTTAAGAATTGTTCTAATATTTCTAGTCCGTGTTATGCGTTGCTGTTGGTGTATTGTTGTCATTTCATGCTTGTCACAGAGCGCATAGATATCTCTGTAGTCAATGGTGTCTAGAAGCCGACGCTGCTACAAAAGCCGACGCCAATTAGAAGCCGACACTGCTACGGCACGATTTCCGGCCAATAGGCCCCGGCTTCGTGACCGGCATCAGTCGTGAAGGTCTTGCATGTGATAGAGTCTAGCTGGCGTCGAGGTTTTTCAATCGAAACCCAGGGTTGCATAAGGGAACGTTGATACCGGGGGCAGAAGTGTTAGACAAAGCCATACATCTCTGAGAGACTTTCTTTGGCAACACAACAATTGAATGAGCAAATTACCTGACCTATGGTCAGCTATGAAGGTCAGACCAAGGTCAAAACCAGCTTATTTTACTACTTAAGGCTTGCTTTATAAGGTGCTTTCTTACGTCCATTTGAATATATTGATTGCAGGAATCGCATTATGCAACTTCCATGGACTCTTTAAAGATCACGGTAAGTCACTGACCTAAATTAACCCAGGTCTACGTTTTGTTTTTAGGAACGTACTTGCCAAGCGTAATCTTCGTCCCTTATTCAAATGCAAAACTCAATACAGTCTCGTATCATTTTGGTCACCATGACCTTCAAAAGGTCAAATAAGGTCACTGACCTTAAATGAGTATGTGGCCTTTTGCTTAGGATAGTATCTAGGTTCTAGGGGGTCTTTGGAAATTTACATGAATATTTGACCTTGTTTGACCTTATTTGACCCGATGTTCATGATCTAGGAACATTAAACTTTGACCTAAGTGAGTTCATGTACAGGTTAGTACACTCTGTGAATTTAGTGTTTCTAGCTCTCTTAGTTTCTGAGATCTCGGGGGGGGGGGTCAAATTGACCTCCTCTCTCTGAACGAAGGGTATCCAAACCAGCCACCCGGGTGCGCGTTAAATGGCTACATGGAATAAAGCACCGGCCCTATTAAATGGCATGGAATAAAACACCGGCCCTATTTATTTGCCCATGGTTCAGTTGACTCATTCCAAACTGATAGAGCTCAAAGGCTTTGCCATGTATAGTTATGGGTTCTATAGAAGCATTGCGGATCCCGGTGAACGTACATTGTAGGTCGAGGTGGGGTCAAAAATTGCATCAAAACGGCCAACCCATTCGCCTGTGGATGTTTAACAATCAAACCAGAATTGCGTATTGAGATAACTTGCGCAACAAAGTTTGCACTTGCGCGCTTCCGAGTGAAAAACAAAAACAAAAACCGCGAAGCCTGGTGGGTACAAGTATCCATAGGTCGCGCGGCGTCGGCCCGCGTGGTCAACATTAGGGCGGCGGGCGAACGCGCATGATGACGCATCTGGAAAAAAGTACCCTTAGAACGGTTTAGGACAGCAACTGGCAATCGTTACGAGACAGTCCGGGAATGCAATTTTACCTTGGTGATTTTGATACTGACATTAGGAACGGATTAGCATTTACAGCACCGCATGCTGGTGCGGGAACCTGGTTATGGAATCGGGCAGAGTAAAAAAGCTTGCGCATCTTTCTCACAACATACAATGGTCTGATCTGCCTTGTTAACATTCAACCCTGGATTGGCCGTTTTTCATAACGCGGACTGTTAGAGGGGTGGGGGGGGGGGGGATGATCCCCAACCCCATCCCTGGTGTTTCTAGTTAATTAAAATAGAACTTAGCGGAAAACACCAGTGGATTGGTGTTAATAAGATCTCGCGATTGAGGCTAACTTTCATGTCGTTGATATTCAATAAGTCAAACCCATTATGGCAGGTTTAAGAACCAATTTCCAGAAAATAACATTTGTAGCTTTACATCATACCTACGAGACTATGCCTTATGGGAACATGAAACTTGGATGGGCGTGTCCCTTCTTTCATAATGAGTACAATGTTGCATATTTTGATGCGTTTTGAAGGCGTGTTTGTTATATATAGCTCCGTTAATATAACAGTGTCGGCTCGCGCGCGTTGCGCGAAAAGCTAGACACGTTCATGGCTTCAAAAAACACGCATAATGGATACCCTCTTAATTACAGGAAATTGTGACGAGATTGCAAAACGTACCAGAGGGGTGTTCTCCAAAAACCGTGGCGGGTTGGATCCCCCCCCCTCCCTCCTGTATGGCAAGGGTTAACATAAGTTGCTCCCAACCTCAAATGAGCGGCTTGTGGATTTTTTATGTTCGCAAGCTGTTCAGTGCATTAGCGAGGAACATTTTCACATGGATAAGACCGTAGTACTAGCCTCATTCCCCAACTATATCTTCAGTTTTCCTGGTTTTTTTATATTTTAAGGATAATTAAGCTACATTTCCTTCCTGTTAGCCAATAAACCTATGATGGTACCAAGAGGACGAATGGTTTCATTTATAGTTCCTATATAGTTCCTATTATTTTTGTCACCGTAAAAGGGTGACAAACCCTCCCCTTACCCACATACATAATGCTACCTTAGTGTATTGATATAGTAGGTTCTAGGTGTCCATATTGCACAAAAAGTAATTTCACCAAACATGCAATGCAAGCATTAATCAAGACACCATGCAGCCACACAGAAGATGGCTTCCTTTCATGTGACTGGACCCGATCCGAACTAATAAAAAATTGATAAGACAGTAGTGATAGCCTTATTCCTCGTAGAAAAACCAGGAACATGTAGATACAGATGCGTTGATATTTCGGCAACATGCCTTCATCCAGACGAATATTACAAGGCATGTTGTCGGTATATCAACGCATCTGCATCTCCATTCTCCTGCTTTTTACGGGTATAAGGCTATTACTTTTGTCTTATCGATGAGCATAACGTTCTTCGCAAATACATTTAAAAACCAGTGGAAACCGCTTTCAAGCAATCAACCAGCCAACAAGCTATGATAAAAATGTCCAAGACGTTAAGCCTAAAGGCATCCGGAATCTTGTAGCAAATGGTTCGGTCTGCTTTACCCAACATGCCCCAACATAAACCATATCACAAAACTGGGACTGCATGGAACGCATCCATAACATTTCCCAAAGCTTGAGCATAAAATACCCCTAAAAGTAGTCAACAAAAACAAGTAGTCAACTAAAAGGGAAACAACCGAACGAAAGCTGAGCATATTCTTGAAGAAGAATGCAGATGAGGGACATCCGACAGATCCTCAATACAGACATTTCAAGCAACTTCACAAACGAAGTGCCGCATATGTGTGAACTGCCCAAGACGCACTGTACCACCGTACTCTTACGACCTATCGTTTACTCCCGGGTTCAGTCTGCTATCTTTTGAGGCAGTGTCTCATGAGAGAATCAGCCCTCTTGGTGGGAAGTCATCGAGAGGCATGAAGAGCACAGCCCAACTTGTCTCGTAAGAGCGAGATATGTACCAAAATCTGACAATAAAATGATCAGCTTCGACTTGGTAAGACTGCTCACCAACGTGTCAACGCATGAAATCTTTCCGGTTGTGAGGGACCGGTTGCGGGACGATCATACACTCGTGGAGAGAGCCGGCATCCTAAGCAGCAACATGATTAAGCTACGCACAATCTGTAACAACATAACCGTGGTCGGGCTAAACAAAGCAGTGCTACCAACATCTCCATGGAACATTTCGAAGAAATGACGACGGAATCTGCACCACTGGAACAGCTGGTGGTGGCTGCGTTACGTCGATGAAACCCTTGCTCTCTGGCGAACACCGGGAAGATGTAGTGACGTTCCTCGCTCACAACAGCTTGCGATCATCCATCCAGTTCACGGCGGAACGTAGACAGAAGGAACGAAGACAGCGGCCTACCGTTCCTAGATGAACTAGCCGAGAGAGCTACCAACAGGTCTCAGGCACCAGTGTGCAGGAAACTAACAGCAGCCGGTCGCTACCTAAACTGCGAGCCACACCACAGGGACGCAGTCAAGACAGGCCTCGTGAGATGTCTCCAGCATGGCGCAAATGCTATCAGCGACGGTGTGGTGCTAGAGAGGGGAGAACAAACCACCAATCCGAGACTCTCCGCAAGAGCGGGTACCCGAAGGGCTTCATAGGCCGGAAGCACGAAGAGCATGCCAGACAAGCGGGGCAGCTTCAGGAAAAGCCAACAATAACCGCATTATTCCTATACAACACCGGCTTCTCAGAAAGGAGCAGAAGAATTTGTGGACGATGCAATATCCGTGTACCTTTTAGAAGTAGCTCAACGCTCCGGATAGCACTTACCAAAGTCAGACCACGGGCATCTATAAAATACACGAAGAACTGCATATGCATCATACCGTGCAGCTGTGGTAGGTCCCTCAAAGGAGGGACAGGTCACCCTCTGTCAGGGTTAGGCCGGAAGGGCACAGAAAGGCAACCATCCGAGGTGATCCTTTAAAGTCTGGTGTGGGTAGTATGTATGGTCAGACGGCGATCACCGGTCAGCACAGGACGAACCTATCATCATCGGCAGCGAGCAACACTGGAAAGTCAGACAGATATTGGAGGCAGCACACAGGACCTTGGCTAATAATCCCATGGACAAGCCAAGCGTAGACATTTTTTATCGATTTGGCGTGGAATACCCCGTATAGTGTCCGTCAAGAGGAGTCAGGCTGCAGCCCGGACGAGTCTTACTCGAACAGTTAAGCGTTGTGAGGTGCCTTAAAAAGAGCGCTCCACACTTATATGGGGTTTTGAACTGAGAAGCCATCTTAAAGACCTTTCGGTGCATTTCACAACCCTTCCTTTCTTAAGACCTAAGCTCTCTAGTTTCTGGGCTAAACGCCCCGAAAATTGGGGGTATTTTGAGGAGAGTATTTCAATGTCACCTCGGCGTTCATGACGTCATAATAACGTCATTAAAAAACTGCCATTCCGTAACTCATGCGGCGATTAAGGTTCAGCAAAATACAATGATGGAGTCACTCACATCTAGCGTTCGTGAGCACGATTTCCAAACGCCATTCCGTAACTCATGCGGCGATTAAGGTTCAGCAAAATACAATGATGGAGTCACTCACATCTAGCGTTCGTGAGCACGATTTTCAGATGTAACGGCCGTGGATTGTCCCTCAGTAAATGCTTGTGCGAGCATACGATGATGTAATCAATAATGGTGCGTTGAGGAACTTGTTTGTAAAAACAGAGAAACCTGCTGTCTAGAGCAGTCTTTTCTACTTGAAAGTATACCAATAGTTATGACTGAATTTGTTTCATGATATCTGATGTTTGCTTGAATATCTTCGATGTGAAGCACTCCTTCAGCAGTCAGTTGGGCTCGAAACATGCCCAAGGTATCGTGTTCCCTCTACAAGGTAATAGAAACTGTCGCCTCCACAAGGTAGCGCAAAGTGTCCGCAGGAAGGCTCTCATGGAATGTCAAATATTCCATTACAGTTTGGGTAAAAGGTTAGGGCAAAAAGGGTGGCTCATTGTGCAGAATTATGTTTCGACATCCTGACATTTTTCAACCATGATTGCCAGATCCACGTAGTTCGAGCATTAATGGGTCCAATGCCTTAACTGTGCTGATACATCAATTGCAACGTAATGAACACGCCCGATATTTGATATGCCGCATCCCTTCTGCACCACTGTGGCATTAAAAAAGTGCAGCATTCTTCATTGATGCAAAGAAACGAATACTGCATCGTAAAAAGACGCTTTCAGAAATTGGAACCAAATGCCGACTCAGATTTAAACATT
Source organism: Pollicipes pollicipes (assembly GCF_011947565.3). Taxonomy (NCBI): domain Eukaryota; kingdom Metazoa; phylum Arthropoda; class Thecostraca; order Pollicipedomorpha; family Pollicipedidae; genus Pollicipes; species Pollicipes pollicipes. Next base: position 18,235,562 of record NW_023596805.1, on the reverse strand, counting down.
TTGGTGTCACAGAGACGCAAAACCGACGTCGTTTGGTGCCAGAGAGACGGCCACCCGCACTAGCAACAGTCTGGATCGATGTCTGCAGAGGGCACGCGCCACCTGAGAGCAACTTGCGCGTTCGCCGGTCTTAGCCCTTTTGGGGATTAATGTCAGACCACAACTAAAGCAGATGAAAACAAATTGTCACACAGCGTGCGCAAATGCACCGTTTGAAAATGGCTTTTTCGGCATTTGCAATTTGCATTTGCATTGCATTTGCCATTTGCATTTTTTGTTGCATTGCAATTTGCAATTTGCATTTGCCAAATGGCAAATGGCAAATTCGCGTCAATCGCGCGTCAGCAAGGTTTGGGAAACTGCCAACTTCACATTTCTCGACTTAGGTCAGGAACCATGGGCGAGTCCAAGATTTCGTCAAAGGAGAGGCGCAGACCCTGTGGTGTCGCCCGGAATTATGTCTTTTTGGAACGAA
>NW_023596805.1:18215305-18234987 GCF_011947565.3 Pollicipes pollicipes | reverse complement strand
TTTCACGTCAGACTGTATGTGCGTTTGTTAGGGGTTCATCGATTATCAACCCTACCAGACCCGGGTTCATGAACATAACACCTAAGAAAAGAAAATCACGAAGCTAAGAAAACCATTAAGAAAATAAACTGTATTGCAAAGCTTACAAGCATAGGTAATACCCAATACCAAGAGCTATTTTAATACGTTTTGGTGAGGATCAATCCAAAACGTAAAATGCATGAAACGCCAGCGGTTGAAGTTGGCCATGCTGGTCAAGGCCATGCCGGGTGGGTTTTCGTGGTAAGACCGAACCTGATCTGGTAAGATCTGTAATGGCATAACATGGGAAATAGAAAGACAAAACCACAATTTCCATCTGAATCATCATCAAAACCACAAACCATCTGGTGGACCAGGTGGTGGCTGGTCGAGCCACGGTGTTTTATCAAGGACAAACTGAGAACCCAAAGAGCGACGTACCGGGACAAACTCCCTCCTTGTGTTGCCTGTCATTTGCAGGTGAAATTTGGCGCTAGGCCTCCACGGCGTCAGCTTTATCGTGACATAGACACAAATAAAGTGCTTGTATGTTTGATACCTTGATTCTGGAACAGAAACGTGCCAAGGAACTATCACTAAAGATGCACGAGAACATCACATTTTGATGAATACATATTTGTATATGTGCCTGTGAGGGCGCATGCAAGATTTCGCAATAGGGAGCGACAGCGCAACTCAAAATCGCGAGAAAAAAAGACATTGATAGCGCCGCAGACACGCCAAACTTCTTGAGTGGTGAATAGCAGCGCTGCATGTTTTGTGTCTGCTTATTCTTACGAGACTGCCGTGATCGCTTTACTGCCAACATGAATTCCTTTGCATGTTCAAGCATGTAAAAATTTGATGAGTAGGGACGTGTACCCCGGTGCCCCAACTCTTGAAGACGCCTTTGCTGTCCTGCTGCAAGAGCTTCCTCCTGACACAATTGTTTCACACGTATTTCCGCACACCGTATATAGTATGAAGGTCGGAATGCAGGGGCGGTGCATTTTACTTAGGATGTTAAGAAAAAATAAGGTTGTGAGTAAAAGTTCAAAACCACGACAACGGGACAGCCGCAATAGTTGTCCTTATCGGCCTCAAATGCCCTCATTCGTGTTCCAAAGTTTATCACGCTTCCTTTGGCATTTAGATTTGCCGCGACATACTGTCCGAATCCCCGACACATCACTGGAGCCTCGCCGTCCAGGTCAGCGCGTGGTCACTCTCGGGTCATGGTAGCTCAGAGCGTTCCTACGATCTCGAAGGTTTCTTGGTATTTCTTTGTTGCATGGTGGGGGCCGGATTTCATCCCAAAAGCGACGACCTCAGTCGTCGTTCGTTGCGAGGAGGTAGCGCTGCTCCACTCGTGTCCATAAAATGTGCAGTGAACGCCACGCAGGGGTGGCAACCCATGTGCCTTAAATTTGGCAGATTGTTTCATGTGGGCCGTAGTCAAGAATATGAAATAGATAAGATCTGAAAAGACGTTTGGGTTACTTAGGAAACGGCATGAGGCCAATATTGTGACCGAATGATATTAAGCGAGACGATGCATCCCGTGATAAGTGTACGGTATTCATAGAAGCATGGACGGGGAGCTACCAAAAGCTGAAATATGGTCACATCCGTGTGAATAATACATCGCTGATCCAGGTTAATTTGTTTCAGCTGATCGGCACAATAGTGGTACGAATATCTTTAGAGTTGCATGAGGCATTCATATCGATAGGATTTGCACACGGCATCCGCAGATATGTATCTGTATAACAGCAGCCGCCCTCTTCACCCCACCACACTGAATCAGTCACGAGTGGCGTCAGCCGCGCTCCAAGCCGCGACCGGTGACGGCGGGCATGCCAAGTGGAGATCGATACAAGGGGAACGCGTAAGGCAATGACGGTGGAAAGGGTCATTTCTGCAACAGACTGGCCCACATCGAATATCGCATTCAGCTCACTTGTCGAACTTTTCGTGAATGACCCGGTGCTCAGTCTGCATAACCTTGAAGTGTGCAATACTGGTTCAAAGAAACGATTTGTATGCCACCATACCATTGCACTGCTCTGGTGGTAGAAATTACATTTCTTGCAAGTCTGTACTGGAGATGATCGTCCAAACGGCGTTCGTACCAGTCGTTCAAAAGACGATGGGTAGCTTCAGACCCTCTTCAGACTGTTACGTGGCAGAAAGTACTCTGCTTCTGAAAACGGCGCTGTAATGCATCTTTTTGTTTGCTTTCTTCCACGATGCCTAAATTTGATCACGCCCGAGATGCCACTTGCATAATGTTGTAAATAAATGAGCTCCTATATGATGTCAGCTGGCAGACACTGAGGCCTGGTAGGAGTGATCGAGACACGTGGCTCGCTAACTCCAACAATCATGGAAAAACAGATAATAGCCGATCGTGAACTGGTTGCTCTAACCGTACCCATACCTGCCGCCCGTGACGGCTGCCTGAGGCGGGAGTCTGGCGCCTCCCCCCCCCCCAGCCTTCTTCCACCAGACGGATGGCCTCGATACTGGATACGCCTGTAAATAGCTTCCGTCCCGTAGGCAGATGGATCATGACGATAAAACGCGGCTGCCAACTGGACTCGCACTGCACTTTTGCAGCTCTGTTACACGTGCCGTATTGGCTGAGAGTAGTCAGTGCGGCGGGCGCTGTCGTCCGGGATCCCCCACACGCTGAGAAACATACGATTACGCGGGAACTGAAGCCTTCTTAAGGCCGACGAGACACATATGCGTATGCTCTGCTCGTGATGGAAACCAAAAAGGAGCGACGGCAAAAGGCTAAGGGCACGGCACTTTGTTTGAAAAACGAAACGAAAATTGCCTGCCGCCATATTTGAGAGGTAGTCGCATGTTTCATAAGCAGCGGACACTTTCTAACATATGCCTTAATCGCACGCCCACCGCGTCCGGGCTCATCCCCGCTATCAAACCAGGTGGCTGGTGTATTCGGATGCCCGGTGGCCGGTGTATTCGGATGCCCGGTGGCCGGTGTATTCGGATGCCCGGTGGCCGGTGTATTCGGATGCCCGGTGGCCGGTGTATCCGGATGCCCGGTGGCCGGTGTATTCGGATGCCCGGTGGCTGGTGTATTCGGATGCCCGGTGGCCGGCGTATTCGTATATTCAAAACCAAGCGTGTCCGCGAAATCCTTTTCGGAATAAAGTCAACGCACAATGACGTCATAAAGGTGTCGGGGCAATGTCGCACACGGAGACTCTGACGCGCCAGTCTCGAGCCTCTGAGCCTCTGGCGCACCAATATTAAGCCTTTGAGCCTCTGACGCACAAGTCTCGAACCTCTCACGCGCCAGTCTGAAGCCTTTGAGTCTCTGACACGCCAGCCTCGCTAGTCAGTAGTGCGGGTGTCTTCCGCCGCCAGGTCTGGACGCGCCGGCGCTGGCGCGTGCCACGCGGGTCTGACCCTGGTGGAGCTGAGCGGCGGCCACCGGCTCTAGCCGGCGCGCATAACACAGATCCGGCTTTGCGGTCCCCCGCGCCCGTCGGCAACGCTGCCTGCGTCCTCCGGACCGGAAATTGCTCAACAGCGGCGCGGACCAGCGTCCATTATTCCACAACTTAAAACAGCTTTCGTCAACTGGAACACAGCTCGAACGCGCCTCCCTGAGGTACGCATTGAAAACGGGCCTGCTACCGCATGAAGCACTTTACCACTAAGCTAGCCATAACAGGTGTGATCATCCAAGTTAACTCAATGGTAGAACAGTGGACTCATAATTAACAGACCCTGGCTCTAATACCAGAAATTCCACTGAAACGCGTAGGCTCTGACGCTTATTTGGCTGAAAGTCGAATGCCTCCTAATCCTGTAAGTTCAATAATGCCCACCGATGTCCTAAGAAATCAGATGGCCGAAGCGTTGGCTATATACCAGCACAGTCAGATGTGCACGACGGCGCGAAAAATATTCCGTCCGTCGCGGAACGACGTTAGCCACACGCTGGCTGTCACTTCACCTGATGACCATTGTGATCCCAATGTTTACCCCGCTGGATCGCACACCCCGTCGCCGTGTCTGAGCGCCGTCCACCTTCGTCCAAGGCCGCTGACAACGAACGGTTGACGTCGCCCGCTCCGATGACTCTCGCCCTGACCCTGACGCTTTCCCGACCCTGGCCTAGGGTCACTAGCCTTCTGGCTTGCTCTGGTGACCCCTCACTGTGACGCTGACCCTTTCCCAACCCTGACCTAGGGTCACCAGCCTTCTGGGCCCGCACTGGACCCACTTGGTCATTACGTGGTCGTGGAGCCTTGTGGCAGAAATGTTTCGTTTCGGCTTCCGGGCTTCTAAGCAAAATCTGGCTATCTGCAGTCCATGCGATCTTAAATATAAGCACTGGCCCATGACCTACTTGACATGAAAACCACCACTTTTGCAAAACTAAAGCCGTTCTCTAAATCATCGACCTGTGTAGCAAGGCGGTTCAAGTTTTTCTCCGCCATGAACGAAATGTCATAGCACGTGCTGTCCCCGCTGCTGAGCTCCGCTCCGCTGACCAAGCCAAACATTTCCGCGCGGAACTCAGGTCGGCAGCGTGGGCAATGTCTGACTGCTGACGACATACCGAGATGGCCAACGTCGGGGCATATGCTCGCTAGCCGTCGTCTTAGGAACAAACTGACTCTGACAGAATCTCATTACGGGCTATGTCAGCTATGATGTCGGAACACTCACGTCCAATCCACTCCGCTGCTTCAACTGTCCGTGCCTTAGTAACGGCAGCAAGTGCTGCAAGCAGGGTCGGGCGCCTGAAGCGCGGCAAGGCTCCACACCAGCTGTCTCTCTGCATATCTCCTCAAAAATGTCTAATGGTCTCCTTAAAAATGTCTCGTGTGCGGCGAGACCTACATAAGTTGCCTATCTGCACGTCTTCCCAAAAAATGCCTCAGCTGCGTGAAGTACTGACCACAACGTGAATTTATGTAGTTGCCCTGTTAAGAAAACAGAAAAGGAGATTTGTTCTGTTAATGTCAAAAAGGGGTGTCATAGAACAGGCACTGCGCTGTATCGCAGTGAAAGTGTCCCACCGCCCTCTCAAAGCTTACGTCCACGCATCTAAACTCATCGCGGCGCCACGTGGGCGCAGCTTGATTGCACTGCGTAGCTCTTTCATGCAAAAAGAGATTCATACACACCCTCGAGCCACCCCGGGCCGGGCGCTCGGACGCACAGCCGTCCGCGCCCTCCCGTCCCCAGGCTGGCCGGCGCCCTAGCCCTCCGGCTACGAGTGGTCCACGGTCGGCTCAGCCCGTCCACCGTCCCAGACCCCCAACTGCGAACGGTCAGCTGCTGCGTCTTTCAAGTTGAATCGCGTAAGGCCCATGCCCTTCATCCCCCACAACGTCTGCTGTAATTCGTCCGAACGAGGGCCGCCGGTCGCGCCCGCCCGGGGAGAGGCACGGTTGGCCGATTCCCAACCCACATCGGAATTGGCGCGATCAGGTTCGATAAATTACTGGTGTCGATATCAGATGCCCTCCGAGACCGTGTGTCTTAACAAATGTTACGCGGTCCGGTGTATACCTAGTTCTGAAATTTAAACATTACTAAATGTGTCGTAAAATTAGCTATATTTCGGTCACATAAGCTCTTCCGGTGAGTGAAGCTTAGATCTCCATGTGGCATGAGATATTAGTGCAATGATGCACAAACCTAATTCCAGAACTCCCATTTCATTTCAGTCATTTTCCTTCATTCATCGCTTTATTATTTAATTTCTTATTTTCGTTTCATTTCTGGTAGCTGTTCATTTTCTTGATGCATAGCGGCTTGGCATAGCTATGGCATAGCTACTTGTTGTCCAGATGAGGAGTTCTTGGTGCTTAAATGATGTTTCTCTGTAAAAAGGGTATGTGTCAATCCGTCCACAATATTCTGTGATCCCAGCCCTAGCGTTTCCGGTTCAAGTATAGGTGTTGTAGACATTGCGTCTGATTAGATAATTCGGGCGTGGAGATAAATGTGTGCATTGGAATAAAGGTAAAAACGATGTCATTACAGCGTACTTTACCCAAGGTGGAGTGGTCACGAGCCCTGAAATGAATTTGACGCCCCCACTCCAGTGGATGTTTTTCCAACCCAGCACAGTGTCTCCTAGCCGCGAACAAAGACCGTAGGGTACAGGAGATCTCATGACACATAACGGGGCCCTGTGGTTTACAAGGCGCACTTCTTTATTCAAAGCACAGCCCTTCTGATGCATGAAGTGGTTCGCGAGGTCCTTTCCGATGTGTAATGGTGACCTCTTGAGCCAGGAACCCTCCCTTTGACACCAAATAGTGTCTCCTGCCCCAGAGCAGGGCCTGAGCAGTTTTTGTAGAAAGCTTTCTGCTCCAGAAAAGTGGCCTATTGATGTAAAAAGAGGCTCCTGAGCACAATTAAGGGCCTCCTAACTCAACCCAGGGATGTACGCATATATTCGCCTCCAGGGGCGTGTGTTCCCCAGCCACATACCAACTTCATGGCGGGTATTCACATGCACATGACTAATTGCTGATAGTACATCGTCCCACGCCTCCAAGTAAAAATAAGAAGATCGGATGCTTTTTCACGGTACGCAAGAAGCGTCTGGGGTCAGCTAAACTCGAATTTCCGTGAAAACATGTTGCCGTGCTCCCTCCCAAGTGGAGTCCTATGTACGCCCCTGGCTCATTTATGGGCCTCCTCGATCTAAATCTTGATCAAATGTGTGCCACTACAAGCTGCAGTTTGATAAAAGAGGTCTCCCAAAGTGGAGGCTGCGAATACATACTCGTGTTTCCCTGCCGGCTGACATGAAGCAGCCAACGTTACTCAACCGTCCGCCCCTGGCCCCCAGTTAAAAAAACAAACAAACAAAGCACAGGCACGCACGAAAGGAACCATCAGAGAATCCAGGCGTACGTCATGGTGTTCCTTCCTAACAATTCCACATATGACCAACCCGTATCAGTCAACTTTCGGGTCTCGTTTTTTATAGATTGAGTATGAATCAGAAGCGCAGAGTCAGCCGAAGCCCTAACAGCGTTATTAATCCCTCCATGAAGTTAAAGTACCGTGTGGATAACGCTTTAATCCAGTCCCTAGATCACACAAAGAAGGGAACCAAGGATTGTTGAAATACTTTTTGATGAACCACGGCAGTTTGACGGTTCTCTGGGGAAGTGGCAGGTGGGTATTCCGTAGAAAGGCTGAAGGACGAAAGGGCCCATTGGGAAAATATCTCACTGCTGGCCCGTCAGGCTGCAGGGAAGCTACGCAAAGCTGAGATCAACACTGAGTTCCTCCCATGTTGGATCCTTTCTGCAGTAGACTTTAGACGCACAAGGCCGCAGATTTGGATCTCAAAAATGCTGCAGAGTGCATTTCCGCAGCATTGCGGATTCAAGGAAAGCGATTACGATGATGCACCGAGATAGACTTGGAAAGTGGAGGGGGCGCTGTCCCAGTGGGACTCATCGCTCGGCTGTGTGCCTGAAGATGACTCTACCGAGACAGTGCGCCGACCAGCGCGGTTAGCGGCTAGGGCATGACAAACTAAAGGTCAAGTTTGGCGGGGAAATCCGGATGGCCGGTTTGACCTCTAAGCTCGAGGGCCGTGGCACGTGTGTGAGGGTGGAGCAGGAACCGGTATAGGCAAAGGCGAGCACGATGAGCCTGACGTGTTGCACTCACACGATGGCTACCTTCCTCTGCCAGGTGCGGACGCTGTAGTCAACGTCACGGATCCCGAATCTGCACTCATCTCATGTTTATTTTCTAATATCAGATCATCTCTGTCAGCATAAATGGTACACAGAGTGGTCGTTCTGAGTACATGTTCCATGAAACGAACTGTTGCCAAGGGAGGCGCAGCTTTTCATTCCGTTCATGGCATTCCTCATGGTGCAGGGCCACCGTTTAGCACGCTCTAGGTGAGGGATCCAGAGACGTCATGCTCACGTTGGGAAAATGGGCGTTGAAATCCCAGGGCAGTCCTATCACTGTTCTGCAGCGTTGCTGCTGATGATTCTCGAACATTCAAAAACGGTGCTTGGTGTTGATTCGTAAAACATTTCTGGATAACATAAACACGTTGAAGGATAATCAGGGTCATGCTGGTACAACGGTCTGGTCGCCATTGATCGGCAGGCGTCGTGCGCATCAGATGAACAAACGCTTCCCAGCGGGGTCGATAAAGCAAACAGCCATGCGCTTGTCTCTGCGACCACCGAGGATCGTGTGACAACCGGGAGCTTCTGGATAAGCTACCACAACCACCCAGGATCGTGTGACGACCGGGAGCTTCTGGATAAGCTCCTACAACTACCTAGGATCGTGTGACGACCGGGAGCTTCTGGATAAGCTACCACAACCACCCAGGATCGTGTGACGACCGGGAGCTTCTGGATAAGCTATCACAACCACCCAGGATCGTGTGACCACCGGGAGCTTCTGGATAAGCTCTTACAGCCACCCAGGATCGTGTGACCACCGGGAGCTTCTGGATAAGCTACCACAACCACCCAGGATCGTGTGGCGACCGGGAGCTTCCGGATAAGTTACCACAACCACCCAGGATCGTGTGACCACATATATATATATATATATATATATATATATATATATATATATATATATATATATATATATTACGTCCATTTATTACAGTTGTACTTATCTTTCTAATTCACTGATCCATTTATAGCACCTGTCTTATAATACCAATGCTTGCTTGATAACTTTGGCTACCCCGTACCTTCTCGAAAAGTGAGGGTCGGTTGTTGTCAGCAAAAGACCTGACCAGAATACTGTGATAAATTTGGAAGATTATATTTCTAAACAGTGCTAGCGTTCGCAAATTTCATTGACTCCTCCTTGTTTTAATTTATCCGAAAACCAACGGTGGTACTTAAAATTGCACTGGCATTGTTACGTATTTTTGTTCTTTCTGAGAGTGTGTTTGAATTGGTTTTCTGCCATCGTCGATTTGGACACAACATTTGTGAACAGAATGGAAAACAGGAATACCAAAGATGATGTGCTACCATCATCACACGTAAACGAAAAAGGGCGGCGCAACAGAAAGCAGCTCTCAACAGCCTTCAACCGTGGCCGTATTCACATAGCGGCCCCGTGAAGAGGTCGCCCCCCCCCCCCTTCCACCCACCTTATCAAGCCTATGGCATGCATCAGTACATAAGTGAGTAAATGTTGACAGTTAAAAATCCAAGCATGCATTTAATACGAAGTTCCAGAACATGACATGGTGTGAAATGTTTGACAAGAATTTCATACGTCTGTAGCGCACAAAACTCATTTTCAGGGAAGGTGTCGATTTATTATGCTCCATCCCTTAATGCCAAATATTCCATACGTCCCAGCTTTGAACAAATAAGTCAACCAGATGGGCGATGAAAGAGTCCGGGTCCTTCCGACATCGGCAGTGAACGGCATGCCAGACCACACTTGAACTTCGCCCTGATTCGCCGTTTTTCATAACCCGGACTGATAAGCGGGGGGGGGGGGGGAGGTCAATGCGACTTTCCTTGCTGTGGCCAAGCTACGAACAATATTAGAGCCTCGCAGGACAAAATGGCGGATTAGCCTCAACAAGATCTCGCGATTTGGAACACGTTTTGGTGCGATGCAGTGCCTTTGCAAACGCAATACTTAAACCCACTTTTTCTCCACAGAGCCTTAACTGAGTGGTCACATATTGTATATTGAGTCCCCCCCCCCCTCCTTATTATCAGTGCTGGGCTGAATGCATTTTTTTTTTGCACGGGCTGCGGTATGTAATGGATACTGACCTTGATATGACCGCACACATTATTTCAATCATACACTCGCACATGAATTGACCACAGGTGACAGCAATGAAGCTATGGCGCCCGCGTGCTCAAAGCATCCTACCCATGCATCAATACCGTTTAAGCCCCGCGGGCCGTATCTTAAGTATACTAGATTTATTTCTGTTTTGCCCGTTTTATTTTGCCGTCACGCAAGTCTTACCCATTAAGACCGTCCTACCCATTTTGAAAAAAAAAACGCTGTTGCGGTAGTCGCCTTTGCTGCACATATGAACGGAAACTTTTTTTTAGTGTCTGAGAGTGTAGAGTTCGGAGCCCGTGCCGTGCTCCGCGATACGCGGCCGGAGTGTGCGGATGTGCTCGGCGGCGCAGCGTGCTTCAGGGGATCATGGCCACGCTAGCCAATGGGCGGCCACCACCTCACAGGTCACCAACGGATTGGGGTGCGCTGGCGGGACCGGGGCGAGTCAGGTGTGGGCGGGGCGCCGGGGTGGGGCGAGGTAGCTTGTTAGAGTAATGCTGCACTTTCCGTGTTGTTCGTTGAGCTCAAAATACCAGGCGCTATGTCAAGGTGCTGCGTTTAGCTGAGCCATGAGCGGACGTGGAGCAGGACTAGGATGCACTAAATACTTTTTTGCACGTTTGCTGTTTAAAGTGTCGAATAAGAAGGGAGTATCGGATCATAAAGACTGCTAGAGCGTTTCGTCCGTCGGTCATGACAGTAAAGACCACAACACTGTGATTGTATGGTTGTAAGGACGCTATAGGAAGCGGCGGTCACCGACCATGCGAATGGTCACCGCATGCCCCCCCCCCCCCCCCCCCCCGTATACTCCACAATGGTCATCTTTCTGGCCATCACCACGACACGCATCTGGGTATTTCGTGTCTCTTTCTGGAGCGTCCTGGCCCGGCCGTGCCGAATCATACCGGGTGAGTTGGATATCATTTGCCATAACGTCATGCCATACGCCAGCGGCCGGTTCAACAGACGTGCCTGCGTGCCAGCCGGTCGATCGATGGACCCGAACGCTTCGGAGTCCACGTGACGTCACGAGGATTCCGTGCCATCCGCCTCGGCTCTGGCCGGCCCCCGGCAGCTGAGGCGCAGAGATTGCCTACGACACCACGTGGGTGAAAGGCATGCTTGGCGAGGATTCTCGCGTAATCTTCGACATCTGAACCAAAGGTAAGCATGTGACTGCATCCGTTGATGCAGCTGCATGCGTACATCCGCTGGTCACACATGTCGTTGACAGCATGTGACTCCATCCGTTGATGCAGCTCCATGCGTACATCCGCCGGTCACACATGCCGTTGACTGCATGTGACTGCATCCGTTGATGCAGCTGCATGCGTGCATCCTCCGGTCACACATGTAGTCAAGTCCAAAAGTTTGTCTTGAAATTAAGTTTAGGCATTGTGATTGGGAGTTCATGTGGTGTCAGAGTCACAAAAGTGTGCTTGTGCTTGTGCCACACCAAGTAATAGCATTTATTGTCCGAACCCTGAGCTCATCATATGGTCGTGAAATGCAGGTTCAACAGCAGAACGCTAAAGCAAAAACTCAACGTATCGTGATGTACGGCACGATCCGCAACGGCCACTAATGAGTGTGCAATGATTGCATCACGTCTCGCTAGATCGGCTCGCTATGCCTGCTTGTTCCGAAGGCTGTTGTCGGCGTGTCTTAAACGCCTTAGTGTGATAATTGAGATAGTAGGCACCACGAGCCTTGAGTTCAGCACGACACACTGATGTATGAGAAAGCCAATTACAACTAGGAAATCGTTCGGTAAGTTAGGTTCAAACTTAGTACGCCGAAGCACAGCTCCACATCTGCCTTCGTCACGGCGTAATGACCGAGCGTTTAGTACCTCCGGCTCCCACCTGGTGGTCTGGCTTAAAATGCCGGGCACTCTGGTCACCGGGCGCTATCATGATCTACGCAGTCGCTACCGCTCTTTGACAGTACGTGATAACGTGCGCCACATTGCCCCCCCCCCCCCTCCCCCTCGCAAAAAATAATCCGCCTTGGTTTCCAGGGATTAAGGTGATGCAGTCATATCTTTGGAGACTCTCTGCCGCTGTTTCGGATGCGTCTTCTCCGCATTGCTGGAGTTGCTCGAGTTCCATTCTAAACGTTATGAAAGACCAGGTGTATATCACGGACATTTCTCTCCCATGACGTGGGAGTGGTAGTTTCCATGGTCTTTGATTGCAACATTCCACAATTTGTTCCATCATATCTACGTCCGAACTTTTTGATTGGCTGAATTTCTGAGACCAGAGATCGTGCTCACCGTGCGAACACTGCACCCGCCGTCCGATCATCCAGCTCCAGTTCAACGGCAGAGTTTGGCGGCGAAAGTTAAACGTGCTGAAATGCTTGGCACGCTCCGCCCCGCCCTGCCCTCCCACCCCAACTGACCTTGAGCGGCCTCTGCCCCGGCCATCAGAGCCAGCGACAGACGGCGAGCGCCGGAGGGGTCGAACCCACCCCACCCGCCACGGGTGAGCTGGGAGACAGGTGCTCCAACCGATTGAGGTACGAGGAAGGTTTTACGTTTATACAGCTGCACACCTCGATAAGATCACTTTGTCAGCATGGCCCGCCACGACGCATCATACGCAGCCGATTAGGCAATATACGCTTGGCCTTTTTGGGGTACCCTTTAACATCTGCAATCCCTTTGGGTGCTGAGCTTTAAGTCCACATTCACTCCTGCTTTCAAAGCCACCAGTTGCGCACAGCGCCCCCCCCCCCTCGCACCTCACCGGTCGTTTGAATACGCTGAGCTGTCTTCAGAAGCTCCCATCACCGGTGAATCGCCAGCAGCGCTCGATGGAGATCCCATTATCAGCGATGGGATGCCTGTGTCACGTTCGTACGCTCCATCGCCAGTGAAGAGACATTGCCATCGCACCTTGCTGCTTCCCAGCTTCCGCTTACCTGTCCAGCATGCCTTCCCGCCAGAGACAGTACGAAGAGCCAACAAAAACATGGCACGGCCGCGTTTGACCAAACATGATAGTTCCACTTTCGCGAATTATCAACAAATACTGTCCGTAAGAGCTGCCGGTGATGTGCTGCACTGGCTCGGCGGCTGTGAGGCCAGCGGGGTTTCGTCCTCACCCAAAGTGTGGGGTTCGGTGAAACGACCGGAAAAGACGCTTGTGTTTCGTTACAGCTATTACGAAAACAAATCATATTTTAGCTTTCTTTTTACTACAAGTTTTGAGATGCCCAACATCATTATACGACTGGCAACGACCCCAGCACATTGTACACAAAACTGCTGTACGGCGGACGGGCTATCGTATCAGAGCATTGCTCTTTGCTTTTCGATGGATAGGAATGCATTTCTTTCTATTTTACTCACCAAAACCATCATTTGCTACAACGACACACAGTTTTGGCCCAGACAGCCCGCCCAGTGATTGGTGGCATGCCCTGACGACTACAAAGCCGGATCCGAACATTCTAGAGCCATGGGTCCGAGTCTGAGTCTCAGAGCCTGGAGATAGTGGGCGTAAGCTCATGGGGTCCTTGTACAGTCGAATGAGATTAAGTTAATCTCCGATCGAAATAACGATCGAGATCGGAGAAAAAATAGTAATGGTCGCTGTTGCAAAAACTCACGTTTAATTTGGTGTAAACGATCGATGAACTGCCGAAACCTACCGTAAACGGCCAATTTGCCGTAACAGTGGTTTTGCTGGTCCTCGGGAGCCGACGGTGAAGGTGAGGAATGACGGCTGATGGTGGGGCTGACGGTTGGTGGTGGGGACTGACGGTTGGCGGTGGGGACTGACGGTTGTGGGAACCGATAGGTCATTGTGGAGACCGGCGGTTGAGGATTTCCAGAGAATGACATCTATGACAACTCCCGTCCCTTGCTGGACCACAGTCTCAGTCGGGTTGTTATTTCCTGTGTACTTCATGTGATCTCGAACACGCGATGTACATACGAACGTCACAGCACAATCGTCCTATTGCATTGGTTGTGCCGGGCTGACAGCCCATACTCACGCAGTCGGCTCAGTCTCCCTGCCCTCTTGTATCTTCCGTTGGTGAACGTGGCGCTTTGAATCTCACCATGCGCTTCATTTATGAATGAATCTAAATATCCGAGACGTTCAAAGAAAAGCGCGGGAGCTCTCCTCCAACACAGGAGCCCTGCAGGAGCGCTCAGGAGCTGTGCAGGGGCGCGCAGGAGCTGTGTAAGCGCAGGAGCCCTGCAGGAGCGCGCAGGAGCTGTGTAGGAGAGCGTAGGAGCCCTGCAGGAGCGCGCTCCTGCCGACCACCCACGGCCCACTCCCATGTCCAGTCCTGTGGCGCCCCCCGCCACCTCGGTCGCAGGGCACACCCCGCCGGCTATACACGGTCCACCTCCATGTCCAGTCCTGTGGCGTCCCCCGCCGCCTCGGTCGCAGGGCACACCCCGCCGACCACCCACGGTCCACTCCCATGTCCAGTCCTGTGGCGCCCCCCGCCATCTCGGTCGCAGGGCACACCCCGCCGGCTGTACACGGTCCACCTCCATGTCCAGTCCTGTGGCGCCCCCCGCCGCCTCGGTCGCAGGGCACACCCCGCCGACCACCCACGGTCCACTCCCATGTCCAGTCCTGTGGCGCCCCCCGCCATCTCGGTCGCAGGGCACACCCCGCCGGCTGTACACGGTCCACCTCCATGTCCAGTCCTCCGCCACCTCCGCCGCCAGGGTTGATGTGGTCCGTGCCAGATGCGCCATCACCAGCAGGACAGTTTGGAAGACTAAACCCAGTAAGGCTGGATTAAGCCCAGTAAGCCAGCATGTGTGATGGCGCCCCACTGACTGTGTTTGGCAGCGGGCAACGCCTTCGGCCGGCGCAAGCCAGCGGTCGTCTGGCCGGTCCGAGACTCCCGAGCCACGGCACCACCATCCCGTCCGCCAGCGGTTGCGGCCTTGGTGACGCAGTTGCTATCATGTGCCGCAGCACTTGCGTCCCTAGAGTACTCTGCTCGTTCGGGGACCATCAGTCCGGTGTCGCGCATCTCGCTGCCCGCAGAAGACCTGCGAGTGACTTGGCGCAGGGTCGCAGCCGGGCCATCTGCAGGAGGTTCAGTGAGAGGGGGGAAGGAGCGATTGCTATGCCTAATCGGCGAGTATGACTACCGTTTTACATCACCGGCCAACCATCGCATTACAGGGCTCTCGAAGATCAAACAATCCATCAAATAGCCAGGCGCAGGTCTGTGTTTCCTGTATGAGTTGGTGCGAGGTGACCTTGACTTAATTCGTTTGAAATTCAGAGTTTCGCGCGCTGCCGCATTTACTGGCAGAGACCGCCACGTTGTGTTCTCCCCAGTGCGCCGCCTTTTGTCCTTACTGCGCCGTTTCGCGCAATAGGCGCATCGGTGCCGGACTATGGTTCAACAGGGACACGACGCTGAGGGCTGCAGGCACATGCTGGGTGCAGCGACCGCGCCCTGTGAAGCCCGTCCTGAAAACCGCACTGTCGGCGTGTTTATTAATCTGCTGCCTTTTAGCTGTTTGTAGCAGTGCACGTGCGCTAGTCTGCTGTGGAAAGCTAGAATTTAGTATGGTTTTGAAAAACTACTAAAAACTATTAAGCTAGTAGCTGGTTGTAAGCCTAGATTGCATTGCTTAGTTGTGCTTTCTACAGAAACCGCTGCAGTAGCTGCTTAGCTAGAACAAAGACTCGTCGTCGCATCAGGGTTGCTTTTCATTCCTGCTTAAGGATTGCGTTACGAGATAAATCAATTTCCAAAGAAAGAGGCAGATACGAGATGAAATAATTACCACTAAAAGCTGCCTTATTGATTAAAATCACTGATTCAAGCGAACTTAATTTCCCATAAAATTACCAACAGATGGTTTTGACTCTTGCTTGTTGCGACAAAAACTTAGAGGAGGTAGGTGCACACATCCGACCTTGCTAGACTCAATTAATTGAGTTATGGTGAAAATGTCCTCCACAATTTATGGCCCTACCAACCAGGTCGTACAGTATTTGTGCTGTAATGTGCCTCTGGAGATGGAAATCCTGAGTCCTGGCTCCAATGTGCCTCCGGAGATGGTAATCCCGAGGCCTGGCTGTCACGTAACTACAGCTCCAATGTGCCTCTGGAGATGGCAGTCCTGAGGCCTGGCTGTTACGTAACTACAGCTCCAATGTGCCTCTGAAGATAGCAGTCCCTGAGGCCTGGCTGTTACGTAACTACAGCTCCAATGTGCCTCTGGAGATAGGCAGGTCCTGAGGCCTGGCTGTCACGTAACTACAGCTCCAATGTGCCTCTGGAAGATGGCAGTCCGAGGCCTGGCTGTCACGTAACTACAGCTCCAATGTGCCTCTGGAGATGGTAATCCGAGGCCTGGCTGTCACGTAACTGCAGCTCCAATGTGCCTGTGGAGATGGCATCCTGAGGCCTGGCTGTACGTAACTACAGCTCCAATGTGCCTCTGAGATTAATCCCTGAGGCCTGGCTGTCACGTAACTACAGCTCCAATGTGCCTGTGGAGATAGCAGTCCTGAGGCCTGGCTGTCACGTAACTACAGCTCCAATGCCTCTGGAGATGGCAGTCCTGAGGCCTGGCTGTCACGTAACACAGCTCCAATGCCTCTGGAGATAATCCGAGGCCTGGCTGTCACGTAACTACAGCTCCAATGTGCCTCTGGAGATGGCAGTCCTGAAGCCTGGTTGTCACGTACACTACATCATGCTCTATCGCGCGGGAAATTCAGCAAAAGACGGCCACGCGGGGCCCGAGTGCAGTACTGCACTCCATCATGACTGTCATCGCCTTCTCTGTGCAGAGTAGGCTTTCGATTCATACAAGAAGGTTGTGCCAAGTTGGAAGGGTAACTCCAACTGGTACTGCTACTGAGACCGGCTGGTGAGTGGTGTAGGAACCGGCTGACAACTGACGTATTACAGATCTACGTAACGATACTCAAGCCATGCAAATACGAGGCAAGGGCGTATCATGAATATGTTTATCTTTCAACCGAATCTGACTTCTACTTCCTCTGATCTTTATGTACGTAGGAAATGCATTGCACACCCCAAATCACAATGAGCATAGCATTTTATGAAATTCCTCATCCGGCGGTTAACATATAGTAAATGCAAAACCAAGCTCTTTCAAGACATCTTTACATTTTAACAGAATAGTATGCATACAACAAGCTGTGGAAAGATGGTTCCTGACCAGGCGTTCAGTTACTGTACTTGATTTGTCAGCATTTTCACGCCCCAAAATAGACCCGATAGCCGCGCAAAAAGATAATTTTCATATTTTGCTGCGATGCACCACGCGCAGCCCATATCCGCGCGCAATGGCTGGCCACGAGCTGGCTCCGGATGTGCCCGAATATCCTCATGGCTTAGAGGGATATTCGGACAAAAACTAATGAAATGAGATCCTGAGCACCACGACTTTCTGCTACACCTTTCTTAACGGAAGATAGGTGTGGCTTGATCCCGTAATTCAGCGGCCAATAAATCTTTAAAGTCATCACAGGCAGTCACGCAATAGTTTTGAGCCATCATATGTGACGCAACACTGACTATTATTGGTCATCGATGCGGCTTGCACGTGCAAACTGATTTACAGTGGACACCCCCATGCTCATGACGCAAACGCTGCGCACTTCCGTCATGTCGTCACGTTGGAAGCAGCAGCACAGAATGCCCCCGTCATGTTGTCCTGCCCATCGCAGGTGCAGTGACCAGCCTTCGGCGGGCGAGCCGCGGTCCGGGCGTGCCGAGCACACGCGGCGGCACCTACCTTGCGACGCGTCCTGGTGAGGCGTGCCTCGCGCGAGTCGTTCTGCTCGAACAGGGCCGAGGCCTTGCCCCAGACCATCGACGGCGATCCGGCCGTACGTGTACATCAGCACCAGCACCGGCAGGAAGTACTGCAGCAGCATGACGGAGAGGCTGTAGTACTGGCGGCTGTCGCTCTCCCAGTGCTCCTGGCAGACGTAGTACTCGTTGAGCCGGTAGTGCCGCTCGCGCTGTGGTATCCAGGTGCGCGAGGGTGACAGCGATCGGCAGACACGTGCCGCCCGCCAGCAGCCAGATGAGGAGGATGACCAGACGCGCGTGCTGACGCGTCACGCGCGGCTGAAGCGGGTAGATGATGGCGCGGTAGCGGTCCACACTGATGGCGATCAGCGAAAAGGCCGAGACGAACACGGTGACGGCTTGCGAGAAGGAGACGAGGCCAGCACATGACGCTGCCCGAAACGGCCAGTGCTTGCAGCAGGATCACGCTCGACGAGGTGAAGGGCACGCAGAGGGACCGTCATCAACAGGTCGCCCACCGCATGTTGGTGATGAGGTAGTTGGTGACGGTACGCATGCGCGCCAGATGACAGCACCACGTAGCAGACGAGGCTGTGCCCACCATGGAGCCGGCCATGATGGCGATGTAGCTGACCCAGACGACGATTGTCGAAGGGGCTGTCGTCGCTCCCCAGCAGCGAGCACTGCCACCGCTGGAACTCGGCCGCCGTGACGTTGTCGCTGGCACAGGCGCACTCGTGCAGCGTCGGCTGGGCGAGCAGGGCGGCCAGCGCCCAGTCGCTGGCCCGCCTCCAGGCACGAGCCGTTGTTCAGTTCGGAGGGGAGCTCGGTCGGGACGCCGCCGGATAGCGGGGAAGGTGAGGAGGAGTTTCCCAACATGACTTGCTCGCTCTGGCCAGCTGGTCTTCAGCCCTAACGGCGGCTGGCTTCGGATCTCCCGACAGCTGGTCCTTTGGTTCTTGGATCTTCAGGCAACTGGTCTTTGAGTCTTCGGGCCGCACTTTCTTCGTTTAACCGCCGGCGCCGCGCAGAGCTGCTGACAGCAGGGTAGCTCAACAGCTGGCGCCGACCACTCCACTCCGCAGCTGGCGCCGACCACTCCACTCCGCAGCTGCGCGACCACTCCGCTCCGCAGCTGGCGCCGACCACTCCACTCCGCAGCTGGCGCCGACCACTCCACTCCGCAGCTGATGCCGACCACTCCGCTCCGCAGCTGGCGCCGACCACTCCACTCCGCAGTTGGCGCCGACCACTACAATCCGCCCTTCCACGGCAGACTCTCTCCCAGACCGCGCTGCTCGCCGAATACAGTCCCAGAGCACTGCGCGACACCTACTGCAGAGCTATGCGAGCCGACAGACCTTGCAGCTGGCAGTGGCACTTCCAGAACACGGTCTGCTCTCCTAGAAAGCTGCTAAGACTGCGGAAGGATGGGCTGATCCTAGATCAGGGGATAGGCTCAGAGGTGTTCTTTACGGGCCACGCGCCCAGCTGCGCCAATCTGAGGGTCGTATCTCGTATCTTTATGTATCTCGTATGTATCTCGTAGTGTGCGACAGGCCTCCTGCCGTACATCCAGTTTCAAAGTTTCAGGCTCTTGACCTGAGCTTCATTCGTGTTTTTGGGTGCTCCGAAATGGTGCATTATCCGTGATATCCCATCTGATCAACGAAGGACGACGTGCGAGTTGCTCTGTCGTGGAGGTCGTGGAGGTCGGTGGTAGTGAGTCTAATATCTCGTCATGACTATTGCGTGACGTAATGATCGTCTGCTTTTCTTTCCCAGCTCCGCAGATGATTAGCTGGCGACGTGCCTCCAGTTTCTCGTTAGCCGTTTCCAACGCTTCAGCGGGTATCTGTGATTTCGCCAACAGCGTGCAAAATTACAGGCGTTCGTGCCTCGGTAAGCAGTCAGGAACTCTGCACATGGCGTCCTTGTGAGAGACCGGCGGTGCTCTGGTACTCTCCGGGCGTCGCTGGTCCACTTATCCGGCGGCGTCGGCAGCTGTCTGTCAAACAGATCATACGACACTGCCA
>NW_023596805.1:18209287-18214305 GCF_011947565.3 Pollicipes pollicipes | reverse complement strand
CGAGAGAGAGAGGAGGAGAAGAGGAGAGAGAGAGATGAGAGAGAGAGAGAGCGGAGATGAGAGAGAGAGAGAGAGAGAGAGAGAGGAAGAAAGAGGGGGAGAGGGGAGTGACGCTGCGGACGATGAGCTACCTGACATCACCTCCCTCCCCCTTCTCTGCCCCCGTCCTTTCTGGCACAGTACGTGGTAGTGGCGGAATTTCGTCAAGATGGTGAATGGTTATTCCTGAGCCATTTGATGCATTCTCCGGATTTTTGGCAACGTTTGCTTTTAACATCGGTAATGCCAATACAAGGCACGCTGGTGTAAGGCTTCACACACTTAGTAACTGGAAAATGTAAATGGGGTGCTACATATGCATAAGGAATAACAACCGCCTGTTGCCGCGCAATTAGCGAGGAAAGGTTGCCCTTAGTGACACCGTATCAGCATCCGAGGCAGCAATCAGGCGAGGGGACCACCACTCATTCGTAACAATGGCGCAAAGACGATACGTTTTCTGTCCTTGAAACCAAAAACCGCAAAGCCATTGATAACTTGTCGCAAGCAAAAAGATACAGTCCTGAAATCTCCTTATTTGAAAGCCCTAGAGCAGCTTACAACTTGACAAATGTGTAATGTAGCTGAAACACCCCGCTAGCTAGAAACACCCGTCATAGCGTCTGTAAGCTTTTTCGCAAAATGGATGTTTACAGCATCGAGCAGGTGCAAAAAGCAATACATGCAGATTGTAATTGCCAATCGCTGATATTATCGATGTGCAAAGGGCGGCCTTGTAAGCCAAACATTGAAAGGGACGCCTGACATCAGACGTAAGGCGATGCCAGCCCGCACCGCCACCAGCACGCCGCCGCCGCCGTGGTGCTATTTACCAGCGTCGTCCAATCAGTCGTGGTGCCTTTGAGAGCGGGCCGCGCGCCTGTGTAATACGCACTTGCAACGACATCAAGGCTCGCCCCACTCTCGTCGTGATGCAGCCCTCAAAGCAGCCAATCGAAGCAGTATGGGCGATCACCAGTGGTGCTCAGCGCGCCGGGCCGGGTGCGTTATATTAGTCTCGTTTGGCGGCGCACCTGACCCAATGGAAGGGTGTGTTTATGCAGACCGCCGTCGGCTGAGTGATGCCTTGTTTACAGGCGTAGATGGATGGGCTGTGCCGCGCGCTGCGACGCTGGATGCCGCGCGCCCCGTATTCGGCCCGCCACTGAGGCAGCTAACGCGCCGCGTCCCGTATCCGGCCCCGCACTGAGGCAGCTATGGCGCCTCACGCCCCGTATCTGGTCACGTCACTGAGGGCAGCTAACGCCGCGTCCCGCATCCGGTCTCGCCACTGAGGCAGCTAACGCGCCGCGTCCCGCATCCGGTCCTCGCCCACTGGGGCAGCTAACGGCGCCTCGCGCCCCGTATCCGGCCCCGCCACCGAGACAGGTGACGGCGCCTCGCGCCCCGTATCCGGTCCCCGCCACTGAGACAGCTAACGGCGCCTCGCGCCCCGTATCCGGCGCCCCCGCCACCGAGACAGGTGACGGCGCCTCGCGCCCCGATCCGGCCCCCGCCACTGAGACAGCTAACGGCGCCTCGCGCCCCGTATCCGGTCCCCGCCACCGAGACAGGTGACGGCGCCTCGCGCCCCGTATCCGGCCCCCGCCACCGAGCCAGGTGACGGCGCCTCGCGCCCCGTATCCGGCCCCCGCCACCGAGACAGGTGACGGCGCCTCGCGCCCCGTATCCGGCCCCCGCCACTGAGACAGCTAACGGCGCCTCGCGCCCCGTATCCGGTCCCCGCCACTGAGACAGCTAACGGCGCCTCGCGCCCCGTATCCGGTCCCCGCCACCGAGACAGGTGACGGCGCCTCGCGCCCCGTATCCGGTCCCCGCCACCGAGACAGGTGACGGCGCCTCGCGCCCCGTATCCGGTCCCCGCCACTGAGGCAGCTAAAGCGCCGCGCCCCGTGTCCGGTCCCCGCTACTGAAGCATCTCACGGCGCCTCCCGCTGACGCCTCGAGGCACCCACGGGGCTCAGGTACGTGGCACTGACCGATTCCGCCCTCTGGGCGCATGGCACTGACCGATTCCGCCCTCTGGGCGCGACGCCACGTGGGCGAGAGTGTGCGGAAGTGTCCTCCAAATTTCAACTTCGCTTGCCACTGCTCGTAAATGCCACTGCTCGTAAAGTTTCTTTTAAAGGGAATGCTTCACATTTGAAAAATATGAAGCAATTATCACATATGATGAAACAAGCTCAGTTATTAGTGTTGGTATGCTTTTTGTTAGAAAGGGCTGCTCTGCAAAATTTATCTGTTTATAAATTCGTCCCTCGATACGTCATGACTTAACTGCGTTATGGCAACTTGCGCTGGGCATGATTGAGTCAATTGACGGCCGTCATATCTGGAATCATCCTCACGGACGCTAGATATGAACGACTCGACCTCATGTTTTATTTGCCCTTGATCGCCGCATGGCTAATGGAATGACATGATTTGAGTGACGCTATTATGATGTCATGAATGCCATGGTGGTCTTGAAACATTCTCCTGAAACCGTCTTCCCTATTTTCGCGGGCGTATATTTCAAAAGCTGGAGGAGTTTAGGTCTTCAGAAGGGCCAGACCGTGAAGTGCACTAAATGATCTTCACGATGGCCATTTCAGTTCAAGCCCACATAGGAATGTGAAAACAATCCCTTTAAAACCAGACTGAGCTGTCAACAGCTTGCGGTGAACACTGCCAGCCTGGCCATGTAGGGAGGGAGTCGGGACGGGCCGTATCGGCCTGCCAGGCCCATCGGCCCTCTAGCTCCGGTACCTGCGACCAAGCCGACCGATCCTCGAGCCCGGATACCTGCGACCAAGCCGATCTAGAGCACTTGGGTCTCCTCCTGGGCGCGACTGACGACCAGCTTAGTCTGGGCTGAGCCGCACCCCAGCATCTGGCTCAGCATCCCACTTCTCAAGGGAATCGGCCTGCCGGCAGGCCTTCGTGCTTTTACGCACGGCGATGTTTTGCTGCGTTTGACCGGTCGCACTTCGGAGGATGCCGGCTGCCTAACGCGCCATTGACGGGTGCTGGGCGAAATAAAGTGACGGAACAGGCGTTGGAAATGGAAATGGAGTCCTAAGCCGTAGAGATGCCGCGCGCATTTTTGTCAGCCGCATCTGGCACGTCAGAGACTGCCGAAAGTGCTGAAACCACAAAAGTGGGGAACTTCACAACAATTTGCGTGCAAGAATATCAAGGTTCTAACGAGCTACAAAAAATGTCCGCATGCAAACAAAACCACTGGCGTAGAATAAACTGCCAAGAGCGACAGATTACGTGTCACAGTTACTTGGTTGCAGGTACTGAGATCACATATTCTCTGCATCATCTGAGAAAGTGGGGGGTGTCACGAAACGGGCTTTACCAACACATCTTTGCTGTACTAATAACCTACCGCCATGCCATTTTAGAAACGTTGAGCACCGTCGTGGCTTAGGACGTTTCGAACGTGGATCATCACCAATCAACCAACCACCGTGTGCCAAAGTAGACTACTTTTCATCTGTGATTCCCGTCGTCCGGCAGTTACAGTTGCGCCACGGAAAAGACCAGCGTTGCGGTGCGCCTTGATGCCGTCGTCTGTGGCCGGGGCGGTGGGCGTGGGCGGTGATAGGTGCTCGTGCCCCGCGAGGCACCGTCAGCGGCCGCCTGCCCACGGTCATCAGCATCCCCTCGGCAGAGTGACCTCAGGTCACAAACAGACACACCGGCCGCCAAAAATTATGAAGCCACATTTGTTTCTTATTCTATGAATTACAAAACTTTTCATGAAAAATTCATGAGCAGAGTTCGTTTACCGGCGGCCTTTATTCCTGCACTTTCAAGCATTGGTTGTCCGACACACTGACCCTTTGAAACAATTCTGGATCGATGAATTTCATTTTAAGACTTATCATAACCCACATGTTTTTCAAGCAATCGTGAATATCGAACTTCAGCAAGAAAAAATGGCAAGGTAAAAAAAAGGTAAGGTAAAAAACGCTTCACATACGCGCGCCATAGGCAAAGCAGGATTCTGCAGATGGCGCTGCGCATTGAATACAAGTATGTGCACTAGGTCAGACGCAAAATATGCTGTCATTGTCATTCCAGTTTGGCGAAAACAGTCGTTGAGTCCAAGGAAAACCACAGATCTTCGAAAGCAAACAAAAAAAAGCGGAGGAATCACCGTCATAGACTGTAGTGCAAGAGTGCGCCATTGGTCGGGCAGTGTATGACGCCATGTGAAACCTGCCGGATTCCGATTTTGGATCATCCCGATTTATTGAGGTCTCTGCGCCAACTGTGTTGGGGATTAAATCAGGATATAATCGTCGATAAATCGTTGAACTGGTAGGCTGGGTTTGATGCTAAAGTTGACAGGTCATTTGGGGACCTAGTCAACAAAATGGCGGGTTGACAGGCCACTCCTTAAAATGTGGATTTGATCACGGGTTAATCATCCACTAGCGATGAAACATTCCTGCTAGATCTGCAACCGTCGTAGGCTGCGAGCATCCGTTGACTGCTGACACTGTTAATGGCCCCAACAGGAGCAAAACGAGAAAAGTACGCAATTACTTGTTGTAAACATGACGTTCAGACGTAGCATGCGCATGACAGTATACGTCCGTCCGTTTTTGTTTTATTTCTGGAGAGGGCCAAATCATGGCTTTGCAATGTTTGGGGTCATAACCATTGCCCCCCCCCCCCCTCAGCCCCTGCGGATCCGCCCTTGTAATTACACCTTGTGTACTGAGGGACAAACATCACACGCTGGAGTTCCCTTTTACGCCGCAATATTTCAGCCAAGCTTGGCCATACGGCGAGCCCAGCAGTAAGTGAGTATCACCTGGGAGTGTCTGCATTATGATTGGCTTGGTCCAGATCCGTGCCTCCAAAGACCAACCATCACAGCTGTCACGTTTTCAGCGCTGTGCTATGTTGGAGTGAACAGCTCTGCGTTGGAATATTGATCCTCTGCCCGTTCGGGGAAC
>NW_023596805.1:18171238-18208287 GCF_011947565.3 Pollicipes pollicipes | reverse complement strand
ATTGCTGTCCCGCAAACTCCAGAAAAGGAGGGGAGGGGAGGGCTGCCGGGCCGAAGGTGTTTTAAGGAGGCTGCGCCCCGAACCCATCCCGGCACGCCCTGGTTGGCATCGCCCCGGCCCGTCACGTCAGCCACGCGACGAACCGGCCGGTCCCCAGCTGCCGCCATCTCGTTGGTTGGAGCTGGTCAAAAACAAACGCACGATCAACTCAGACGGAAGCTCAGATCAACTCAGACGGGACTTTGCATTTGGCAAGTGTGCTATGCAACTACGCGGGGATGTCACGGCTCAGATGGGAGAGTACTCAAAGGTGCGTAGGAGGTCATAGAGCTCAGCCGTGTGAGGGATGTCATAGGGCTCGACTGTGAGTAGGAGGTCATAGAGCTCAGCCGTGTGTGGGATGTCATAGGGCTCGACTGTGAGTAGGAGGTCATAGAGCTCAGCCGTGTGTGGGACGTCATAGGGCTCGACTGTGAGTAGGAGGTCATAGAGCTCAGCCGTGTGTGGGATGTCATAGGGCTCGACTGTGAGTAGGAGGTCATAGAGCTCAGCCGTGTGTGGGACGTCATAGGGCTCGACTGTGAGTAGGAGGTCATAGAGCTCAGCCGTGTGTGGGATGTCATAGGGCTCGACTGTGAGTAGGTGGTCATAGAGCTCAGCCGTGTGTGGGAATGTCATAGGGCTCGACTGGTGAGTAGGAGGTCATAGAGCTCAGCCGTGTGTGGGATGTCATAGGGCTCGACTGTGAGTAGGAGTCCATAGAGCTCAGCCGTGTGTGGGATGTCATAGGGCTCGACTATGAGTAGGAGGTCGTGGGGCTCGACCATGTGTGGGAGGTGGAGGGAATTGACCGTGTGTAGGAGGTGGTGGGCTCGACCGTGTCTGGGGAGGTGGTGGGCTCGACCATTTGTAGGAAGGTGGTGGGGCTCGACCGTGTCTGGGAGGTGGTGGGGCTCGACCATGTGTAGGAAGTCGTGGCGCTCGACCGTATGCGGGAGGTGGTGGGGGTCGACCATGTGTAGGAGGTGGTGGGGCTCGAGCATGTGTAGGAGGTGGTGGCGCTCGACCGTATGTGGGAGGTGGTGGGGTCGACCATGTGTAGGAGGTGGTGGGGCTCGACCATGTGTAGGAGGTCGTGGCGCTCGATCGTGTGTGGGAGGTGGTGGGGCTCGACCATGTGTAGGAGGTCGTGGCGCTCGACCGTATGTGGGAGGTGGTGGGGTTCGACCATGTGTAGGAGGTGGTGGGGCTCGACCATGTGTAGGATGTCGTGGCGCTCGATCGTATGTGGGAGGTGGTGGGACTCGATCGTGTGTGGGAGGTGGTGGGGCTCGACCATGTGTAGGAGGTCGTGGCGCTCGACCACATGTGGGAGGTGGTGGGGGTCGACCATGTGTCGGAGGTGGTGGGGCTCGACCATGTGTAGGAGGTCGTGGCGCTCGATCGTATGTGGGAGGTCGTGGCACTCGACCGTGTGTGGCAGGCCGTGGGGCAGGAGCTCGGCTCCCGGCCCGAAAATCACACCACGTTCCCCGCGGTCATTGGCCGGAGCATGTCAGCGCCAAACGACCCCACACATGTTGAATGCGTCGTTAAACCGAATAATTGCATTCAACTGTGCCAACGACGTCAGCAACTTGACAATTGGTGCTGGCTGCATGGCCACATGGCATGGCCGTTAGTCATCCGCCCAGTCCATTTTTCCCGTACATGGTCCTCATTTATGTCAATTTAGGGGCTTCGGCGGTGAGGATATCTAGAAGTCTGCTGTTGCGGACCGGTGCGGAGTACTGTCAGCATCTAGTCATGTGTCATGTTAAACGTCAATGGTGTCAATGTCAATGACACTGGATGGCACTGCGTCACGGACAGATCAATGGGTGTCACTGAGTCACGGCAGAACACTGGGGGGGCTGAGTCCCCGAATACGCCGCTGAGTGACGCCGAGTTGCACCCCAGGGCGCCGACCGCTTCTCTCTCGCACTCGCAATCAGGTCGGCATCCTCCGCATGTTCGGCCGGCCGGTTTAAGACCCCCAGGGTCGCGGGTCGAGCGGGCCGCACCTCATGCATGACGTTCTTCCGGCGGCGGCGCCCGCTCATCACGCCCTGGCGTTCATTAACGAGTGACCTGTACGGCCTCCGACGGGCGCCCGCCACAAATTAGCGCACTCTGGGCGCGCCCCGCCCCGCCCTGTACCGGGAGGGCATGAGCAAAGAATGAACGCGCCAGCGCCGCCCTGTTCCGGGAGGGCATGAGCAAAGAAATGAACGCGCCAGCGTCGCCCTGTTCCGGGAGGGCATGAACAAAGAATGAACACGCCAGCCCCGCCCTGTACCGGGAGGGCATGAGCGAAGAATAAACGCGCCTGCCCTGTCTTGCGTCGGACACACATCAGACACTGGTTGCCCTGCCTTGAATACGCATCAGAGAATGGGGACATCTGCTCTGTCCTGCGTCGGACACACGTCAGAGACATCACCTGTCCTGCCTTGAACACGCGTCAGAGGATGGGGACATCTGCTCTGTCCTGCGTCGGACACACATCAGAGACATCACCTGTCCTGCCCCGGACACGCGTCAAAGGATGGGGACATCTGCTCTGTCCTGCGTCGGACACACATCAGAGACATCACCTGTCCTGCCCCGGACACGCGTCAGAGGATGGGGACATCTGCTCTGTCCTGCGTTCGGACACACGTCAGAGACATCACCTGTCCTGCCTTGAACACGCGTCAGAGGATGGGGACATCTGCTCTGTCCTGCGTCGGACACACATCAGAGACCATCACCTGTCCTGCCCCGGACACGCGTCAGAGGATGGGGACATCTGCTCTGTCCTGCGTCGGACACACATCAGAGACATCACCTGTCCTGCCCCGGACACGCGTCAGAGGACGGGGACTCCAGCCCTGTCCTGCCTCGCGCCACCATCAGTGGGACTATGCATCTGTCCTGCCTCGGACACGCGTCAGAGGAAGAGCGTGTCTGCCCAGATCCCAAAGGGGTATACTGCTGCAAAGGTAGCAGCTCTGTGCACGGGGAGCGAGCGACTTGACAACACTTCCCGCAGGCAGCTAGAATCCCTTTGAACTAGGGTGGGGGTGAAAAATTCCGTCGCAAAAAGACCGTGCAGGAGTGAAAGAATTAATTCACAAAAAATAGAACTTATGATCTCGTGAGTGATGCTTCAGCAAACAAAGACATCTATTTCAGGTTGGCACGGACGTAATATGAGAAACCCTACAAAACTGCTTTGTTTTTTAACATCTTAGGCAAGTTAAGTGAAACAGAATACATTAAAGCATCGCAATTTCATTACAGCGCAATGAGCAAAAACAAATTAACACCAGTAATCTGATCCTGTACTTTGCACTTCCCTTCCACAGCACTTTTAACACAAAACAAAGGAATGGAATTCAGTAACAAAATAACGACAGAAAATTCAGCAGGCATAAAACACTAAAAAAAAACCTGGACTCCTACACATCAGCCCATCACCAAGTCAAACACACTAGACATACCTATGGCTTCTGTTAAGATGGGCTCAGGGAAAACATACATTTTGTCACTGTTTTTGCAAAATACCAATGCTTATTTCCATGAAAGTAGCCTAACTATGCCTAACCTAAAAAAGCCTTACTTCATCTCATCATGTCAAACTTGTTTGTACCACAGCAACAGTCGTGAGTTACTGATTCTTGCACAATTCGTACTGCCACTTGCCATGCACTTAACCAGTTTAACCTAACTTCGAGTAGCACATTTGTTAAACATCATCTCAACTCAGCTATGCGTTGACAGCAGCACTTATAATAAAACAAGATAAGCTCATTTTGGCTGGTTTCAATTAGCCTTGCATTTGCGTTCATTGTATTGCATTCAACTTGCATTCGTATTCAGTTCATTTGTGTATGCTTGTTGATACCAGAAAAAGTTGACAACACATAAATCAAAACACTTGAAATCACTTTGAACAACTTATTTTGATTGCCATGGTTAACCTATGTCAAGGGTAATAATGCCTATGCTCCCCAATACAATCTCTCTTTTCGAAAAGTAACATAACTTTTAGATGACCATGCCAGTATTGCTGCCTGCCTTTTCAGCTGCAGCAAAGGCATCTATTTAGGCTTGTTTATTCATATTTAATCACAACGTTTGAGATGTTGGCTTCACATTTTAAATGGGATGATCTGACTATTTGTTACATACTAATATTAAATTCATATTATAATTGTTATGCAGCTTAGAGTATCCCTGTGTTCAAAATTTGGTGCATCTATACAGTACAGTTATTTGCTATTCAGCAAACCATGACAACTATAGAGAACATTTGGCTGAAGCCGCCATGAGGGACCACTTCAAGAAATTTGGGGCAAGTTATCAAGAATATGGAACAAAATAAGCCCATTGCATGCCTTGTGGGATGGTTATTTGTCTTATGACAAAACTCGATGGATTAAAACAGAAAATGGTCAACTCTGGCTACCAATCATGTGTTGAAAGCAGGTAAGGTAAGCAATTACTTGGTCCACAGGAGACTTGCTGGCTTTTTCCTGCTCCCCCAAAACAAAAAGTCAGCACCTTTTGCATGGTCTTCTGGCAGACAGTCATTCCGCTCACGCCCCAAATATACATATCAATTATGCCCACCAACCTACGAGATTAAAATGGGAAACAAATAAGAAGTGTGCATGATAAACACCTTCAAAGGGCAGAATTTCGCCATCAAATACTTCTGTATTTGCTGCGTCAGGGCATTCCCAAAGCTCTATATTGCAGCATTAGGATAGTCTTGCCAGGCAGCCTGGTGAATTAGACACTCGAAAAGCTTAGATTTATTATTGTTGGGCAACGCCATAAACCAAGAAAACTGTTAACCGAGGGTTTAACAGGGCAAAAATGGCGGTAAAAATAAGTTCCGTGCTTCAAACTGTCTCCTTCATTCTCCGTGAATTGTTCGCTCTTGGGTGCATATCAAACATATTTGGGCGGCTGGCGAATTAATCCAATTTATGTATGAAATGTGTACAAGTTTGCATCTGGAGCATCTTGCAGAAAAATTGGTTAACATTTTAAGCAACAGATGCTACCTCTAAAGGTAACCAAAAAGTAATGAAGAGCAAAGTGGCATCACATTCTTATGATACCAAAAAAAAAACGAACATATTTAAGCAACTATAAAGACTGATACTTTTCTGACAACATTTTGTAATCAGCTGATTTGACTTAAAATATGTTGACAGAAGTGCTCAAATAATGATATTCATCCTGTAAACTTAACTTAGAAAGCACTCCTTGAATTTTTTACTCCTGCATTTCGGGAGTGATGTAATTTAGTGGTCAAGTTTCCCCAGGAAAAAAGAAATATGTGAAGAAAAATTATCTACCAGGCCTTGCTGGTGTTTGCACCAGATTCTGCTTTCGTAGTGTGGTGGTGAGACCAAAAAAAATAGGGGATGCGTGGAAACCTTGCATTTGGCACGCAGCTGCCGACTGTGATGCATTTTGTAAATAAACCAAACTTAATGCGTGAAAGTGGCTGGAGTAGCTGGGCTTCTTGGGCTTGGAGGTACCTGGCGCCCTTGCTCTGTGCGTACATAGACATGATTCAGATGTAGGTGAGGTAGGACATAGCCACAGGTGTTTAGGCTCTATGGAGCCTCGTTTTTGCTTGGTGGTTTCAAGTGAGCTCGGTTTTGGATGGCATCTGAAAATCTCTGGAAGGGAAATAGGGGTTTGGCATGTGCGATTAGACAGTGTCAGGCAGGAGTGAAAAATTCACATAAAATATGGGGGAAAGGAGTGAAAAATTCCCCTTCATAGGGCGTTGCTTTACACCAAAAGTCGGCAATTCTAGGACACTGCTTACCCGTAGCCACAGCACGAGCGGAAATATAGAAAAGTCGAAATCGAAAGGAAACGCCGTCTCGATGACGTCACAGAGCGTATGAATGAGCCATGTCGGAAGGTGGGGAATTGGGCCGACCTTCTCAGCAGTCTCAGAACATCCCCTTGATGCAGATCTGCCAGGCGTGCAGCTGGGCACGGAAAGACGTGCCGTCAAGAGAATGTTTTACATTGGAAGATATTGAGGCAAGCATCAGATGCGGAGGAAGCGGCTCACTTGAGACTTTCATTGCTTTTTAGTGCGACAGCCACCCTAGAGACGTCACCAACAAGTAAATATGCTTCTCCGTGCGTCTTCATCTGATAACGTCATAAAACAGCTCTTATGACGTCAAAGTCGCAGCCAGACTGGCCGTGTCACCATTGTCACTGAAGCTTGAGTGCATTGTCTCGAAAGAGTTGAAGTATTACAAGGCTGACTCACTTGTAGTACTTCAACTCGTCGAGCGGTGGCTTGTTCATGCACATCAACGAAATCGAATATATCTACGTGCGCGTATTTTGGACGTTTTCGCGGTGTTCTTGTATATTTGTCCATAAATGCACGCTTTTAACTTGCATTTGTGATTAGGGGTACGGAGATATTCTTGAATCAATTGAATATCATTTTAATGCCCCTCATAACTAGTAGAACTGCTCAAACGTATTTGTTGTGTATCACAAAACGCAGCTTGTGATTGACACAGGCCGTCAGCAGCTTAAACTTGATTTGGTCAACTGTTTTCTATCTTTGAGACACTTCGCACTGATGTACTCCATACACCAATTTGTTGTATGCTCATATTCTGTTTGACCACGAGCGCAATACGGCGATTGGGCTGGGGATATTCGTGTGACGTTGCTGTGACGTCATACAAGGCTGGGTGATTTTCAGATAGGTGGAAAAAGGCTGCACAGGTTCGCGTAGGACAGGCTCAGAAGCGAGACGATTTGAAGTCTTATTAAGAAAATGACTGCTAACTGCATGTAATGAACCAAAAAATGACTATCTCAGCAAGCCCCATGCGAATATAAAACAGTCCAGTTAAATATCAATAGAAGTCTACCGGTAGACATGTCGATCGCGATACCTACTTTGTGGAAAATTTAGTGCTGCATGTACTGGTCTAGTAAAACCATAAAACCCCCAAATATTTATTTCACCCAATGATCATCACCTTTTATCTAATTCTGTGATGTTTGGAGTAATGTATATGCTTTCACGTCAGACTGTATGTGCGTTTGTTAGGGGTTCATCGATTATCAACCCTACCAGACCCGGGTTCATGAACATAACACCTAAGAAAAGAAAATCACGAAGCTAAGAAAACCATTAAGAAAATAAACTGTATTGCAAAGCTTACAAGCATAGGTAATACCCAATACCAAGAGCTATTTTAATACGTTTTGGTGAAGGATCAATCCGAAAACGTAAAATGCATGAAACGCCAGCGGTTGAAGTTGGCCATGCTGGTCAAGGCCATGCCGGGTGGGTTTTCGTGGTAAGACCGAACCTGATCTGGTAAGATCTGTAATGGCATAACATGGGAAATAGAAAGACAAAACCACAATTTCCATCTGAATCATCATCAAAACCACAAACCATCTGGTGGACCAGGTGGCGGCTGGTCGAGCCACGGTGTTTTATCAAGGACAAACTGAGAACCCAAAGAGCGACGTACCGGGACAAACTCCCTCCTTGTGTTGCCTGTCATTTGCAGGTGAAATTTGGCGCTAGGCCTCCACGGCGTCAGCTTTATCGTGACATAGACACAAATAAAGTGCTTGTATGTTTGATACCTTGATTCTGGAACAGAAACGTGCCAAGGAACTATCACTAAAGATGCACGAGAACATCACATTTTGATGAATACATATTTGTATATGTGCCTGTGAGGGCGCATGCAAGATTTCGCAATAGGGAGCGACAGCGCAACTCAAAATCGCGAGAAAAAAAGACATTCGATAGCGCCGCAGACACGCCAAACTTCTTGAGTGGTGAATAGCAGCGCTGCATGTTTTGTGTCTGCTTATTCTTACGAGACTGCCGTGATCGCTTTACTGCCAACATGAATTCCTTTGCATGTTCAAGCATGTAAAAATTTGATGAGTAGGGACGTGTACCCCGGTGCCCCAACTCTTGAAGACGCCTTTGCTGTCTCTGCGAAGAGCTTCCTCCTGACACAATTGTTGCACACGTATTTCCGCACACCGTTATAGTATGAAGGTCGGAATGCAGGGGCGGTGCATTTTACTTAGGATGTTAAGAAAAAATAAGGTTGTGAGTAAAAGTTCAAAACCACGACAACGGGACAGCCTGCAATATTTGTCCTTTCGGCCTCAAATGCCCTCATTCGTGTTCCAAAAGTTTCACGCTTCCTTTGGCATTTAGATTTGCCGCGACATACTGTCCGATCCCCGACACATCACTGGAGCCTCGCCGTCCAGGTCAGCGCGTGGTCACTCTCGGGTCATGGTAGCTTCAGAGCGTTCCTACGATCTCGAAGGTTTCTTGGTATTTCTTTGTTGCATGGTGGGGGCCGGATTTCATCCCAAAAGCGACGACTCAGTCGTCGTTCGTTTGCGAGGAGGTAGCGCTGCTCCAACTCGTGTCCATAAAATGTGCAGTGAACACCACGCGGTGGCAACCCATGTGCCTAAATTTGGCAAGATTGTTTTATGTGGGCGTAGTAAGAAT
This sequence comes from Pollicipes pollicipes, assembly GCF_011947565.3. Lineage (NCBI taxonomy): Eukaryota > Metazoa > Arthropoda > Thecostraca > Pollicipedomorpha > Pollicipedidae > Pollicipes > Pollicipes pollicipes. The sequence continues at coordinate 18,199,697 of NW_023596805.1, read as the reverse complement.
ATGAATAGATAAGATCTGAAAAGACGTTTGGGTTACTTAGGAAACGGCATGAGGCCAATATTGTGACCGAATGATATTAAGCGAGACGATGCATCCCGTGATAAGTGTACGGTATTCATAGAAGCATGGACGGGGAGCTACCAAAAGCTGAAATATGGTCACATCCGTGTGAATAATACATCGCTGATCCAAGTTAATTTGTTTCAGCTGATCGGCACAATAGTGGTACGAATATCTTGAGAGTTGCATGAGGCATTCATATCGATAGGATTTGCACACGGCATCCGCAGATATGTATCTGTATAACAGCATCCGCCCTCTTCACTCCACCACACTGAATCAGTCACGAGTGGCGTCAGCCGCGCTCCAAGCCGCGACCGGTGACGGCGGGCATGCCAAGTGGAGATCGATACAAGGGGAACGCGTAAGGCAATGACGGTGGAAAGGGTCATTTCTGCAACAGACTGGCCCACATCGAATATCGCATTCAGCTCACTTGTCGAACTTTTCGTGAATGACCCGGTGCTCAGTCTGCATAACCTTGAAGTGTGCAATACTGGTTCAAAGAAACGATTTGTATGCCACCATACCATTGCACTGCTCTGGTGGTAGAAATTACATTTCTTGCAAGTCTGTACTGGAGATGATCGTCCAAACGGCGTTCGTACCAGTCGTTCAAAAGACGATGGGTAGCTTCAGACCCTCTTCAGACTGTTACGTGGCAGAAAGTACTCTGCTTCTGAAAACGGCGCTGTAATGCATCTTTTTGTTTGCTTTCTTCCACGATGCCTAAATTTGATCACGCCCGAGATGCCACTTGCATAATGTTGTAAATAAATGAGCTCCTATATGATGTCAGCTGGCAGACACTGAGGCCTGGTAGGAGTGATCGAGACACGTGGCTCGCTAACTCCAACAATCATGGAAAAACAGATAATAGCCGATCGTGAACTGGTTGCTCTAACCGTACCCATACCTGCTGCCCGTGACGGCTGCCTGAGGCGGGAGTCTGGCGCCTCCCCCCCCCCCCCCAGCCTTCTTCCACCAGACGGATGGCCTCGATACTGGATACGCCTGTAAATAGCTTCCGTCCCGTAGGCAGATGGATCATGACGATAAAACGCGGCTGCCAACTGGACTCGCACTGCACTTTTGCAGCTCTGTTACACGTGCCGTATTGGCTGAGAGTAGTCAGTGCGGCGGGCGCTGCCGTCCGGGATCCCCCACACGCTGAGAAACATACGATTACGCGGGAACTGAGGCCTTCTTAAGGCCGACGAGACACATATGCGTATGCTCTGTTCGTGATGGAAACCAAAAAGGAGCGACGGCAAAAGGCTAAGGGCACGGCACTTTGTTTGAAAAACGAAACGAAAATTGCCTGCCGCCATATTTGAGAGGTAGTCGCATGTTTCATAAGCAGCGGACACTTTCTAACATATGCCTTAATCGCACGCCCACCGCGTCCGGGCTCATCCCCGCTATCAAACCAGGTGGCTGGTGTATTCGGATGCCCGGTGGCCGGTGTATTCGGATGCCCGGTGGCCGGTGTATTCGGATGCCCGGTGGCCGGTGTATTCGGATGCCCGGTGGCCGGTGTATCCGGATGCCCGGTGGCCGGTGTATTCGGATGCCCGGTGGCTGGTGTATTCGGATGCTCGGTGGCCGGCGTATTCGTATATTCAAAACCAAGCGTGTCCGCGAAATCCTTTTCGGAATAAAGTCAACGCACAATGACGTCATAAAAGTGTCGGGGCAATGTCGCACACGGAGACTCTGACGCGCCAGTCTCGAGCCTCTGAGCCTCTGGCGCACCAATATTAAGCCTTTGAGCCTCTGACGCACAAGTCTCGAACCTCTCACGCGCCAGTCTGAAGCCTTTGAGTCTCTGACACGCCAGCCTCGCTAGTCAGTAGCGCGGGTGTCTTCCGCCGCCAGGTCTGGACGCGCCGGCGCCGGCGCGTGCCACGCGGGTCTGACCCTTGGTGGAGCTGAGCGGCGGCCACCGGCTCTAGCCGGCGCGCATAACACAGATCCGGCTTTGCGGTCCCCCGCGCCCGTCGGCAACGCTGCCTGCGTCCTCCGGACCGGAAATTGCTCAACAGCGGCGCGGACCAGCGTCCATTATTCCACAACTTAAAACAGCTCTCGTCAACTGGAACGCAGCTCGAACGCGCCTCCCTGAGGTACGCATTGAAAACGGGCCTGCTACCGCATGAAGCACTTTACCACTAAGCTAGCCATAACAGGTGTGATCATCCAAGTTAACTCAATGGTAGAACAGTGGACTCATAATTAACAGCCCTGGCTCTAATACCAGAAATTCCACTGAAACGCGTAGGCTCTGACGCTTATTTGGCTGAAAGTCGAATGCCTCCTAATCCTGGAAGTTCAATAATGCCCACCGATGTCCTAAGAAATCAGATGGCCGAAGCGTTGGCTATATACCAGCACAGTCAGATGTGCACGACGGCGCGAAAAATATTCCGTCCGTCGCGGAAACGACGTTAGCCACACGCTGGCTGTCACTTCACCTGATGACCATTGTGATCCCAATGTTTACCCCGCTGGATCGCACACCCCGTCGCCGTGTCTGAGCGCCGTCGACCTTCGTCCAAGGCCGCTGACAACGAACGGTTGACGTCGCCCGCTCCGATGACTCTCGCCCTGACCCTGACGCTTTCCCGACCCTGGCCTAGGGTCACTAGCCTTCTGGCTTGCTCTGGTGACCCCTCGCTGTGACGCTCACCCTTTCCCAACCCTGACCTAGGGTCGCCAGCCTTCTGGGCCCGCACTGGACCCACTCGGTCATTACGTGGTCGTGGAGCCTTGTGGCAGAAATGTTTCGTTTCGGCTTCCGGGCTTCTAAACAAAATCTGGCTATCTGCAGTCCATGCGATCTTAAATATAAGCACTGGCCCATGACCTACTTGACATGAAAACCACCACTTTTGCAAAACTAAAGCCGTTCTCTAAATCATCGACTTGTGTAGCAAGGCGGTTCAAGTTTTTCTCCGCCATGAACGAAATGTCATAGCACGTGCTGTCCCCGCTGCTGAGCTCCGCTCCGCTGACCAAGCCAAACATTTCCGCGCGGAACTCAGGTCGGCAGCGTGGGTAATGTCTGACTGCTGACCACATACCGAGATGGCCAACGTCGGGGCATACGCTCGCTAGCCGTCGTCTTAGGAACAAACTGACTCTGACAGAATCTCATTACGGGCTATGTCAGCTATGATGTCGGAACACTCACGTCCAATCCACTCCGCTGCTTCAACTGTCCGTGCCTTAGTAACGGCAGCAAGTGCTGCAAGCAGGGTCGGACGCCTGAAGCGCAGCAAGGCTCCACACCAGCTGTCTCTCTGCATATCTCCTCAAAAATGTCTAATGGTCTCCTTAAAAATGTCTCGTGTGCGGCGAGACCTACAGAAGTTGCCTATCTGCACGTCTTCCCAAAAAATGCCTCAGCTGCGTGAAGTACTGACCACAACGTGAATTTATGTAGTTGCCCTGTTAAGAAAACAGAAAAGGAGATTTGTTCTGTTAATGTCAAAAAGGGGTGTCATAGAACAGGCACTGCGCTGTATCGCAGTGAAAGTGTCCTACCGCCCTCTCAAATCTTACGTCCACGCATCTAAACTCATCGCGGCGCCACGTGGGCGCAGCTTGATTGCACTGCGTAGCTCTTTCATGCAAAAAGAGATTCATACACACCCTCGGGCCACCCCGGGCCGGGCGCTCGGACGCACAGCCGTCCGCGCCCTCCCGTCCCCAGGCTGGCCGGCGCCCTAGCCCTCCGGCTACGAGTGGTCCACGGTCGGCTCAGCCCGTCCACCGTCCCAGACCCCCAACTGCGAACGGTCAGCTGCTGCGTCTTTCAAGTTGAATCGCGTGAGGCCCATCCCCTTCATCCCCCACAACGTCTGCTGTAATTCGTCCGAACGAGGGCCGCCGGTCGCGCCCGTCCGGGGAGAGACACGGTTGGCCGATTCCCAACCCACATCGGAATTGGCGCGATCAGGTTCGATAAATTACTGGTGTCGATATCAGATGCCCTCCGAGACCGTGTGTCTTAACAAATGTTACGCGGTCCGGTGTATACCTAGTTCTGAAATTTAAACATTACTAAATGTGTCGTAAAATTAGCTATATTTCGGTCACATAAGCTCTTCCAGTGAGTGAAGCTTAGATCTCCATGTGGCATGAGATATTAGTGCAATGATGCACAAACCTAATTTCAGAACTCCCATTTCATTTCAGTCATTTTCTTTCATTCATCACTTTATTATTTAATTTCTTATTTTCGTTTCATTTCTGGTAGCTGTTCATTTTCTTGATGCATAGCGGCTTGGCATAGCTATGGCATAGCTACTTGTTGTCCAGATGAGGAGTTCTTGGTGCTTAAATGATGTTTCTCTGTAAAAAGGGTATGTGTCAATCCGTCAACAATATTCTGTGATCCCAGCCCTAGCGTTTCCGGTTCAAGTATAGGTGTTGTAGACATTGCGTCTGATTAGATAATTCGGGCGTGGAGATAAATGTGTGCATTGGAATAAAGGTAAAAACAATGTCATTACAGCGTATTCTACCCAAGGTGGAGTGGTCACGAGCCCTGAAATGAATTTGACGCCCCCACTCCAGTGGATGTTTTTCCATCCCAGCACAGTGTCTCCTAGCCGCGAACAAAGACCGTAGGGCACAGGAGATCTCATGACACATAACGGGGCCCTCTGGTTTACAAGGCGCACTTCTTTATTCAAAGCACAGTCCTTCTGATGCATAAAGTGGTTCGCGAGGTCCTTTCCGATGTGTAATGGTGACCTCTTGAGCCAGGAACCCTCCCTTTGACACCAAATAGTGTCTCCTGCCCCAGAGCAGGGCCTGAGCAGTTTTTGTAGAAAGCTTTCTGCTCCAGAAAAGTGGCCTATTGATGTAAAAAGAGGCTCCTGAGCACAATTAAGGGCCTCCTAACTCAACCCAGGGATGTACGCATATATTCGCCTCCAGGGGCGTGTGTTCCCCAGCCACATACCAACTTCATCGCGGGTATTCACATGCACATGACTAATTGCTGATAGTACATCGTCCCACGCCTCCAAGTAAAAATAAGAAGATCGGATGCTTTTTCACGGTACGCAAGAAGCGTCTGGGGTCAGCTAAACTCGAATTTCCGTGAAAACATGTTGCCGTGCTCCCTCCCAAGTGGAGTCCTATGTACGCCCCTGGCTTATTTATGGGCCTCCTCGATCTAAATCTTGATCAAATGTGTGCCACTACAAGCTGCAGTTTGATAAAAGAGGTCTCCCAAAGTGGAGGCTGCGAATACATACTCGTGTTTCCCTGCCGGCTGACATGAAGCAGCCAACGTTACTCAACCGTCCGCCCCTGGCCCCCAGTTAAAAAAACAAACAAACAAGGCACAGGCACGCACGAAAGGAACCATCAGAGAATCCAGGCGTACGTCATGGTGTTCCTTCCTAACAATTCCACATATGACCAACCCGTATCAGTCAACTTTCGGGTCTCGTTTTTTATAGATTGAGTATGAATCAGAAGCGCAGAGTCAGCCGAAGCCCTAACAGCGTTATTAATCCCTCCATGAAGTTAAAGTACCGTGTGGATAACGCTTTAATCCAGTCCCTAGATCACACAAAGAAGGGTACCAAGGATTGTTGAAATACTTTTTGATGAACCACGGCAGTTTGACGGTTCTCTGCGGAAGTGGCAGGTGGGTATTCCGTAGAAAGGCTGAAGGACGAAAGGGCCCATTGGGAAAATATCTCACTGCTGGCCCGTCAGGCTGCAGGGAAGCTACGCAAAGCTGAGATCAACACTGAGTTCCTCCCATGTTGGATCCTTTCTGCAGTAGACTTTAGACGCACAAGGCCGCAGATTTGGATCTCAAAAATGCTGCGGAGTGCATTTCCGCAGCATTGCGGATTCAAGGAAAGCGATTACGATGATGCACCGAGATAGACTTGGAAAGTGGAGGGGGCTACTGTCCCAGTGGTACTCATCGCTCGGCTGTGTGCCTGAAGATGGCTCTACCGAGACAGTGCGCCGACCAGCGCGGTTCGCGGCTGGGGCATGACAAACTAAAGGTCAAGTTTGGCGGGGAAATCCGGATGGCCGGTTTGACCTCTAAGCTCGAGGGCCGTGGCACGTGTGTGAGGGTGGAGCAGGAACCGGTATAGGCAAAGGCGAGCACGATGAGCCTGACGTGTTGCACTCACACGATGGCTACCTTCCTCTGCCAGGTGCGGACGCTGTAGTCAACGTCACGGATCCCGAATCTGCACTCATCTCATGTTTATTTTCTAATATCAGATCATCTCTGTCAGCATAAATGGTACACAGAATGGTCGTTCTGAGTACATGTTCCATGAAACGAACTGTTGCCAAGGGAAGCGCAACTTTTCATTCCGTTCATGGCATTCCTCATGGTGCAGGGCCACCGTTTAGCACGCTCTAGGTGAGGGATCCAGAGACGTCATGCTCACGTTGGGAAAATGGGCGTTGAAATCCCAGGGCAGTCCTATCACTGTTCTGCAGCGTTGCTGCTGATGATCCCCGAACATTCAAAAACGGTGCTTGGTGTTGATTCGTAAAACATTTCTGGATAACATAAACACGTTGAAGGATAATCAGGGTCATGCTGGTACAACGGTCTGGTCGCCATTGATCGGCAGGCGTCGTGCGCATCAGATGAACAAACGCTTCCCAGCGGGGTCGATAAAGCAAACAGCCATGCGCTTGTCTCTGCGACCACCGAGGATCGTGTGACAACCGGGAGCTTCTGGATAAGCTACCACAACCACCCAGGATCGTGTGACGACCGGGAGCTTCTGGATAAGCTCCCACAACTACCTAGGATCGTGTGACGACCGGGAGCTTCTGGATAAGCTACCACAACCACCCAGGATCGTGTGACCACCGGGAGCTTCTGGATAAGCTCTTACAGCCACCCAGGATCGTGTGACCACCGGGAGCTTCTGGATAAGCTACCACCACCCAGGATCGTGTGGCGACCGGGAGCTTCTGGATAAGCTACCACAACCACCCAGGATCGTGTGACTAATATATATATATATATATATATATATATATATATATATATATATATATATATATAATCTATCTCTCTCTCTCTCTCTCTCTCTCTCTTCTCTCTCTCTCTCTCTCTCTCTCTTCTCTCTCTCTCTCTCTCTCTCTCTCTCTCTCTCTCTCCTCTCTCTCTCTCTTCTCTCTCTCTCTCTCTCTCTCTCTCTCTCTCTCTCTCTCTCTCTCTCTCCTCCTCTCTCTCTCTCTCTCTCTCTCTCTCTCTTCCTTTCTCTCTCCTCTCTCTCTCTCTTCTCTCTCTCTCTCGCTATCTCTCTCTCTCTCTCCTCTCTCTCTCTCTCTCGCTCTCTCTCTCTCTCTCTCTCTCTCCTCTCTCTCTCTCTCTCTCTCTCTCTCTCTCTCTCTCTCTCCTCTTCTCTTTCTATCTCTCTCTCTCTCTCTCTCTCTCTCTCTCTCTCTCTCTCTCTCTCTCTCTCTCTCTCTATATCAATATCTATATATATATATTATATATATATATAATATATATATATATATATATATATATATATTACGTCCATTTATTACAGTTGTACTTATCTTTCTAATTCACTGATCCATTTATAGCACTGTCTTATAATACCAATGCTTGCTTGATAACTTTGGCTTACCCCGTACCTTCTCGAAAAGTGAGGGTCGGTTGTTGTCAGCAAAAGACCTGACCAGAATACTGTGATAAATTGGAAGATTATATTTCTAAACAGTGCTAGCGTTCGCAAATTTCATTGACTCCTCCTTGTTTTAATTTATCCGAAAACCAACGGTGGTACTTAAAATTGCACTGGCATTGTTACGTATTTTGTTCTTTCTGAGAGTGTGTTTGAATTGGTTTTTCTGCCATTCGTCGATTTGGACATAACATTTTGTGAACAGAATGGAAAAACAGGAATACCAAAGATGATGTGCTACCATCATCACACGTAAACGAAAAAGGGCGGCGCAACAGCAAGCAGCTCTCAACAGCCTTCAACCGTGGCCGTATTCACATAGCGGCCCCGTGAAGAGGTCGCCCCCCCCCCCCTTTCCACCCACCTTATCAAGCCTATGGCATGCATCAGTACATAAGTGAGTAAATGTTGACAGTTAAAAATCCAAGCATGCATTTAATACGAAGTTCCAGAACATGACATGGTGTGAAATGTTTGACAAGAATTTCACACGTCTGTAGCGCACAAAACTCATTTTTTCAGGGAAGGTTTCGATTTATTATGCTCCATCCCTTAATGCCAAATATTCCATACGTCCCAGCTTTGAACAAATAAGTCAACCAGATGGGCGATGAAAGAGTCCAGTGGCCGGGTCCTTCCGACATCGGCAGTGAACGGCATGCCAGCCCACGCTTGAACTTCGCCCTGATTCGCCGTTTTTCATAACCCGGACTGATAAGCGGGGGGGGGGGGGGGGGTCAATGCGACTTTCCTGCTGTGGCCAAGCTACGAACAATATTAGAGCCTCGCAGGACAAAATGGCGATTAGCCTCAACAAGATCTCGCGATTTGGAACACGTTTTGGTGCGATGCAGTGCCTTTGCAAACGCAATACTTAAACCCACTTTTTCTCCACAGAGCCTTAACTGAGTGGTCACATATTGTATATTGAGTCCCCCCCCCCCCTCCTTATTATCAGTGCTGGGCTGAATGCATTTTTTTGCACGGGCTGCGGTATGTAATGGATACTGACCTTGATATGACCGCACACATTATTTCAATCATACACTCGCACATGAATTGACCACAGGTGACAGCAATGAAGCTATGGCGCCCGCGTGCTCAAAGCATCCTACCCATGCATCAATACCGTTTAAGCCCCGCGGGCCGTATCTTAAGTATACTAGATTTATCTCTGTTTTGCCCGTTTTATTTTGCCGTCACGCAAGTCTTACCCATTAAGACCGTCCTACCCATTTTGAAAAAAAAAACGCTGTTGCGGTAGTCGCCTTTGCTGCACATATGAACGGAAACTTTTTTTTAGTGTCTGAGAGTGTAGAGTTCGGAGCCCGTGCCGTGCTCCGCGATACGCGGCCGGAGTGTGCGGATGTGCTCGACGGCGCAGCGTGCTGCAGGGGATCATGGCCACGCTTGCCAATGGGCGGCCACCACCTCACAGGTCACCAACGGATTGGGGTGCGCTGGCGGGACCGGGGCGAGTCAGGTGTGGACGGGGGCGCCGGGGTGGGGCGAGGTAGCTTGTTAGAGTAATGCTGCACTTTCTGTGTTGTTCGTTGAGCTCAAAATACCAGGCGCTATGTCAAGGTGCTGCGTTTAGCTGAGCCATGAGCGGACGTGGAGCAGGACTAGAATGCACTAAATACTTTTTTGCACGTTTGCTGTTTAAAGTGTCGAATAAGAAGGGAGTATCGGATCATAAAGACTGCTAGAGCGTTTCGTCCGTCGGTCATGACAGTAAAGACCACAACACTGTGATTGTATGGTTGTAAGGACGCTGTAGGAAGCGGCGGTCACCGACCATGCGAAATGGTCACCGCATGCCCCCCCCCCCCCCCGTATACTCCACAATGGTCATCTTTCTGGCCATCACCACGACACGCATCTGGGTATTTCGTGTCTCTTTCTGGAGCGTCCTGGCCCGGCCGTGCCGAATCATACCGGGTGAGTTGGATGTCATTTGCCATAACGTCATGCCATACGCCAGCGGCCGGTTCAACAGACGTGCCTGCGTGCCAGCCGGTCGATCGATGGACCCGAACGCTTCGGAGTCCACGTGACGTCACGAGGATTCCGTGCCATCCGCCTCGGCTCTGGCCGGCCCCCGGCAGCTGAGGCGCAGAGATTGCCTACGACACCACGTGGGTGAAAGGCATGCTTGGCGAGGATTCTCGCGTAATCTTCGACATCTGAACCAAAGGTAAGCATGTGACTGCATCCGTTGATGCAGCTGCATGCGTACATCCGCCGGTCACACATGTCGTTGACAGCATGTGACTCCATCCGTTGATGCAGCTCCATGCGTACATCCGCCGGTCACACATGCCGTTGACTGCATGTGACTGCATCCGTTGATGCAGCTGCATGCGTGCATCCTCCGGTCACACATGTAGTTAAGTCCAAAAGTTTGTCTTAAAATTAAGTTTAGGCATTGTGATTGGGAGTTCATGTGGTGTCAGAGTCACAAAAGTGTGCTTGTGCTTGTGCCACACCAAGTAGTAGCATTTATTGTCCGAACCCTGAGCTCATCATATGGTCGTGAAATGCAGGTTCAACAGCAGAACGCTAAAGCAAAAACTCAACGTATCGTGATGTACGGCACGATCCGCAACGGCCACTAATGAGTGTGCAATGACTGCATCACGTCTCGCTAGATCGGCTCGCTATGCCTGCTTGTTCCGAAGGCTGTTGTCGGCGTGTCTTAAACGCCTTAGTGTGATAATTGAGATAGTAGGCACCACGAGCCTTGAGTTCAGCACGACACACTGATGTATGAGAAAGCCAATTACAACTAGGAAATCGTTCGGTAAGTTAGGTTCAAACTTAGTACGCCGAAGCACAGCTCCACATCTGCCTTCGTCACGGCGTAATGACCGAGCGTTTAGTACCTCCGGCTCCCACCTGGTGGTCTGGCTTAAAATGCCGGGCACTCTGGTCACCGGGCGCTATCATGATCTACGCAGTCGCTACCGCTCTTTGACAGTACGTGATAACGTGCGCCACATTGCCCCCCCCCCCCCTTCCCCTCGCAAAAAATAATCCGCCTTGGTTTCCAGGGATTAAGGTGATGCAGTCATATCTTTGGAGACTCTCTGCCGCTGTTTCGGATGCGTCTTCTCCGCATTGCTGGAGTTGCTCGAGTTCCATTCTAAACGTTATGAAAGACCAGGTGTATATCACGGACATTTCTCTCCCATGACGTGGGAGTGGTAGTTTCCATGGTCTTTGATTGCAACATTCCACAATTTGTTCCATTCATATCTACGTCCGAACTTTTTGATTGGCTGAATTTCTGAGACCAGAGATCGTGCTCACCGTGCGAACACTGCACCCGCCGTCCGATCATCCAGCTCCAGTTCAACGGCAGAGTTTGGCGGCGAAAGTTAAACGTGCTGAAATGCTTGGCACGCTCCGCCCCGCCCTGCCCTCCCACCCCAACTGACCTTGAGCGGCCTCTGCCCCGGCCATCAGAGCCAGCGACAGACGGCGAGCGCCGGAGGGGTCGAACCCACCCCACCCGCCACGGGTGAGCTGGGAGACAGGTGCTCCAACCGATTGAGGTACGAGGAAGGTTTTACGTTTATACAGCTGCACACCTCGATAAGATCACTTTGTCAGCATAGCCCGCCACGACGCATCATACGCAGCCGATTAGGCAATATACGCTTGGCCTTTTTGGGGTACCCTTTAACATCTGCAATCCCTTCGGGTGCTGAGCTTTAAGTCCACATTCACTCCTGCTTTCAAAGCCACCAGTTGCGCACAGCGCCCCCCCCCCCCCCCCTCGCACCTCACCGGTCGTTTGATTACGCTGAGCTGTCTTCAGAAGCTCCCATCACCGGTGAATCGCCAGCAGCGCTCGATGGAGATCCCATTATCAACGATGGGATGCCTGTGTCACGTTCGTACGCTCCATCGCCAGTGAAGAGACATTGCCATCGCACCTTGCTGCTTCCCAGCTTCCGCTTACCTGTCCAGCATGCCTTCCCGCCAGAGACAGTACGAAGAGCCAACAAAAACATGGCACGGCCGCGTTTGACCAAACATGATAGTTCCACTTTCGCGAATAATCAACAAATACTGTCCGTAAGAGCTGCCGGTGATGTGCTGCACTGGCTCGGCGGCTGTGAGGCCAGCGGGGTTTCGTCCTCACCCAAAGTGTGGGGTTCGGTGAAACGACCGGAAAAGACGCTTGTGTTTCGTTACAGCTATTACGAAAACAAATCATATTTTAGCTTTCTTTTTACTACAAGTTTTGAGATGCCCAACATCATTATACGACTGGCAACGACCCCAGCACATTGTACACAAAACTGCTGTACGGCGGACGGGCTATCGTATCAGAGCATTGCTCTTTGCTTTTCGATGGATAGGAATGCATTTCTTTCTATTTTACTCACCAAAACCATCATTTGCTACAACGACACACAGTTTTGGCCCAGACAGCCCGCCCAGTGATTGGTGGCATGCCCTGACGACTACAAAGCCGGATCCGAACATTCTAGAGCCATGGGTCCGAGTCTGAGTCTCAGAGCCTGGAGATAGTGGGCGTAAGCTCATGGGGTCCTTGTACAGTCGAATGAGATTAAGTTAATCTCCGATCGAAATAACGATCGAGATCGGAGAAAAAATAGTAATGGTCGCTGTTGCAAAAACTCACGTTTAATTTGGTGTGTAAACGATCGATGAACTGCCGAAACCTACCGTAAACGGCCAATTTGCCGTAACAGCGGTTTTGCTGGTCCTCGGGAGCCGACGGTGAAGGTGAGGAATGACGGCTGATGGTGGGGCTGACGGTTGGTGGTGGGGACTGACGGTTGGCGGTGGGGACTGACGGTTGTGGGAACCGATAGGTCATTGTGGAGACCGGCGGTTGAGGATTTCCAGAGAATGACATCTATGACAACTCCCGTCCCTTGCTGGACCACAGTCTCAGTCGGGTTGTTATTTCCTGTGTACTTTATGTGATCTCGAACACGCGATGTACATACGAACGTCACAGCACAATCGTCCTATTGCATTGGTTGTGCCGGGCTGACAGCCCATACTCACGCAGTCGGCTCAGTCTCCCTGCCCTCTTGTATCTTCCGTTGGTGAACGTGGCGCTTTGAATCTCACCATGCGCTTCATTTATGAATAAATCTAAATATCCGAGACGTTCAAAGAAAAGCGCGGGAGCTCTCCTCCAACACAGGAGCCCTGCAGGAGCGCTCAGGAGCTGTGCAGGGGCGCGCAGGAGCTGTGTAAGCGCAGGAGCCCTGCAGGAGCGCGCAGGAGCTGTGTAGGAGAGCGTAGGAGCCCTGCAGGAGCGCGCTCCTGCCGACCACCCACGGCCCACTCCCATGTCCAGTCCTGTGGCGCCCCCCGCCACCTCGGTCGCAGGGCACACCCCGCCGGCTATACACGGTTCCACCTCCATGTCCAGTCCTGTGGCGTCCCCCGCCGCCTCGGTCGCAAGGCGCACCCCGCCGGCTATACACGGTCCACCTCCATGTCCAGTCCTGTGGCGTCCCCCGCCGCCTCGGTCGCAGGGCACACCCCGCCGACCACCCACGGTCCACTCCCATGTCCAGTCCTGTGGCGCCCCCCGCCATCTCGGTCGCAGGGCACACCCCGCCGGCTGTACACGGTCCACCTCCATGTCCAGTCCTCCGCCACCTCCGCCGCCAGGGTTGATGTGGTCCGTGCCAGATGCGTCATCACCAGCAGGACAGTTTGGAAGACTAAACCCAGTAGGGCTGGATTAAGCCCAGTAAGCCAGCATGTGTGATGGCGCCCCACTGACTGTGTTTGGCAGCGGGCAACGCCTTCGGCCGGCGCAAGCCAGCGGTCGTCTGGCCGGTCCGAGACTCCCGAGCCACGGCACCACCATCCCGTCCGCCAGCGGTTGCGGCCTTGGTGACGCAGTTGCTATCATGTGCCGCAGCACTTGCGTCCCTAGAGTACTCTGCTCGTTCGGGGACCATCAGTCCGGTGTCGCGCATCTCGCTGCCCGCAGAAGACCTGCGAGTGACTTGGCGCAGGGTCGCAGCCGGGCCATCTGCAGGAGGTTCAGTGAGAGGGGGGAAGGAGCGATTGCTATGCCTAATCGGCGAGTATGACTACCGTTTTACATCACCGGCCAACCATCGCATTACAGGGCTCTCGAAGATCAAACAATCCATCAAATAGCCAGGCGCAGGTCTGTGTTTCCTGTATGAGTTGGTACGAGGTGACCTTGACTTAATTCGTTTGAAATTCAGAGTTTCGCGCGCTGCCGCATTTACTGGCAGAGACCGCCACGTTGTGTCCTCCCCAGTGCGCCGCCTTTTGTCCTTACTGCGCCGTTTCGCGCAATAGGCGCATCGGTGCCGGACTATGGTTCAACAGGGACACGACGCTGAGGGCTGCAGGCACATGCTGGGTGCAGCGACCGCGCCCTGTGAAGCCCGTCCTGAAAACCGCACTGTCGGCGTGTTTATTAATCTGCTGCCTTTTAGCTGTTTGTAGCAGTGCACGTGCGCTAGTCTGCTGTGGAAAGCTAGAATTTAGTATGGTTTTGAAAAACTACTAAAAACTATTAAGCTAGTAGCTGGTTGTAAGCCTAGATTGCATTGCTTAGTTGTGCTTTCTACAGAAACCGCTGCAGTAGCTGCTTAGCTAGAACAAAGACTCGTCGTCGCATCAGGGTTGCTTTTCATTCCTGCTTAAGGATTGCGTTACGAGATAAATTAATTCCAAAGAAAGGGGCAGATACGAGATGAAATAATTACCACTAAAAGCTGCCTTATTGATTAAAATCACTGATTCAAGCGAACTTAATTTCCCATAAAATTACCAACAGATGGTTTTGACTCTTGCTTGTTGCGACAAAAACTTAGAGGAGGTAGGTGCACACATCCGACCTTGCTAGACTCAATTAATTGAGTTATGGTGAAAATGTCCTCCACAATTTATGGCTCTACCAACCAGGTCGTACAGTATTTGTGCTGTAATGTGCCTCTGGAGATGGAAATCCTGAGTCCTGGCTCCAATGTGCCTCCGGAGATGGTAATCCCGAGGCCTGGCTGTCACGTAACTACAGCTCCAATGTGCCTCCGGAGGTGGTAATCCCGAGGCCTGGCTGTCACGTAACTACAGCTCCAATGTGCCTCCGGAGGTGGTAATCCCGAGGCCTGGCTGTCACGTAACTACAGCCCCAATGTGCCTCTGGAGATGGCAATCCCGAGGCCTGGCTGTCACGTAACTACAGCCCCAATGTGCCTCTGGAGATGGCAATCCCGATGCCTGGCTGTCACGTAACTACAGCTCCAATGTGCCTCCGGAGATGGCAATCCTGAGGCCTGGCTGTCACGTAACTACAGCTCCAATGTGCCTCTGGAGATAGCAGTCCTGAGGCCTGGCTGTCACGTAACTACAGCTCCAATGTGCCTCTGGAGATGGTAATCCCGAGGCCTGGCTGTCACGTAACTACAGCTCCAATGTGCCTCTGGAGATGGTAATCCCGAGGCCTGGCTGTCACGTAACTACAGCTCCAATGTGCCTCCGGAGATGGCAATCCTGAGGCCTGGCTGTCACGTAACTACAGCTCCGTCACTTCAACACAAATTTGTTGAAGTGACCCCTCATGTCTGTTTTTACGAGATGCTGTCCATAGCTGTCATAGTTTGCTGGCTGACAAATAGTTGCACTGTAGATATGCACTATATTTTTAACACAGGAATTCCCTAAGCTGCATAACAATTACAATATTAGGTAGATATCGGTTTTTAGCAAGTTAACCATTCCATTTGAAGTGTGAAGCCAACGTCTCAAACTTTAAGTCATTAGATATGAATAACCAAATCTTAATGGATGCCTTTGCTGCAGCTCAAAAGGCAAGCAGCAAAACTGGTTTTGTGGCCATCTATTAGTTATGTTCGGTTTTGAGGAGACAGACTGTGTGGAACAGACCCACCATTGCCCTTGACGGAGGCTGACCATGACAACCAGAATAAGTTGTTCAAGGTGACTGGAGGGGTTTTGAACTGTGTGTTGTTATCTTTGTCTGGTGTCAACAAGCTGATGGAAGTAAATTCAATTAAAACACAAGTTCAAACCAGCCAAAAATAAGCTTTATTAAGTTTTGTCACGAGTGCTACTGTCAAGAAACAGGTGAGGTAAGGTGGGATGGTGCTCAGCATATGGGCTACCCTAAGTTAGGTTAAGTTGGTAAGTGCATGGCAAGTGGCAGTAGGAATTGTGCAAGAAACAATGACTCACAAATGTTGCTGTACTACAAACAGGTTAGACAAGGTGAGATGAGCTAATGCTTCATTAGGCTTGGCTCAGTTAGGCTGCCTTCATGGACATAAGTATCGGTTTTTTGCGAGAAACAGTGATATATTATCTTTATTTCCTGACCACATCTTAACAGAAGCCAGAGATATGTCTGTTGTGTTTGACTTGGTGATGGGCTGATGTGCAGGAGTCCAAGGTTTTTTGTTTGAATGCCTTATGCTTGTTGACTTTTCTGTTGTTGTTTTGTTGTTGAATTCCTCTGCTTTGTTTTGTGCTAAAACATCCAATGGAAGGGAAGTGCAGTGCAGCATCAAAACATTGGTATTACATAGATTTGATGCTCACCACATGATTACGAAATCATTTTTCTTTAATCTATTATTTTTCGCTGTAATGACATGAGATGTTAAAAAACAGTTTTGTCGTGTTTCTGATCTTACATCCATGCCAACTTAAAATGCATGGCTATGTTTGCTGGAGTATCTCCTACTGACTCATAAGCTTCAACTTTTGTAACTTAAATTTTTCACTACCGTAGGGTTTTTGCGATGGGATTTTTCACTGCCACCCTAGTTCAAAAGCGGTTCTAGCTCACTGACCAGTCGCAGCTGGCAGGGGCTGGACGGCGCCGGGGCGGGACCGGCGGGCGGTGAGTGCCGCACCGCGTCGGTCCGCCCGGCCGTGAGTGCCGCAACGCGCCGGTCCGCCCGGCCGTGAGTGCCGCAACGCGCCGGTCCGCCCGGGCGTGAGTGCCGCACCGCGCCGGTCCGCCTGGCCGTGAGTGCCGCAACGCGCCGGTCCGCCCGGCCGTGAGTGCCGCAACGCGCCGGTCCGCCCGGCCGTGATCGCATCCGCGCTGAACGAGTGTAGAGCGAGCTCAAACTCTCCTTATTGTGGTATCATCGGTAGAATTGAGCGGTACGTTTGAAGGTATACGTTTCCAACTAATCGAAGGTTATATAAAGTTGGGAACTCGTGGTTTATCTAAGAACAGCATAGTAATCCACCCACGATGTCAACATTCAGCTTGTCAGAACATTGAAAATTTTGCCAGTACAGTAATTCAAACTGTCTCTCGTATTGGCCACATTATACCGTTGGGGCGGCATGATGGGTCAACGCGGCAACACTGGGGGAGGGGGAGTGGCTGCCGACTGCGGGCGTGACCCGTCTGACCTACACGCTGCTGAATGGAGCGGCAGTGCAAGGTTGAGTAGAAGACAGCAATGATGGCTCCATGAACGCATCCAAGGATACGCCAATGAAGCCATGCCCCCTTCCCTTCTCTTCCAAAACGGAGCAACTATCCGAGTTTTGTTTTAGTTTGGCTTCATTTCATTAAGCGCGATCAGAACCAAACACGGAGTCTTGCTCTTACAGATTTGGGTAAGCCCCACATAATGCAGCCGCCTCTGCACATGTGACCTAGTTATGACATCGGGAGAGACGACAGCAGTGGCCGGGGTGACTGCTGTCACGGATAAGATGACATCGCTGAACGGTACGGCGTCGCGGGACAGTCTGCCGTTACAGGGGTGATGCGGCGGAGACGAGTGGAGTGCAGTTCAGGGACGGGACCATGCTGGGAGTCGATTCGGGGTACGGAAGAGCAATGATAATCTCATTACAAGATACGTTCGCGGAGGCTGTCCGGTTCTAAGTGACCAACGGGCTGTGGAACCGTTCAGATGATAGACGCCTATTGAAAATATTTCAGTTTTCTATTGCGCCTGCTCTGCTATGTCTGCAAAAGACGATAACGGCTCAGATCCTCTTCGAGTATTTCGAAATGCTTTCAACGTAGCGGATTTCAATGATTCATAAAGAGAGCTGCACTTTCCGCACTCTCGTCAAATAAAATACTTTAACCGAGAAGTCGTCCGATATGCACCGGCGTGCGCAATGGCACGGACAATGGTGGTACGGATGGCCGTAGCCTCTGGACCTATATCCAGACAACTGACAATTAGCCGGGCTCGCTCTGACTCTGTAACCGTGGCGGCAGCTGAACCGACCGGACCCCAAGTGCCGCCGGAGCACGGAGCGCCGACTGGTCTCCGACCCCTGCACTGCGGCTCGGTCACCGCCGGAGCACGGAGCGTCGACTGGTCTCCGACCCCTGCACTGCGGCCCCGTCACCGCCGGAGCACGGAGCGTCGACTGGTTTCCGAGCCCTGCACTGCGGCCCGGTCACCGCCGGAGCACGAAGCGTCGACTGGTCTCCGACCCCTGCACTGCGGCCCGGTAACCGCCGGAGCACGGAGCGTCGACTGGTCTCCGACCCCTGCACTGCGGCTCGGTCACCGCCAGAGGGCTTGGTCCCTCAACGCCCGGAGCGATATCTGATCCCTCGCTGCTGACGGCGTGAGCCGCGAACTTCGGATTGCTGCAGTCGTTAGGTCATTCCGGCTGAGAGAGAGAGGGAAAAGCGAGAAGAGAGAGAGAGAGAGAGAGAGAGAGAGAGAGAAGAGAGAGAGAGAGAGAGAGAGAGAGAGAGAGAGAGAGAGAGGAGAAAGAGGCGGGAGAGGGAATGACGCTGCGGACGATGAGCTACCTGACATCACCTCCCTCCCCCTTTCTCTGCCCCCGTCCTTTCTGGCCACAGTACGTAGTAGTTGGCGGAATTTCGTCAACGATGGTGAATGGTTATTCCTGAGCCATTTGATGCATTCTCCGGATATTTTGGCAACGTTTGCTTTTAACATCGGTAATGCCAATACAAGGCACGCCTGGTGTAAGGCTTCACACACTTAGTAACTGGAAAATGTAAATGGGGTGCTACATATGCATAAGGAATAACAACCGCCTGTTGCCGCGCAATTAGCGAGGAAAGGTTGCCCTTAGTTGACACCGTATCAGCATCCGAGGCATGCAAATCAGGCGTAGGAGGACCACCACTCATTCGCAACAATGGCGCAAAGACGATACGTTTTCTGTTCTTGAAACCAAAAACCGCAAAGCCATTGATAACTTGTCGCAAGCAAAAGATACAGTCCTGAAATCTCCTTATATTTGAAAGCCCCTAGAGCAGCTTACAACTTGAAAAATGTGTAATGTAGCTGTAACACCCCGCTAGCTAGTAAACACCTGTCATAGCGTCTGTAAGCTTTTTCGCAAAATGGATGTTTACAGCATCGAGCAGGTGCAAAAAGCAATACATGCAGATTGTAATTGCCATCGCTGATTATTATCGATGTGCAAAGGGCGGCCTTGTAAGCCAACATTGAAAGGGGCACCTGACATCAGACGTAAGGCGATGCCAGCACCGCACCGCCACCAGCACGCCGCCGCCGCCGTGGTGCTATTTACCAGCGTCGTCCAATCAGTCGTGGCTATGCCTTTGAGAGCGGGCCGCGCGCCTGTGTAATACGCACATTGCAACGACATCAAGGCTCGCCCCACTCTCGTCGTCATGCAGCCCTCAAAGCAGCCAATCGAAGCAGTATGGGCGATCACCAGTGGTGCTCAGCCGCCGGGCCGGGTGCGTTATATTAGTCTCGTTTGGCGGCGCACCTGACCCCAATGGAAGGCGTGTGTTATGCAGACCGCCGTCGGCTGAGTGATGCCTTGTTTACAGGCGTAGATGGATGGGCTGTGCCGCGCCTCTGCGACGCTGGATGCCGCGCGCCCCGTATTCGGCCCCGCCACTGAGGCAGCTAACGCGCCGCGTCCCGTATCCGGCCCCGCCACTGAGGCAGCTACTGGCGCCTCACGCCCCGTACCTGGTCGCCGCCACTGAGGCAGCTAACGCGCCGCGTCCCGCATCCGGTCCCCGCCACTGGGGCAGCTAACGGCGCCTCGCGCCCCGTATCCGGCCCCCGCCACCGAGACAGGTGACGGCGCCTCGCGCCCCGTATCCGGCCCCCGCCACTGAGACAGCTAACGGCGCCTCGCGCCCCGTATCCGGTCCCCGCCACTGAGGCAGCTAAAGCGCCGCGCCCCGTATCCGGTCCCCGCTACTGAAGCATCTCACGGCGCCTCCCGCTGACGCCTCGAGGCACCCACGGGCCTCAGGTACATGGCACTGACCGATTCCGCCCTCTGGGTGCGACGCCACGTGGGCGAGAGTGTGCGGAAGTGTGCTCCAAATTTCAACTTCTACTTGCCACTGCTCGTAAATGCCACTGCTCGTAAAGTTTCTTTTAAAGGGAATGCTTCACGTTTGAAAATATTGAAGCAATTATCACATATGATGAAACAAGCTCAGTTATTAGTGTTGGTACGCTTTTTGTTAGAAAGGGCTGCTCTGCAAAATTTATCTGTTTATAAATTCGTCCCTCGATACGTCATTGCTTGACTGCGTTATGGCAACTTGCGCTGGACATTGATTGAGTCAATTGACGGCCGTCATATCTGGAAATCATCCTCACGGACGCTAGATATGAACGACTCAACCTCATTGTTTTTTATTTGCCTTGATCGCCGCATGGCTAATGGAATGACATGATTTGAGTGACGCTATTATGATGTCATGAATGCCATGGTGGTCTTGAAACATTCTCCCTGAAACAGTCTCCCTATTTTGGCGGGCGTATATTTCAAAAGCTGGAGGAGTTTAGGTCTTCAGAAGAGCCAGACCGTGAAGTGCACTAAATGATCTTCACGATGGCCATTTCAGTTCAAAGCCACATAGGAATGTGAAACACTCCCTTTAAACCAGACTGAGCTGTCAACAGCTTGCGGTGAACACCTGCCAGCCTGGCCATGTAGGGAGGGAGTCGGGACGGGCCGTATCGGCCTGCAGGCCCATCGGCCCTCTAGCTCCGGATACCTGCGACCAAGCCGACCGATCCTCGAGCCCCGGATACCTGCGACCAAGCCGACCGATCCTCGAGCCCCGGACACCTGCGACCAAGCCGACCGATCCTCGAGCTCCGGATACCTGCGACCAAGCCGACCGGTCCTCGAGCTCCGGATACCTGCGACCAAGCCGACCGATCCTCGAGCCCCGGATACCTGCGATCAAGCCGACCGATCCTCGAGCCCCGGATACCTGCGACCAAGCCGATCTAGAGCACTTGGGTCTCCTCCTGGGCGCGACTGACGACCAGCTTAGTCTGGGCTGAGCCGCACCCCAGCATCTGGCTCAGCATCCCACTTCTCAAGGGAATCGGCCTGCCGGCAGGCCTTCGTGCTTTTACGCACGGCGATGTTTTGCTGCGTTTGACGAGGTCGCACTTCGGAGGATGCCGGCTGCCTAACGCGCCATTGACGGGTGCTGGGCGAAATAAAGTGACGGAACAGGCGTTGGAAATGGAAATGGAGTCCTAAGCCGTAGAGATGCCGCGCGCATTTTTGTCAGCCGCATCTGGCACGTCAGAGACTGCCGAAAGTGCTGAAACCACAAAAGTGGGGAACTTCACAACAATTTGCGTGCAAGAATATCAAGGTTCTAACGAGCTACAAAAAATGTCCGCATGCAAACAAAACCACTGGCGTAGATATGAACTGCCAAGAGCGACAGATTACGTGTCACAGTTACTTGGTTGCAGGTACTGAGATCACATATTCTCTGCATCATCTGAGAAAGTGGGGGGTGTCACGAAACGGGCTTTACCAACACATCTTTGCTGTACTAATAACCTACCGCCATGCCATTTTAGAAACGTTTGAGCACCGTCGTGGCTTAGGACGTTTCGAACGTGGATCATCACCAATCAACCAACCACCGTGTGCCAAAGTAGACTACTTTTCATCTGTGATTCCCGTCGTCCGGCAGTTACAGTTGCGCCACGGAAAAGACCAGCGTTGCGGTGCGCCTTGATGCCGTCGTCTGTGGCCGGAGGCGGTGGGCGGTGATAGGTGCTCGTGCCCCGCGAGGCACCGTCAGCGGCCGCCTGCCCACGGTCTATCAGCATCCCCTCGGCAGAGTGACCTCAGGTCACAAACAGACACACCGGCCGCCAAAAATTATGAAGCCACATTTGTTTCTTATTCTATGAAGTTACAAAACTTTTCATGAAAAATTCATGAGCAGAGTTCGTTTACCGGCGGCCTTTATTCCCTGCACTTTCAAGCATTGGTTGTCCGACACACTGACCCTTTGAAACAATTCTGGATCGATGAATTTCATTTTAAGACTTATCATAACCCACATGTTTTTCAAGCAATCGTGAATATCGAACTTCAGCAAGAAAAAATGGCAAGGTAAAAAAAAGGTAAGGTAAAAAACGCTTCACATACGCGCGCCATAGGCAAAGCAGGATTCTGCAGATGGCGCTGCGCATTGAATACAAGTATGTGCACTAGGTCAGACGCAAAATATGCTGTCATTGTCATTCCAGTTTGGCGAAAACAGTCGTTGAGTCCAAGGAAAACCACAGATCTTCGAAAGCAAACAAAAAAAAGCGGAGGAATCACCGTCATAGACTGTAGTGCAAGAGTGCGCCATTGGTCGGGCAGTGTATGACGCCATGTGAAACCTGCCGGATTCCGATTTTTGGATCATCCCGATTTATTGAGGTCTCCGCGCCAACTGTGTTGGGGATTAAATCAGGATATAATCGTCGATAAAATCGTTGAACTGGTAGGCTGGGTTTGATGCTAAAGTTGACAGGTCATTTGGGGACCTGGTCAACAAAATGGCGGGTTGACAGGCCACTCCTTAAAATGTGGATTTGATCACGGGTTAATCATCCACTAGCGATGAAACATTCCTGCTAGATCTGCAACCGTCGTAGGCTGCGAGCACCCGTTGACTGCTGACACTGTTCATGGCCCCAACAGGAGCAAAACGAGAAAAATACGCAATTAATTGTTGTAAACATGACGTTCAGACGTAGCATGCGCATGACAGTATACGTCCGTCCGTTTTTCTTTTTATTTCTGGAGAGGGCCAAATCATGGCTTTACAATGTTTGGGGTCATAACCCATTGCCCCCCCCCCCCCCCTCAGCCCCTGCGGATCCGCCCTTGTAATTACACCTTGTGTACTGAGGGACAAACATCACACGCTAGAGTTCCCTTTTACGCCGCAATATTTCAGCCAAGCTTGGCCATACGGCGAGCCCAGCAGTAAGTGAGTATCGCCTGGGAGTGTCTGCATTATGATTGGCTTGGTCCAGATCCGTGCCTCCAAAGACCAACCACCACAGCTGTCACGTTTTCAGCGCTGTGCTATGTTGGAGTTGAACAGCTCTGCGTTGGAATATTGATCCTCTGCCCGTTCGGGGAACAACAAGCTTGGAAAGCCTCTTGGGTCGTTCCAATCCCTTAAATTGGCCGTCGGCCTTCGCGTAATCACATCGCTCTTATTCTGGTGTGACGCTCCAGCCAATAGCAGCGCACTCCGAGCGGACCAGCACGGCTCCTGGGGTGTGCGCTGACTCCAGCCAGGTGTGACGCTCCAGCCAATAGGAACGCACTCTGAGCGGACCAGCAGGCTCCTGGGGTGTGCGCTGGCCCCAGCCAGGTGTGACACCCCAGCCGATAGGAACGCACCCCGAGCGGACCAGCACGGCTCCTGAGGTGTGCTCTGGCCCCAGCCAGGTGTGACACCCCAGCCGATAGGAGCGCACTCCGAGCGGACCAGCACGGCTCCTAGGTGTGCGCTGATCCCAGCCAGGGACCAGCCAAACGTGCCGGTCATGAACACCTGGGTTCATCATCCTCTATCCCGGCAGGTACCGGGCATTTGTCACTCTCCACTTACCGGATGAGGATGAGCCCCCCTGCCCCGACCCCCTCCCCCCCCCCCCTTTCTCGGCGGGACACATCAAGAACTGATCAATCGCATTCCTTGCCGTCTGACTGGCGCGGCATATGTCATCATTGGACCATATGACCCCGGCACGTGCCATGTCCTTGACACGGCGGTTATTGATCACGTCTCACGCCAATCAAATCAAGGGACTTCCCATTTTCTCAGAACTGATCACCTCTTCAAACGCAGCGTCGTGTTATGAGATGACGTTGATAGACCAAGCCGTCTGGTACAAGCCTGATGCATATTCGCTGGCTAACTCGGCTGTAAGAGAAGGTCGCGAGGTTCGATCGCATGCAAATATGTGGAAGCCACGTCGAAGATGGGCAGCATATATGAATCAGATAAACCATCCACAGCCCCTGTGCGTGAAGTATGCCTGTCCCTATGATCATGCTAAGTCCAGAGGTTAAGGGCAGTGGTCACCGTGAGAACATCATCATGATGCTACGTGGCGATTCCGGTCATCAGAAACACATTTAGTCCGTTTCCATATATGTCTTTGAAACACATTTGTTTGTGAAACACACAGATGTGTACACGTGTTATGCAGTCAGTTCATTTCGTATGAAGTCGGCGCAGTCTGGAGCAGCCCGAGACGTCACTGGCCAGCCATGGGCCCCTAACACCGGCCGGGTCCGCTGGGAAGACGCGGTCCGTCACCAGTGTGAACGTGTCAGAGGCTCCAAAAGTAAGGCGATTTTCGGCGGTTAAATTGTGCGTCATGACTATGATGTTGATCTCTCACGAGCTCGTTACGCAAGCCATGAGTACTGAACAAGCTGAGCCCCAACGCCCAGACAAACCAAACATACACACAAGCTCTTAAAGCCAATTTGTTACCAAAGGTCAACTTATCGCATCGTGCTGGCGCGAATTGCGATACTCTGACCTGTGTATTCAACCGTCTTGACGTCACGACGAAAGTTAGGACTCCTACGCAAGGTGCAGCTCAAGCCAGGGCTCTGCGAGCATTGATAAAGCTTCTGACATAAAAACACGCCCACCTCCGTGCCAAGCAAATCTGTTACATCATTCGATCAGGCTTAGAACGACAGAGCAATTCGTTCGTGACACAGCGCAGCAGCTGAAGGGTGCTGAGAATTCCAGAATGCCGGCGCAATATGCTTGGAAGCCTTGGTGAAAAAAAACAAAAGACTCTAAACCTCAGCGAAGGGTAATTTGCATATGAAGGACCTCACGTGGGCGTCTAAATGGCTTCCAGACGCGCTTGAAACACCCACTGAGATCGCCATGACTTAAGTGATTACAAACCTAACTGAATGTGTGCAATTCTTGTTGAAATTAGAGCAGCCTTGGGACATTTCCGTCGAAACTGAAAGGAAGCTTGCAAGTCATTTTGCTGGCATATCATGAGCGGATGCTCTGGGGTACACCACCGCGGTTTCGTCGACTAGAATGCGAGTTTATCCCACCCGTCTACTCGATGACATCAGATAGTTAAATATTGCTTCCGTGGGAAGGCTAAAGTTATGCTTTCCTGGCCCTTCGCTGCACTGAAGACTTATGTTATGCGCTTCTGG
This sequence comes from Pollicipes pollicipes, assembly GCF_011947565.3. NCBI lineage: Eukaryota > Metazoa > Arthropoda > Thecostraca > Pollicipedomorpha > Pollicipedidae > Pollicipes > Pollicipes pollicipes. The sequence goes on along the minus strand of NW_023596805.1, from coordinate 18,174,429 downwards.
CAATATGTTACACGGAAGGCTGCTGCTCTTCTCTTCCAGTCCTATGTGACACTAGGGAATGTGTCTACACTGCTGTGAACTTTGACGGCTGTAAGGCAGCATGCATGCACCTCCTCACCGTCCGCGTGCCAAGGCACGCACCTGTCCACCGTCTGCGTGCCAAGGCATGCACCTGTTCACCGTCCGGGTGCCAAGGCATGCACCTGCTCACTGTACGCGTGCCAAGGCATGCATCTGCTCACTGTTCGCGTGCCAAGGCATGTTGTGTCTGTATGTGTCGTTGTGCAAAAAGGTGTTGAGGGCTCCAAGGGACCCAGGCCCTCGCAAAGAATACCAAATAACAGGCACGATGCTGGCCGCGCAGGGCCGGCTTTTTGTCCTACAATGCAAATATCCTACGCCAGTCATGCCCTCCCACGTCATTTTCGTTTACCATTTACTGCTGTGTTGACAGTAAAATCATCCCATTCGTTTGGTGTCAGTTGCCAAAACGGGCAATATCCCGGTTTCGTTTTATCTCAGCTGGGGCATGGTTTTACTTTTTTGGAGGGTGAGGTGTGTAGGATTGGTTTTCTACGAGGACGTCAACTCCGGAATTAAGTGCCCGTCATGGATTTTTGGATGGTCTGGGCTCTACATGTGTGGCGCAAAAAGTTTGGGAGGAAACAGCCGCGCCTCCAACCATGCCCCACCGAGAGATAAAAAATTAGTCCCATGGTTCTAAACAAACACCACTGCTATCTCAGGCAACACACAAACAGCTCAAGCAAGCTCAAGTAAGTTGTTTCCTACTGTCGCATCTAAGAATGCTCACGGTTAACTTTGCTGAGATGGTCACCCCTTGTGATTCGCACTCTTGCAAAAGAGCATTTGTCGTCTGAGCAGCCAAACCATTGTAAAAAAATCCGGTATTTTCGCGCCGCCTATTGGATTTCCTGAGTCTAACGTCCGGAGCATCGAATTAATTCTCTTCACGCCTAAACGAGCGTGGAAAGTCATGACGCCAGTAATAGCATGACGTCCTTTGTAGACGCATATCTTGTTGGTAATAACCGCCGCATTCCGCTAACGCTATAACGCAAGATCCAATGCAATCAAGCATGCATTATATTAAAAACGTAAAAATAAAGCATAACCCCGGGCATTCTGGCATATGCTGAGCGAGCGAAGTCATTTGCGCAGCAGGTATTTGCTGATCGTCTGTCGCCGTCCCGTTTGCAGACAGGAGGAGAGGCCACGCGTCGCTCCAGCTCAATAGGCGGAGAGGCCACGCGTCACTCCAGCTCAACAGGCGGAGAGGCCACTCGTCGCTCCAGCTCAACAGGCGGAGAGGCCACGCGTCGCTCCAGCTCAAGAGGCGGAGAGGCCACGCGTCGCTCCAGCTCAGCAGGCCTGCCAGCCAATGGCGCTGCTGTATGTGTGTACCTGCACAACGCGCCTGCGAATGTTGTCGCTATTTTTGATGAAGCATGTTGCCTTGATTTGTGACATTTTGTTTTATACCTTGTACATGATGACGCCAATAATGAAAAGTTATGTTGCATGGATGGATTCGGTGCGATGCCATGCAATGCAATGTTGCATGCTGGTAGGCATCTCCCTCCTCAGACCCTCTCCTCGAGGGTCCCCGTCACGCTGCTGAATGCAAACCCGCGTCTCCTTCTTCAGACCTTGGTCTTCTAGTGACCCCGCCAAGCAGCTGTCTTGCCCTTCTAGTGTGCCCTCTATGCTGGTGCCGTGTTCTTCCAGTGTTTCCGCCAGCATGCACCAGGCGTGGAAAGAACAGCTTGTGTGCATCGATGGTGGAATAGCACCGATGACAGGCCGCACCGATGGCGGATCGGCACCGATGGTGGACCGGAGTCGGACGCCCGGCCACTTCAGAGGTCAGCACCAATCCTCTCGCCGCTGTCTGCTGCTGCGGCGCTGCTCAGACGGGGCAGTGTGTCGTCAGTCGCGCCCCTCATCTCCGTCAGTTGGTCTGAACGGCCCTCTCTGGCGGTGAGTCAATCCGGCCAGCTGTGGGGCTGATGTGGTGGCCGCAGGCGCCGCAGGGGAACGGCATGGCCTGGGCAGATGCCTTGTGCAGCGCGCTCGGAACGGTGTCGTTTGGGGATGCATACCCCATCTTCCCAGCTTCTAAGAAGTGCCCTTCCAACTAAACCATCCCATGAACGCTTCGCGCTCTGAAATTTCTGGTCTTAAACGCCGTCCAAATGTGTCCAGGCAAGCCAGAAATATGCCGCACCCAGGACACATTCAGGACATGTTCAAGTAATTCTTAACTTTCAGCTCATTGCTCTATTCTTGGGGGCTTTTTCATGTCTTTCGATCGGTGCTTAACGATCAAAAGATTGCATTTATAAGACAGCAAAAGCCCTTATAATCCATTGTCATAATTGGCACTGTGGGAGCGTGTTTGCAGGGAAACACCAAGTTTTAAAACAACGGGTGAACATCAAAGAGCTGCAAGAAACAAAGTCACAATACTTGAAGTCACGCCGAACTCGTTTGCTAAGCTCATCACCGCAACCACTGGGGGAAGCGGGACATTGTTAACAACAAAGACAAACAAAAACAACAACAATTTGCTTGATTTACGATATTTCATGTCTTCAGTGATCAGGCTAAGCTGCCGAGGCGCCCCCATCCAACAGCAAAAACACACCACTGGAAGGCCAAAACCCACTTGAGCATAAGCCACCTGACGACAAAACCCGCGGCATGTTCAGGTAACTTCTATATTCAAGGCCAAACTACTTTTGCTGAGCTGGTTAAATGGCCCGACATACTTCAGGCACGAACTCCCACGTGCAGGCCGAAGCGGCCGGCACCATGCGTGACCTTTCAAAACGATCCTCGATGACCTCTCACAGCTCATTCTGACGCTCTCCGAAACACGGAGCATGTCTGAACGAGATGAAAGACAGGTGGCTGGGTCAGGCCATCTTACTCTGATGCATGATTAAGTAACTTTGTATTCACTATTCACTATGGCATTGCACATTCACAGGCTAATTCTAACGTAAGTACTGCCATACATTGCAGGAGGATGTCCATTGTACACAGCGCAAGTTTCCTTTAAGGCACCCTTTCGTGGCAGCCTTAGAGGACCGGCGTATTGTCGGGACCCCGTCTACAGCACACGTGCGTACAGCGGCTTACCCATTTGCATTGGGTTTGGTATGCTG
>NW_023596805.1:18168459-18170238 GCF_011947565.3 Pollicipes pollicipes | reverse complement strand
CGGAGGTTTAAACCGCGCCTGATATCATCTTTATCATTTCTGGCTGACATCGACTTTCCTATTACTGACATATGAACTTACCTAGGCGGATTATCGCCCGCCTGTGGTTGAGTTCATCCTCTATTTCCTGCCACAGTTCCCCATGCCGACTGTCTGCCAGGCTGTCGCTCCTCCAGTCACGTGAGCTCCCAACTGAGATCTCTTGGAGCAATTGTGTTTGTAGTATATATTACTGGTTCTTGTATACACAACTGCGGTTGTCCTGCGCTCCTCGCGATTGGAAAAGGAGGCTCCTGTCCGTGTTTAACAGCTTGTGTAGGATTTTATAAGACCTTGCATGATCTGTGCTTAAATGCTTTATCTTTTACAATGAAGTCCAAATCGTGTTCCGAATATTGTGATGTGTATTGATTTATAGGACGCATGTTTGTATCCTTTAGTTTGCTTTGTCTTGTCCTCTTAAAACATGATTCGACGCTCATAATTGCCGCGTTGTATAGAACGGGTGCCCGATTCCAATTGCCATTCATGCGGATAACATAACACCTGGATGAAAGATTCCGGTCACGTCGGCTAGGGAAGAATGACTGTCCCATGACCTTAACCGCCTGACGCAACTGACAACGACCCGCAGACACTGTAGAACGTTTATTTCATCCGGCACTGTCTGAAACGCCTCGGCTACCCGTGATCGGCTGCCGGAGGGATTAGGGGGAGGGGGGGGGGCAAACAATGTACGTTGGATCAGAAAAATAAACGGCTTTGTCACATGCCACGCAAAACCCCTTAAAATCATGAAAAACCCTCGGACGTCTGCAGGGATTTCTAGTATCAGTTTCGTAGCCGCGACAACACCGAGGAGACGCATCAATTAAACCAGTTCGTAATTACGACAAACAATCCAAAAGAAGAAAGGAAACTGCGCTTCACTACACAGATCGCACGAAACTGCAAAAATCGCGTGAAAGCCCTCAGTGATGACGACATAACTGATTCATATTACCTAACATCGAAGAAGGTTATAATTCAAATATGCTATGGCATATTGTAGCCACCACATTTCTGACAGTTTTGATTTAATATGCAATCTATCACCCGTCAGACATCTAGTGTTTAGTTTGCTCTGGTGAAACTGCCAGTCACGGTAGGCTGTTATTTCAGAAAATCGGACGGATTATCTTAATTCCAGGCGGCCACGTAGGAAATCCCGCGCCTTAGATGCAGCTGAGCGAAATGCGCACCATATACGCTTTCTGAAGACAACCCGACAAGGAAAATTCCTGAGGCGTAAACGGCGAACTGCACCCTGTACATCGCATGCACTTCTTGACACGAGCTCCGTATCCCTTTTCCCCAGTATCTTATGCAAGAGCAATGCATGCCCATACCCACGGGTGCGATCATGCTGGACGTTGCGACGGGGGCTATTACATAAACATTTTTTTACATTGTTTATTATTGCTTAGCATATAAAAAATAAATATATATATATATATATATATATACATCATATCATGCGATAGTAGATACAAAGAATATCATCATATCATTATATTATTATTGTACAAAGAGTATTGCAGCGCAGCTGTCATAACGGAACAGGCTACCATAAGCTGTGTTACCCGGCGTAATAGCAACGTTTCCAGGCTGGCACAGAGGTTAGTTAAGCCGACATACGTGCTGACCAGTGATAACGTATCCTGAATGGATGATACCGTTCACAGAGCCCAATTGCTTGAGCATGCGCCCCTCGCGGGTGAGATCACTTACCCGGCCCGC
>NW_023596805.1:18160959-18165959 GCF_011947565.3 Pollicipes pollicipes | reverse complement strand
CACCAGTCCCAGCCCCTGCCCCGCCGCCCGGGGAGTACAGACAGGCCGGTCACCAGTCCAGCACCTGCCCCGCCGCCCGGGGATAAGACAGACGCCGGTCACCGGTCCCAGCCTTGCCCCGCCGCCCGGGGAGTACAGGACAGACCGGTTCACCAGTCCCCAGCCTGCCCCGGCCGCCCGGGGAGTACAGACAGGCCGGTCACCAGTCCCAGCCCCTGCCCCGCCGCCCGGGGATGACTACAGACAGGCCGGTCAACCAGTCCCAGCCGTGCCCCGCCGCCCGGGGAGTACAGACAGACCGGTCACCCAGTCCCAGCCCTGCCCCGCCCGCCCGGGGACTACAGACAGGCCGGTCACCGGTCCCAGCCCTGCCCCGCCGCCCGGGGAGTACAGACAGACCGTCACCGGTCCCAGCCCTGCCCCGCCGCCGGGGAGTACAGACAGGCCGGTCACCAGTCCCAGCCGTGCCCCGCCGCCCGGGGATGACTACAGACAGGCCGGCCACCAGTCCCAGCCGTGCCCCGCCCGCCCGGGATGACTACAGAGACAGGCCGGCCACCAGTCCCAGCCCTGCCCCGCCGCCCGGGGATGACTTCAGACAGGCCGGCCACCGGTCCCAGCCGTGCCCTGCCGCCCGGGGATGACTACAGACAGGCCGGTCACCAGTCCCAGCCGTGCCCGCCGCCCGGGGATGACTACAGACAGGCCGGTCACCAGTCCCAGCCGTGCCCCGCCGCCCGGGGATGACTACAGACAGGCCGGTCACCGGTCCCAGCCCTGCCCCGCCGCCCGGGATGACTACAGACAGGCCGGTCACCAGTCCCAGCCGTGCTCGCCGCCCGGGGATGACTACAGACAGGCCGGTCACCAGTCCCAGCCCTGCCCCGCCGCCCGGGGATGACTACAGACAGGCCGGGCCACCGGTCCCAGCCCTGCCCGTCGCCCGGGGAGTACAGACAGGCCGGTCACCAGTCCCAGCCCTGCCCTGCCGCCCGGGGACTACAGACAGGCCGGTCACCAGTCCCAGCCCTGCCCTGCCGCCCGGGGACGACTACAGATAGGCCGGTCACTGACACCAGCCACATGCTATTGATGCGGGGGGCGCTGGATCATTGCCTGTACGCCGCTGCAAATCACACCAGGTAAACCTACTGGATACAAATGGCGAATGCCGGCCTATGTTCGATCTTTGTAAACATTCAGTTCGAACCTTTTTATGTGATAAATTTACTGGGATATGCCCATGCCGGGGGGAGAGGGGGGGGGGTTGAGATTGACCACGCTCGGCTCCAAAATGATATCGGTTTTTTGGCATATGGACGGGTGATCGCGAAACCCAAGAACAAAACAACCCAACAACAAGGATGGGACCATGACAGTCACTGCCGAGTAAAAGGTGCCGTGCAAGAACTCAAAACGTGGCCGCTGGCATAACACGAGTAAGTCGTTTGATGGCAGGCGAATTTACGTTCCGGCGAAAATGGACGACAGTTCTAGTAGCGTATTTGCTTTATAAAAGTCGTGAGGTGGGTGGCCGGCGAGCTTACGTGTCGGAAGCCGTGAAAGTGACACACAACCTACGCCAATCAGCTGACAATTGTGGACAACAACCACAGATAGAACTCAGTAAGTTCAAAACATGAACATCCTCAGCACAATACCTGGGACGAGGGCAACGAAGATGACAATTTTTGGGTTCTACAGCTTTCTGAACATGAACATTACTAACGATGATTTTCAAGCCGCACACAGTTTGAAATTAAGTGAATTAGCATACGCAGCGCACAGAAGACAAGTCTAGGCATACTGTGATACCAAGTTCGAATCACGCATTGGACGCGTCAACAACAGGGAGCAGCTGAGGCCTTTCGCCGCTGGAGCAAGGTCGAGACCTCCGACCCGTGACCTGGACAAGCGCGCCTCTGGGCTGAGTTCTGGCTCTGACTCCCATCAGCCTAACCCGGTCCCTGTGACCGCCACCCGAGCCCTGTGACCACCACCCGAGCCCTGTGACCTACAACCACCCCCTGATGTTGCCGGCCCGACCTCACCACAGCCAGTACAGACTCCGCCGCCCGGGCCAAGTGGCGATGGAGCTGTCGGAGCTGGTGCCGGGCTGGCGGCTGCCGGCAGGCTGATGCCTCACCGGACGGCACTGGCTGGCTCCTGACAGTAACGACTGGCTGATTTGGTTATATGGCATACGCTTATACGACTACATACAGTAAACCGCAGTTTTCTCTCTATTTTAGGATGTTTTGAAGTCATTCGTCCACTGATACGACAGTTCGCAAGTCAGAGTCATTCATACAATGCGAAGTCACATCAGGTCACCATTAGACCTCATGTGAGGTCAACTTATCTGTCGGGAAAAATGATTTGTTTAGGTGTTTGCGGTCAGTGTGAAACTAACACATCTCAACAACCGAATGGAATGTGTCTGCCACAGAGACCTGGAGAGCAGATAAGCCACGTCATGAGGTGACCTAAACTTGATCAGACTTTAACTTAACCTGACTTGTCCTATGACAGCTGGGACACGTGTGTAGGTATGTATGGTATGGTGCGATGTGTACAGCTGATATTCATTTTTGGTGTTTTTTTATTGCATTAATATTTGTTCACATCATTGTGTGGTTCTGAATTGATTTCACACGCTCTTTCAGGTGCCGCTCCCAAGAGTAAACGGACACTGTTGCCGATGCCATTGACCTTGAGTTTGATTTAGTATGTTTTATGGTTTTAACGGCCTTTTTCGTGACTCATGACGTCATAATATCCATGAGAAATGTCAAATTCATAATGTCTGGATGAGACTGACCAAGGCTTATCGATAACCGAGCGGGCTTCTCTTCAACCACCAGTAAGATCATTAGATACTATGTGGGGTGCTCTTACCCGTCACCCCATCCCCACCCCCCACCTCCAGGCGGCCGTGAGACACATAACGCCTCAAGCGGTGATTAATTAATAAAATTTAAAAATATATGTTATGCATTCAGCGTCCCCACATTACGTATTATTTGTCAATTAAGTTATTTACCTAACAACAAGGTGCCTCGACAGCGTACCTTGCAAGAACCGCACGTTCATTTGCATCATTGAGACGCGCTGACCGCCGCAGTTATTTTGCCACTTTGTCAGCAGTGGTAAGCTCGGGATGACATTACGTTTGCGGAAATTAGCTTACAGGCAGCACCTCATCGACAGGCGCAACTGGCGAGCGAGTTATGTAGTAGTGCGTGGACGGAGAGGAAGGGGTGGCCGCTCCATCCGTAGAAGTTTAGACTGTAGAATGTGTGTGCAGAGTAACGTAGTCTGCACATGCCCACACGACCACAGATGGGCAGTTGCTGGTAACTTCCATAGTTACCAAACAGAAGCCGCATACTTGAGGTGGCGGATACATGGTAACACCCCAGCAACACGTCACACGAAGGGCACGCGGCACTCGAGCATAGGCCCCCGACAAAAAAGTGTCCCTCCGTCACAGCAAACTCCGCTGAGCGCTGACCGATTTTCGCAAGCTGCGGTGTCGGACTCTAAGTGGTTCTACCCGGAGGGTGAAACCGCTTAGTGCCCAAAAAAACATCCACCACTTAAGGTTTGCAGCGTACAAATCCTAACTGTGCCGAAGAGGCGGACGTTTTTCACGGGGATGAAAAAGACTGAACTGCAGTGGATCAGCACCGCGGGGGGTCCGCACCAGATAATGCAGGGCCGACGACTGTCTGGGCGAACCGGGTGGCAACATGGCTGTTTTTACGCCGGAGCCTTGCGCGGCACGGTGCCTGCTTTCCACCAAAGCTTGGTTCCATGTTACTTTTCAGATAATCCACCGTTATATCCCTACTGGGTCCTCCTCTATTTACGGTGCGTGTTGTTATTCGGTAACTGTGGTGGCACAGAGACCTCGATCAATCATTTCTTCGGTTAGAGACCTGTGCGTGGCTCCTGAGGCAAGGCCTCGGTATTCAGGAATAAACAAGGAACAGAGTGGTTGTGTCCAAATGCACACAATGTTCTCTTTGGTGTGCTCAACGTGCGTGGTTATAAATTCATTGTTGTGAAAGCACCATCTCCGTGGCTTTTAAGACCAACCAAGGTCATGCGTGTTTGATGCTTTCATGTTCTACACAGTAGTTTGCTTCTTCTCGGGTACGGTGCTGCAGAGGATTGCTGCAGCTTCCCCGCACAGCCAAGCAATCAGGCAAGTGGGGAAGGACTAAAGCCCAAATAGCCTGTTGTAACATTCTCCGACAGCTTCTGTGGACATTTCGAAATGCTACAGATGCGTGCGTAGCAGCACTTGACTTCTGCCGACACATGCGACTTCCGAGCCAGGTTTCCGCCGACGAAAATGCCACTGATTTTGACGGATTGGAAGGCCCGAATAACGGAAGGTCCGAAATCAATGGGAAGTGTATCAAATGAGCGTCGCTGATATGAGTGTACCAGGATGAACCAGTTTTTTTTTGTTGGATTTGTCTTTTAACTATTCCGGGCCAACCAGGAGTCAGGTAACGCCAATGTTTGCTCGACGCGATCCTTAAGACAAATTACAGCAATCGGATGGCACGGAAAAAACCGTAATGTGCGCTGGAAGGTGATTCGTACAAAGTAAAAACAAAATTGGCCCTTGTATCAGGCTTTCAACCACACTGTGACTTAGCAGCAGCGTCATTTCGGCCGTGCACACGCTGCCTGCGAGTGCAAAGCTAGAAAAGGAACCAGCGGGAGCCAACCGCACGCCAGCCGAATTTCTCCAGGCGCCGGCCATGCTCGACGCTGTCGAAAGCTTTACATGCGTCAATCGCCGTAAGTGAAACCATTTTTCCGTCGTCAGCGGTTTTCGAAAGATGTATCACCAAGTCGGGCATGACCTCCTCCGTGTGGTGCCCGGGTCGGGAGGTCGGGCGTGGTCTCCTCCGTGCGGTGCCCGGGTCGGGAGGTCGGGCCTGTTCTCCTCCGTGCGGTGCCCGGGTCGGAAGGTCGGGCAT
>NW_023596805.1:18152506-18160355 GCF_011947565.3 Pollicipes pollicipes | reverse complement strand
CTCCCTCTCTCCTCCTCACTCCCTCTCTCGACTCGCCTCTCTTCGCCTCTCTCTCCTCTCTCTCTCTCTCTCTCTCTCTCTCTCTCTCATCTCTCTCTCTCGCTCTCTCTCTCTCTCTCTCTCTCTCTTCTCTCTCTCTCTCTCTCTCTTTGGGCAACTAAGGAGATGTCAGTGGGATGGCTGCAACACCGATGCGTTCGTCAATTCTTACCGCGAATATTGCATTTATATCAGCTCAACGAATCCGGTAAATGTCACTTGTGACGGACGCACAGCGAGAGCATCGCTCGTTTGCCCTGACATCGTGTCGTAAGTCACGGTAATAGTGAGGTCAGCCTCGGGCCGCGGGTTCCGGCTCTCGATGAAGAGAAATGTCACCAAATGTCGATAGTGGAACGATACTACTGCCCCCACTCGGGGCGCCTGACAGTTAGAAACCGTCGGCCCCGGTGGCTGTTCCAGGAAGATCTCTGCCCACCGCGCCCCACTGTCTCTTGCGCCAGCCGGCACCCGGCGACGCACGACGGCTCCGCGCGCGCTGCGGCCGATCACTCCCCACACCACGCCCTGGGGTGAGGAGCAGTCCATGAGCGTCCCAGGCGTCACAACCAACCAGCTCAAGACACACGCAAGAACTCAACTGAAATCTTGAGTAACTGAAACAACGCGTACCCAGAATGCACCGTACCACAAGAATAAGCGAGGACTTTAAATATAGCGGCATGCATCCTTTCAGTATTTACTCAAGACAGCAAATTATCATCTAATATGTGCAGCAGGACTGCACAGCCATGCTTCATGCAGGGGTGCAGCTACGCGGGACTCCGACCGAGCGTCGAACAATGGCGCCGAAAAGCTGATCAAGCAGCCATGCTCCAGAGCTGCTTTCAGATGTCACCCCGTCGCCCGGCTGCGGCCGCCGATGCCGCCCCCGTCGTCCAGCTACGGCCGCCGATGCCGCCCCGTCGCCCGGCTGCGGCCGTCGATGTCGCCCCCGACAGGCGGCTGCGGCCGCCGATGCCGCCCCCGTCGTCCAGCTGCGGCCGCCGATGCCGCCCCGTCGCCTGGCTGCAGCCGCTGATGATACTTCCGTCTCCCGGCTGCGGCCGCCGATGCCGTCCCCTACGCCCGGCTGCGGCCGCCGATGCCGTCCCGTACGTCCGGCTGCGGCCGCCGATGCCGTCCCCTACACCCGGCTGCGGCCGCCGATGCCGTCCCCTACGCCCGGCTGCAGCCGCCGGTGTGCGCCGTCGCTTTCAGGAGACACGAGCATGACCATCATTGGTTTCTGATTCTCACCAGCCCCTGCATGAAAACGAGATCCTGGATTCTCCTTCCTAATAGCTCTCTCATGCGTACCAGCTCAGGACTCCTGGGTCCCATCGGTATTGGCTTTTGCTGAACGTTTCGCCAACAGCACACCCTGGTTCCTGCTTTTTTTCTTCCGCAAGCTCCCTGGCGCTTGGTTCCGATTGGTTTTTGCCCATCAGTCATAGCCAGGTTCCTGGTTTCTGCCGGTTTCCGGCAAACGCCAAACCCTGGTTTTCGGTCCCTGTTGCTCCACTCACAAACCACAAAGTGCTGTTTCTCGTCGGCGTATTCGTTAACACCAGTTTGTGCGAACAGTTGGCTTTTTTATTATATGAAGAGATGTGCCGTCTGCAGGAAAACACATCTTGAATGAGTTTCACATTACATGAGATAAATATTGATATTTTACGTTTGTCCTGATGAATGGTAGATCCCACTAGTCTTTTCAATGTATTCCAGGTTTTTCACGATATCAGTTCTCAATATCCCTAGGCACTGGAGAATTCATTGTGCATGTTTTGACAACAGAGAGATTTCTCCAGCATATCTGGTTTCCGAGGAGACGTATGTTTTAAAGAAATACTGACGGCAATCTTCTGTTGGTGCAGGCGGCGGCAGATTACTAACGAACCCGTTGATCACGGACGGTGGGGCAGCCTAGTGCCAGGTTAAACCCTAGTTCTAGCTGGTTTCCTCGGTAAAATCCTACGCTATACCTCGGTTCTTTCTAGTATTCTAGGCAACATACAGAGTTACATCCCAGCCGTTGCTGGATCCCTGGTTTCTTAGTTCTTCCTGGTTCCGGAGCCCGGAATAAAAAACCTATCACCAGGAAAAAACTTTGTGAACCAGGCACATACTTATCTACCCACGCTGAACGAATCGTGCGTTCTTCTTGGAGCGCGAATGCCACCATGGCATCTTGCCGAATATTGAGCAAGAGGTATAGGCTTAGGGCGTGTCTTCCCTCGTCGGGAAGCTGGCTTCTTCCCTGAAAAATATACACAAAACGACCACTTTCACATCATTGTAGACAACAGGGAAAAGCACTTTCGCCAGCCGATGACCTCAGAGAATAAATCCCGGATAGGCGAGACGCGCGCTAGGAGCGCGTTGGCTGCTGGCGGGCGACATTTTGGCCTTGGGTTCCGAGTAGCACTGGACCCTTGTGACACGCCCTTGGGCAGAAGGACGCAGAATATGAAAGGAACGACAGAGTGGCGCGTGACAGCAGTTCTCCGCCTTCCCTCCATCTTGGTGGACCGCTACGCCATCACCCCAGCCAGCTTGGAGCACTGCACCCTGACATATGTAAGCAGAGGAGCTGCGGCGCAGTATAAGAGGCCCGAACGCGCGTCCCAATCATCCTGCGGTACAGTATACCATGCAGAGGCTGGACTTCAAACGTGAGTGCCCAGCCCGGCTGGTCGTAAGCGTCGGGCTTCAGCGGTCCCGGCCGGCCGTTCAACGTTGGAGTGGCGTCAACGAGGCGCAGTTCAGCGGTCATTTTAAGCAGACAGCTTCAACTCAACAGGGTACAAGGAGGCACGTGCGCTCGTGAGCTGAAAGGGAGCTTCCAGAGCCGGGCATATTCAGGAGGAACCCCCAGATCTTAACCTTAAGACGCGACAGATATATGAGATTGCACGACGGATGTGAACTAAGTTTGACGACAGCTAGCAGAAGAGCATGCGATCTCAGTAAAAGCAACGATACAAAACATTACCGACATCTCACTCAAATAGGCTCAGCATAAGGCATCACAACTGCGACCAAGTGCACCATTCAATTCCTTGGTTAAACAGTAAATTTAATGCTGCGATGTTCAGAACTGTAGACGTGTTGTCAGCAAAGCGATATCAAGAAACTGAACACCCTCTCCAAGTGTACGGCGATGGCCAAAACGAGACGCGGCCTTGAAAGAGGCGCATACTAGTGTGTTCGACAGGTGTGGCAAGATTCTCTTTTGCCTGGAGCCCACTGGAAGCCAATCAGCCAGGAGCCAGTCAACCAGGAGCTAGTCAGCCGGGAGCCTAGTCAGCCGGGAGCCAGTCAGGCAGGAGCCAGTCAGCCAGGAGCTAATCAGCCAGGAGCCAGCCAACCAGGAGACAGTCAGCCAGGAGCTAGTCAGCCAGGAACCAGCCGGTCAGGTCGGCCGGTCAACCAGTCAGCCGGGAACCAGTCAGCCAGGAGCTAGTCAGTCAGGAGCTAGTCAGCCAGGAGCCAGTCAGGCAGGAGCTAGTCGGCAGGGAGGTGATGCACATGGAAAGCTGAGAAGTAGGCAATTAGTACAGATCACAGTAAATTGTTATGCAAGTATACATACCTTGCATACAATACAGGGGCTGGTCATCTCGCGAGTGAGATACTTAATGTCGGTTTATGGCCATGGATCTCAGCTATTAACAAGGCCAGGGTGCTTAAAGTAGTTAAGTTCGCTACCAGAGTAGTTACTGGCCTACGAAAGAATGACTACGTGTCCCGCGCGCGGGATGACCTGCGCTTCGCCACGCCTCGCCAAATGTGTGACGTTCTAACTATTATCGCTGCGTAGAAAGCCGTTGAGCGAGGTGAACCTGAAGGTCTTGCCTGTTTACTTCACGCGTACGCCGAAGCGGTAACTAGTGACCGAACTACACGCAAGGACTACAACCAGTGACCGAACTACCCGCAAGGACGGCAACCAGGGACCGAAATGCCCGCAAGGACGGCAACCAGGGACCGAAATGCCCGCAAGGACTACAAACTGCCCCCTGGAGGCGCGCACGACCGAAGAACATCGGTCCTTTGTATACCGAGCGGCGTCTCTCAATGAAATGCCGGCGCATGTTCGGCGACTGAATTTCACAAGCTTTAAGCGCGCTGCCAGGTCCTTTTTGTGCGATAGGGTGGTTGATGCGTGGGTGCGTTTATGTGTGTTTTTTATCCCCTATCACATTCCATTGTTTTTCACATCCCGCCTTATCCCTCAGACCAATGACACGTAATAGCCACGTATGTATATAGAGTGTCAGCTGATGCCAAATACAAATACCGTTATGTTGCCAATACAAAGGAACGCACAAAACCTGATCTTGTAAATGGTTTCTTGTACGTCAAGATTACACAGTTGTTTTGCTCCTTGGTTCCATTTGCCCGTAACATTGTTCTATGCAGGACAGTAGGCAGGGCTACGTCGCCTTTCTATGCAGTTCCTCACTTCATTTGCCTGCCATCCTGGATCCCGATTTCTCAGTGCAGGCTCGTCTGACCAGCTGTTCCCCGCGCATGCCAAGCCGTCCGTCTCCAGGGGTGGCGCTGTACTCCGTCGGCGGAGATGTGGAACACCGGGCTGTCAAAACCTCCAGAGACGGTAGGTTCAGACGCGTCGCCCGCTCCAGACAGGGAGCAAGAGCACGGTCCAGGACCAAACTCGAGGTCAGAGGCCAGATCTCAACGGGAGACAGGGTGCCAGTGACTTCAGGGAGGCATCTCGCTGATTTGCTTTTTCAGGTCACACACCAACTCGGCGCTTAACAGCAGCGCAGTCAGCTGACTTAGGCTGGCCATCCTGGTCTAGCCGTAATGCCATTTTCTCTCCCTTTCCTGAGAGCCGAGGGCAACATCCGCCGCAGAGACGCGGCAGGTGCAGCGTCAGCCCCGCATGTCGGGCACGGTCCGTCCATGTGTCAGCCTGTCAGGCCGAGTCCACGTCGACCCAGGAATACACCACTGGCCGGTGATTTACGGCCAGCCCCAGCAGCACCATCGGGCCACAATCTGCGGCCTCCCGCCAAACCGTGAATGCATTATTGATCCGAAGGCACGCGCGCCGCTCGATCTTCTGTGCGAATACAGTCGGCGTCAGCGCCGACGAGAACTGATCGCGGCCGCACCGCCGCCACCCATTCGGTCGCGTGTGGCGCAGTGAATGGACCTCCAGCGGAAGAGGCCCGTCTCCCCGGCTGAGCGAAGCCGCCACTGATTCATTAATGGTCGGCGACGTGGGTTAATTAGACCTTGTACTTAAGCCGTTCGATTGGAGGGCGCTAATTTGGAATTGGCTGAGTGATTGCTGCATGAAGCGCTGGCGGTGAGAGCTGATGATACCTGGCGCCATTGGCGCGATGCTCCGGCAGCAGGCCGCCCCCGGGCGCCGGCCAGCGCTGGTCGTGAGAGCTGGTGACACCTGGCGCCATTGGCGCGATGCTTCGGCAGCAGGCCGCCCCCGGGCGCCGGCCAGCGCTGGTCGTGAGAGATGATGACACCCAGCACCATTGGTACGACCGTCCGGCAGCAGGCCGCCCCGGCCACCGGCCAGCCTTAGACCCCGGCACATTGGTCAATGTCGCAGATGTACTGGCGGTCGTGACTGACTTGCAAGACGTTTGGCTTAGCCTATCATCTGTCGCTCAGAACATCTTTCAAGTCAAAGGTCCGCATTTTAGGGAGACTGGAGACGATAGAAGCTTTACACCAGCCATGCACGCGAGTGTCGTGCTTGGCCAGTCGATGGAGGCAATGCGCGTTGGACAACCAATCAGAATTGATGGTGGCAGGGATCACTGACTGGAAGTGCCTAATGAAGGAAGTAAGAAGTACTCTCATGAGTGTATGGGCGGTCGACTAGAGGTAAATCTGTGTGTTGATCTTTATCGGTGTTTTGTTATCATCGGTCTTCCCCCACTTCCATGTGCTGAGGCTGCTGCGCAAAGACAAACAGCCATCATCGTCCCCCAGGCGGGCCTTGGCAGACCAGGCAGCCAAAGACGTCGGTCAAATGACGCCGCCTTCCACAAGGTTAGTCGTCCCCTTGTACCCGACCGTTACACTTACATCTGTCGCCACCAAAGTCCAGTTCCAGCGTACTACACCGGCGCCACTGCGGTTCTTGCTGTCTTTAATTTCCTCGTATCGTTTCACTCAAGAGTGCCATTTCCGGCTCAGCCCGGACCACGCGACGCGGTAGCCGTGCCGAGCAGAGGCACTTTCAAGGGCTTCCCACCTCATTTTTACGTCCTTGGCTGGTCCTAGTTGCTTGACTTTCCCGTCCCAACGTCACAGTGTAGTTCGATATTAGCAGACGTGTTGTCCTAAGCCCCACGCGAACACGCCGGCCACCGGCACTTCTGGAGCAGCACCTGGCACTGCATGCGGGACCTTTGGCGTTGCGGGAGAGGACACCCACGATGCAGGAGAGAACGCCCACGATGCAGGAGAGGACGCACGCGCTGCAGGTGAGGACGTCCGCGCTGCTGGTGGGACCGCACGTAATGCAGGAGCGGTCTGCGGTGTTGGTCGAGGAGCTGATGGCGCTGTAGCAGCCACACTCCTGAAGGCAGCAGCCTGTCGCCTGCTCCAGCGATTTATGTTGCATTCTTCAGGAACCATACTGGAAACGGTTCCGCGAGCGAAACGCCTTTAAAGAAACAGAAACATGGTTAAAGAGATCTGTGCGCGCCAGAACGATCTGGGGATGACACTATCAAGCACTGACATGAACAGCATTCGCGGTGTGACAACTGCCCTTCTGTGGTACATTGGACACTGAATGTCATTTTGGTGCGATCAAGCCATGCTAGGGTATTCTGGCCCAGGACTGAGTCGTGCACGTGTACAAAGCTTCAGCAATGCGGACGCAATGGGTCATTCAGGCGACTTGCTGGCGCGCTTCTTCTGGTTCGGTTATTTGCAGGTGGTTAGTTAAAACATCTAGCTCTATACCCTGAATGTTACTGCCGAGGCATTTTCGTTTTTCACTTGTAGTCACATCTTGTAAACAGTAGGTGAACTCGCCTTTATATTGTGTTGTCATCAACTATACAACTGAGGTCTAAACATGACATTTCTGATCTTGCCTGTTTACCTTATGGGGTATGGTAACAACAACATATTCTACCCAATCACTAGAGAAATGTTTAATGCTGATGCCTTCAAACACAGCCACAATCTGTCTTGATATAATCTTTGAGACTCATCAATATTTTAAGGCCGTCGTGCAGACTTGAACTTAAAGCATTGATCCAGAGAAGAAATCCTAAGGAGGTCCACATGCCGGGACGGAGAGAGAGAGAGAGAGAGAGAGAGAGAGAGAGAGAGAGAGAGAGAGAGAGAGAGAGAGAGAGAGAGAGAGAGAGAGAGAGAGAGAGAGAGAGAGAGAGAGAGAGAGAGAGAGAGAGAGAGAGAGAGAGAGAGAGAGAGAGAGAGAGAGAGAGAGAGAGAGAGAGAGAGAGAGAGAGAGAGAGAGAGAGAGAGAGAGAGAGAGAGAGAGAGAGAGAGAGAGAGAGAGAGAGAGAGAGAGAGAGAGAGAGAGAGAGAGAGAGAGAGAGAGAGAGAGAGAGAGAGAGAAGAGAGAGAGAGAGAGAGAGAGAGAGAGAGAGAGAGAGAGAGAGAGAGAGAGAGAGAGAGAGAGAGAGAGAGAGAGAGAGAGAGAGAGAGAGAGAGAGAGAGAGAGAGAGAGAGAGAGAGAGAGAGAGAGAGAGAGAGAGAGAGAGAGAGAGAGAGAGAGAGAGAGAGAGAGAGAGAGAGAGAGAGAGAGAGAGAGAGAGAGAGAGAGAGA
>NW_023596805.1:18048096-18151506 GCF_011947565.3 Pollicipes pollicipes | reverse complement strand
TGCCTTTAGATGTCGTCAGGCCGAGAAGTTTCAGTTAACTTAATCCGCGAATTTGGAAAGATTTAAGCTTGCGTTAGGATGTCCTCTATGAACCTACTTCAGTTTTGATCAGCCCGAATAGTTTAGCCGCTTTAGGGTTTGATGGTACTGTTCATCATGCAGTGCGGATAATTTGGATTCACTCTCCGCGCCTGGGACCCCGCATCGGGATCGGTACCCAAATGTCCCGCACTATCTGGTGAACAATAACCGCCAAACTGCGGAGCGGCCAGGCAATTCTGTCTCAACAAAGCTGGTGTTACTGAAAAACAGCGCAACTCAAACATTCGCATACCCAGCTACAGGGGTGCCGATAGTGTAGTGGTTAACGCGTCTGCATTAACCACTGCGCGTCAGGGAAACCAGAGGTACGGGGTTCGATTCCCCGCGGTGCTCGTCCATCCTGCCAGGCCGAGAGGCAGACAACGCCATATGCACAACATATCAGTGCACCGTTGGGCCCCATTGACTAGAGATTTAGACAAAAATGCAATGAATTTGTTGGTCACCCGTGGCTTATTATTGTTGGTTCATGGTGTAATGGTTCACATACTGGGCTGGCGCCCCAGAGAGCTGAGTGAGTGTCATGAAGCTATCTGGGGTGGGTATTGATTGCGGTGATCAGCGCTTCAGTACGTCGACATGTCACGACCTCCTCCGGTTTGGGCGCAGCGTGTTGTATTCAATAACAGTGTTGAGCACGCGCTATTGGCCGCTGCAGCATGGCGTTCTGGCGCATTTATGGGTCGAGTGGTTTCGGAGGCCGGTTAGTAATTTAAAGACGCCACTTCGTCTACACTATGCACTGTTTTGACGTCTTTGTCTGGTCTGGCTGCCGATATCTGATTCCAGTGGTTCGCAATGCTCTAGAACTGGCGGGCTCACATTGGCGCTCAAATGCGCCGTAGACTGCCGCTCACGCCCACCCCCGCTTGTTAAAGTTATTGATCATTCTTGCTGCGTAAAAATGCAAAAATTTAACAAGAAAGCAAAAATGCTTTTGTTCCGCTGCGGCGCTGGGCTATCCTATTTTTGGGCTCTGGGCCTGCGGAGGTGGAAGCAGGGGGCACGTGCCCCCTCACCCCGAGATCCCAGGTAGCCCGAAGAGCCCCTCGGCACCGACGACCAAATGCTCGATTTAGGAGCCGAAGGATCCGAAGTGTTCGAAGGGTTGGCTGGAGGCCACATTCAGGGGCCGTACCCCGCAAGACCAGCCGCCCAAATACCAGTCAGCGGTCCCTGTATGTCGGCCGGGCGCCACCAGCACTGAACAGTCGGCTCCGTGCCGGTCTGGACCGCGGGCCCGTGTCCCCAGCAGGGACAAACCCGCTGCTAACATGTACATTGGTCGGGCCAATGTCACCCGCCCCAGTGTCACACCAGTGTCAATGGCCAATCTGCGCCCTGTGTCGGCTAGGGGCCCACAAGTATAACAGGCCCAAAGTAGGCCGGAAGGGCTCTTCGGGACCGACGATCACGGACCAGATTGGGATAAGGAAGGGTCCGAGTGACCCGGAAGGCTGTCTGCAGGACCTCTTACAACGGTTGAGGACACCTGGGTGTGTATTTTGGCCAGAGACCACCAGCAACGAATATTCGGCTCGATGTCGGTCTGAGCCCCTATTGATGATGTCTGAGGCCGTCCATTTTTCAAGCAGGGACAAGACTGTGACCCACGATTGGCTTTGGCCGTGGTCTCTGCGACAATGAGGGATCCTGTGTCGGCCAGGAACCCACAGTGTCTAACGGGAGATCCTGTGTCGGCCAGGGGGCCCGAACCTGCCAGGGTAACACCTGCTGAGCAGGTACCGGGACAGAAACGAGATATCAGAACTCCTGATGAGAGACCACAATGAGACAGTGGAAGGGCACTGTGTGAGCCAAGGTCTCAGAACCAAGCGGAAGACCCTCCACACCATTTCTGCCGAGGACCCGTTAGGCTGAACTGGGGTCTTTGTGCCAGTAATTGGCCCATCCGCGGGAAGAAGGGATGTTGCTGCGTCAGTGAGGACTCCTGCGCTGATTCGGGGCCGAATGACCGGGTAAGATAGCCTGCCACGTTATGGAGTGGGCCAGTCTATACTGTATGTCCCGTATCGCCAGGAGGCAACCTGCGCTGGGACGGAATAACCCTTCAGCCCCTGATCAGGAACAATAATGTGCCGCCTAGTGTTCTACCCACGTGGTCTATTGTCCGGAAAAAAGGGAGGCATCTCATAAGTGTTCAGAAGAGTGGATTGAATTGAGGTTAAAAAAATCAGGAAAAACAAACCATAGCCCGGGAACGTCCATCCTTTCGCAAAATCAACTAGCGAAACCAATAACATACACAAGTTTGAAATATGGACACTCGCGTTCCAAGGACCAACAGCTGCGATGGCTGAGGTGCAGTTTCTGTAAAACTGAACAGTGTTAGCCGCTGCATATAGCACTAGGCGGCGGGCGGTGGACGCACGAAAACAACCGTCGTAAAATAATGCTGCCGAATGTCTCTTAAGCAATGTTTCGAAAAGTACTTGAAAAGTAGATAGTACCGTCCAAAGATTAGTCTGGGGCGTGCATTTTACCTACATGATTGTGGTAATCCTCTGAACAGACTAACAGTTACGGCAACACGAAAAACAGAGAATCAGCCTCTACTCTTTCATTACACCACCGGATCCCGGCACCAGTTTGGTGTGCTATGTTCCGTTCCTTTTATCAGTCTAGAAATCGCAGAGGTGGATTTGACGCCCAGACTTTCTTTTCACCCACGGATTGATGTCCTATTGCGTTTAAAGGTACGTCTTTGAAATGCGCCGCCGTTCTCGTCCGTCGGCTGGCCGTCACCTAGTGTTAGCAGTAAGGCCGACCCCGCTCAGCCTGTGTAGACTGCAACGCCAGGCGTGGTCGTTTTTGTTTCTAAGGTTCGCGAACGCGCGTGTTCAAAACTATGCTAGGTTTGTCTTCCCAAAAATATATTTTGACTGAAGTTTGCATATTCCCAGACGAACTCGGGTTGGCGATGTTAATGCACATGTTTTACCCAATTCCAACCTTTAATCCACGTTCAGTGTCCTGAACACTTCTGTAGTACTTAGAACAAGTTCTGGAAAAGCTTCTGATTTCCGTTGGTTAAGAAAGATTTCACTGAGCCATTGTTAAGTCTTAGGTGCCGGTGGTTTACGACGCGCATTCATTTAACTCCCGCTTTCTTAAGGTTATGGACCTCAGAATGCAAAAAGACACATCTTTTGGTACCTCCTGGCTTCTGCTGCAGTTAAGGACGGAAACATTGAAACAAAAGGAATAACATTGGCCCCCTCAAAATCATGCAGGCAATACCCGGTCATTTTTTTGGGAGGGAAGGGGACTTTCGTTATCAGGGGACCGCTTGTCGATCCCGTGCCCCCTCCCCTTACCAAGGCTCCGGCTGCGGCTCTGTGAGCCAGACCATGGCCCGTGCTGTGTAGCTGTTCGTAATAAGGACTTTTGACATCTCAAGTGCTGTCCGGGCGACAATGGTCTTATTTTATTGACACTCCAACGCTGGGGGCAATACCTCTAATCAATCATGTCGAATGAAGTGCTTCAAAATAAGCACAGCATAACTTTACCAGAGTTGCGATCTTTTCTTGTTGGAAGGTGGATATCCGAGGCTGAAATCAACGGTTCCAAATCGATCGCAGTCTTGAAAGCTTGACGGTCGGGCCGGCTCACGGCGCTTAGGCTGTAATTTTAGCTCTAATTACGGGAATGAGATACGCTGTGGTCTCGAGAGCCAGGGCATACCTCAAACAGGACAGGCTAGTCGTAACCACAAAATGATGACTTTCTCGAGGTCGTTTTTGAAAACGAAGCTCCGCAATGGATAGCAAGAAATGCCGACCACATTTCTGATATCAAAATGAATTTGTAGCATTTGGGAAATGTTGCTTGGTCTGTTGCTGGCACTCTAACGAGACGATCTGTGCACGGCCGCACCTTATCATGCACCAGGGTGTTTACCTACACAAGCAAGTGAAGCACGTAACTGTAGGAGAGATGTGGTGACGTCTGTGCCTGACACACCTCCTGCGTGTCAGGCACAGATGGCATGTGCCCTTCAAGTGAAAGATCTTTTCCAATCAATCTCTGAATTAAAGACGATTCCATTGGAAACAACCAGAAAACGCGAGCAATAGTGAGGACGTGAGCATGCATTGTGCTTATTTCCATTTCAAACCACGTACGGAGGACTTAATTTTGAGCTCACTGACATTGCGTTGTCAGGAGATGAAATGTCAAATGAGATCCAAACGCTGTTATATGGCCGTAAACAATCCTAATCAACTGATAACAGAAGAGTTAGCCAGCAAATACATCAATGTACCTTGTCTTTGCAGGAGGCGTATCCCGTTTATATGCTATGGCGAAGTCTCCCACAACAGTTCCTATTTCTTGCGTTCATATGGGTGACATTCATTTTGCAGAGGACTCAGCCACCACGAATCTCGGGTAATCGCTCCGATCCACCAGCTGTCAAGGCCTCAGACCGTGGGTCCCATCCTGGACTCCACTCGCCCGGAATCGGGTCATGGGAAGAACCTGAGCAATCAGTAGCATGACCTGGGATTAGGCCGCGCACCTTTCTGACGCACTGGCAGCAAACATCATCTCCACGACAAGCAGCGAACCATAAGGTATTACGCCGCTGATGCGACAGTCGAGGCAACGTCCTGGCGTATTGATCATGCCTCCGTAAGACACCAGCCTCATGCCTCATCATGTCCCCGTATGACACCACCTCGTGTCTCATCATGGCACCGTATGACACCAGCCTCATGCCTCATCATGCCTCCGTATGACACCAGCCTCATGCCTCATCATGCCTCCGTATGACACCACCTCATGCCTCATCATGTCATCGTATGACACCAGCCTCATGTCTCATCATGCCTCCGTATGACACCAGCAGGAAAACATCACATCATGCCCGCCGCAATCCGGACGTTTCTGACTCCGCCAGGGTGTGCTTCGTGACCCGTCGACGCCGCATTTACAACCAGACCGAATGGCGCAATCGCTTCATAGTTATGGCCTGTCGTCTGCATCAATCGGAAAGAAAGGGGCTGTGGTTTGTTTGTATGAAAACAGTGGCTGTTCATTGTGGCATTCGAATGTCCTGCAATGTAATACAATCTGTACTGTAATTTAATGTTCTAATGTACTGGCGCGCGTGGTTGCACCGACCTAGTTAAGCGGGGGATATCAGACCATCGGTACAGTGTATTTTGTTAATCGCCGTCGCTTCCGGCCGTGTCTGCGGTCGCGTGTGTTGTCACGGCTTGTGAGGAACTGTCGCGAATCAGTCGGGCGCGCTCGTAAAGGAGGGCGAGGACGCGCTCATTTAGAGGCGTGTGTCCCATTCGGCAGTAACTCGTAATCATGAGCACAGCTAGAAACGTCGAGCATTTCCATTACCTAGTCCGGTGGTTGCTTGATGTCCGCGTCCATTTAGTACCTCATAGTATATTAAGGGTTGGGTATTTCACTAGAGGCCTTCACGGGGAAGATTGAATGTGCCCAATCCCAAGCTCACCTGCGGGATTGTCACCATAACAACACGCTACACATTCTTAACCAGTTGTACCCACTCTTTATCCACCTGTTTCAGTTTTCTGAACTTGAGCTATAAATCTTGGAATTACTTCAGAAAAGTTTTTACTTAAGCTTACGGTTTTGCACTGATAGCTGTAAAGCAGTGTAAATGCAACTTATTATGACTGTATTTACACTCGCTAACCACAAAGTAAATGCCATTCACACTGGTGATGATCATACTGATCACTTACTTATGACTACGCGAAGTGTGAACAGTATCATTGTGGAATATTTCTTGGAGCATCCATCTGGCGTTACGTAAGAGTCTCTCCCCGTACCCATCTGCGTAATATTCCAAACCCTTTACCCATTCCAACCCGATACCAATCCAGTAAAGGTATCTCATACGCGACCTTCTCTTATTTCTAGCATCCAAAGTCGGTGTAGAGAAAAGCAGGAAATCGGATATTTCTGGTTCATATAACTTCGTCTGTGACACAGGGTTAAAAGAAGCGAGTCTAAAATTCAAGCTCATTTAGAAGGGGTTTCGTGAGCGTTTTTACCGTTCGTTATCAGCGAGCAGAAAGCCCAAATAATCTTAAAGTTCACTATCCAGCGGCAGTTCACGCAAGATCCACAATCAGACTAAAGCGGACTCGGGCAACGGATTTGGAATTTTGGGGTCAGAATGTCTCTTCTCGTATGGCTTTTGGTATCCATTTTGTCATCACGAAAACCGGCTTATCTTGAATCGAGGCTTTGTGAATTCGCCTTTGTGGAGTGTAGTCTAAACAAACTACAGATATGAGCTTTTAGGCATGCCACTTAGATGCAACGAAATTAGCAATGCCATTTATGCTGCCTGCAGTCCACTCTCCTTCTGGTTTGAGTTGTGCTCGCGAGATGGCGATACACGGAGAGGGCGGGCAAACGCGCGGGCACCAAGGACGTCACCTAATGAACATCGGGATGCTTGAAGCCTGCCAACAGCGACCGTTGCTGTGCTGTTCCCGTCATCTCATTAATAAACTGATTGGTATCCCGTCGCACTGGCAACTGAATAGACCCGGCCATCGGTGCGTGGACGGATGGTATCCGCGCGCCACAGTCCTTCCTAGGCGTAGGAACGTTTCAAAAAGTGTGTGTGGGGGGGGGGGGGTCAAGCTCAGGGTGTAGTTCAGGAACTTCTTGTAGACAGCAAGCCCAATGAGGGGGGAGGGGGCGGGGGAGGAGTAGAGATGAAGTTTGTTATCGCTCTTTATTCAAATGTCATGGCTGTTTGCCAGATATACATCTCAAGCTGTTTCCTAGTGGTGCACAATCCTGCCCATTCGACCCACCTACGTCATTCGGCAAATAAGGCTATCCCGCTCCACAAGACTGTTTGTCCATTTTAACATTGTCCTTTCTGTGGAGGCGAAATTCCACGAGCGGGTAGGCATTTTGAGTAATTAAGGAAGCATCTGGCCTCCACAGTATAGATGCCAAAATAGGCCCGGATATAGGCTGGTGAGAATTTTGGAAGTGGATCGATGGCTCACAGTGCGACAGATTTTGCATGCGCCTTCATTTCGTTGGTTGCTTTTCGAGAGATAAGACTTCCCGCAGTATTTTCGGCGGAAACAAATTGGAAGCTTGAAATTGCCAAAAACAATGTGACAAAAAGCGTAAAACTGGAGATTCTCTTTTAAAAACCAAGCCACATTATGAAGGCCCGTCTGTCATATGTTTCATATCTGGGCCCTACTCGCGTCCGCCGTCGGCGGCCACTGCCCCGGCCCGACTGTCCCCCCCGCATGAATGGCTGTAAACTGATCGCATGGCTGCTTTGTTGCATTTTTCTGGATCAGCATTACTACTAAAAGGTGTGTGAAATAATTGTTGGACATCTGCCACAAAATCTTTTTCGAATTATCTTCCCTAACATTACACCACAGCAGAAAAATAGCCTCAGGGAAGCTGACTGCCTTAGCTGCCCAATTTATGCCTTAGGTACGAATTGTGCCAACTGACATTTCATTGCCCATCATTCCACGTAGAAGACTTTCTAAACCGGTAGAATTCAGGGTTCTGTCAGAATCTTTTATCTGGGCTGTACAGACATTAAGGACATCGCGAGGGTAAATTAGATCGATGCGTCTGATAAAAATTTGAAAATGAAAATTGGATTGCAGATAGAGTGGTCAACAATGTGCATAAACATGGCCAACCCATGCTTGTCTGGAGATGTTCTCTATTTAGTCAGAACCGATTATTGATACAGTTCAAGAAGTGTGTTTTTTAACATGCGCGCCCCCAAATTTTAACAAAAAGCCTTCATACCACGCGTTGCAGTCTGCATAGTCCGTGGAGCGTTAGCGCGGTGACTAACTTTTAGCCTTGGCTCACCGTAGGACGAAAATGATGACACTTCTGAAAACACATTAAGTGATTTAACTTTAACACTTAACCGATGAGTAGTACTAGTTATGTGGCGCAATTTTGAACATGCGCAACCCAAAATGCTAGAAACAAAAAACTCGACCCCAGGCGTTCAGTCTCCGTAGGCCGCGCAGCGTTGGTCCAGCAGCTAATACTAAGCCGTGGCCAAGGGACGGACGAAACTGATGACGCTTCTGAAAGCAAGATCTTTGAACGGTTCATGACATCAAATATTACGTTTAGAAGGCAGTCTGGGCTCATATTTCACGTGTGCGATTTTTTGACCGATCATAAGAACGGATTGACTCTTAAAGCACCGCGCAATGGGGCTGCTATGTGGTGGTTGAACTGGAGGAGTAAAGGTAGAGTCTATATTTTTCGTGTTTCTGTAACTATTTACCTGTCCAGGAGACAGATTAACACGACGCCCGCTTGGTGGCAGCTGCAGTGGCCGACGCCGTTCGGTTTTGCGGAAGCTGCAGTCCAGGTTATCGATGACCTTGCTCTAGAGACTGCAGGCGGACGTGCTTATTTAACCTTTCGATGATATTTGCTTCACTAATCCATTCTGAAAAAAAGCAAAGGCTCTCAGGCAAACGTGGAATGGCCTTGTTCGTTTTTTAAGCTCATTTCGACCCACTTTACTCAGCAATAATGAGACCCCCACAAACACTATTCTGGAAGGAAGACTGAATCTCGGAACAGTTAAACCTCATCAGAATTTTATATTGTTCCATGGGGTATACATAACTAGGGGTTAAACGTCATGCGGCGCTTGTAGCGCATCGCGTATCGCACTTGCCAGGCGTTTCATATCCGTAGGTTGCCATCAGTTACCATGACAACGGCTTGTCCGAAGGATTTCCTGTGCAATTTGTTTTGAACGATTGGCGGCATTTCGAATGCTCTAACTGTGAGTATTTTATTACGCATATGTGTGCACGCTTGTAGGTACACATAATGATGGTAACACACGTGCTTGATGATCATATACATACTTGATGATAACCCACTATTTTGACTATTTATCTGATTGGATGTTAGCAGTGGTAAAAATATATGCAAATGCAAATATCCACATAAGCAAAACTATACGAGCTCTGAAGTACAAAACATTGTTGACTGTGGCATCATAAGGCCCATATCATACAGCTGTACTGTACTCACCTTACACCATCACTGTGATGACAAGAGTGGGAGCTGTTATAGCTCAATAATGGAAATGTGCATGTGATCATACCTATAGACAAAGCAAATTCGGCAAGGTGAGCTGTTCAACTCTGTCACGAGGCACAAAAGGCATAGACAAGCCTAAAGCTATCTAACGACAAGCCAGCCTTAGACAAGCCTGGGTATGGAATGCAATGCACCACAAACGCTGCATGACATATAGTTCCGTGCTATATAATCATGCATAAAAAATCGTACATTCTGATTAGGCTTACCTGTTCCAGGACTCACTGTTCATTCCAGAAATGTTTGCGAATAGCGAAAGGACTGATAATTTCTTATCGGTTCAACCGGAAATCGTCAGCAGCACACCACCAAATCATACTCACCATTCAAGCTGATGGGTTGTGTAGCAGCCAACTGGCTAATTGAGAGGCTTCCGTGCCACTGACGTCATCAAATGTGGTGTACTTGGCGTTCTGCAGGCTTTGCTTCCAAACTACCTCTATTACCATTTATACATATTATTATATGCCAAACTACCTCACGCAGGCTCGATGTTGCCACTTTTTCGGACCGGACGGTTCTACCTCGTTAAATAACCTTGGAGTGAGGCGGCAGATCGTCCCGTTTCATGGCAGCCAGTGATTCGAGGGCCACGACGTCCATCGTCATGTCCGGTCAGGAGAAGTTCAGATTCCACGATTTTTTTTTGCAATATCAAGATTCGAGCGCTTTACTCCGGTTTTCTGGTGTTTTTGATTCGATGTTAAACTGGCCTTATCCTTAGCCTTGCTCTCAGTTTGATTACCCCATATGTTACGTAATTGTTAAATGCTATCATTGTGAGACGACGTCCAGTGGAAAGCGAGCCTTGTGTCTCTGTCAATCTGACCCGTGGAACATCGCTTTTCTCTCGGAATGCCTGTAACCAATAATAAAACTGAACTCACTTAAAATTCATGCGCTTTGAAGCTCTCGCAAAGCATCTGAAAGTAAAGTAACCCTTTACATCGGAGCATCGGAAGCATGCCAATCTGACTGACCGTGGAGCTGGTAGTACCACGTGCCTTGCTATCAAGCAGTGAGAACGGTTTAGGACAGTCTGGGACATGCCGACTGGACAGAACAAGCTTCATTTGACCTGGCCTTATGCGAGGACGGGGGGGGGGGGGGGTCGATGCAGGGTGGGCGACCATCCTCACAAGTCTGGAGTGGTCCGAGAGGAGTTCACTCGCCTGCTGCCGCCTCCTGTCGGGACGGTGCCAGACCGGCCTTTCCTACGGTCCCCAGTACAGGGGCACTGATGACCGCTGCCAGCACGCCAGCCACGCCTCGTGCCCCTGGCGCCCGTCAGCCACGGCTCGTACCCCTGGAGCCCGTCAGCCACATCTCGCACCCCTGATGCCCATCAGCCGCACCTTGTGCCCCTGGCGCCTGTCAGTCATGGCTCGTGCCCCTGGTGCCCGTCAGTCACGGCTCGTGCCCCTGGCGCCCACCTGAAGCCTCTCATGTCTTAGTGACAGCTGGGGGCTTGTTCGTGGTATGTGTGGATGCTTGCGCACTGCATGATACAATAATGGCTGTCAAGCGCAAAGCGCCCTTTGCCCGTGACTGCCATCTCTGACGGAGAACAGATGGCCTGCTTCAGTCTGCTCGCACGGGTGTTGCTTACCTACCCGATACCGAACCACATGATGGCCTGCTTTGTTGCGACATTAGTGACACCTACCCTAAGCCATCAGCTGATCAGAGGCAGACTATTCTTAACGGAGAGGGCAGAAGGGCGGCAGGGAACACGACAGGGACAGCTGTGTTTGCAATTGTGAGACTTTGCGCTGGCAGTGTCGTATGATCTGTTTGACAGACAGCTGCCGACGCCGCCGGATAAGTGGACCAGCGACGCCTGGAGAGTACCAGAGCACCGCCGGTCTCTCACAAGGACGCCATGTGCAGAGTTCCTGACTGCTTACCGAGGCACGAACGCCTGTAATTTTGCACGCTGTTGGCGAAATCACAGATACCCGGCTGAAGCGTTGGAAACGGCTAACGAGAAACTGGAGGCACGTCGCCAGCTAATCATCTGCGGAGCTGGGAAAGAAAAGCAGACGATCATTACGTCGCAATAGTCATGACGAGATATTAGACTCACTACCACCGACCTCCACGACCTCCACGACAGAGCAACTCGCACGTCGTCCTTCGTTGATCAGATGGGATATCACGGATAATGCACCATTTCGGAGCACCCAAAAACACGAATGAAGCTCAGGTCAAGAGCCTGAAACTTTGAAAACTGGATGTACGGCAGGAGGCCTGTCGCACACTACGAGATACATACGAGATACATAAAGATACGAGATACGACCCTCAGATTGGCGCAGCTGGGCGCGTGGCCCGTAAAGAACACCTCTGAGCCTATCCCCTGATCTAGGATCAGCCCATCCTTCCGCAGTCTTAGCAGCTTTCTAGGAGAGCAGACCGTGTTCTGGAAGTGCCACTGCCAGCTGCAAGGTCTGTCGGCTCGCATAGCTCTGCAGTAGGTGTCGCGCAGTGCTCTGGGACTGTATTCGGCGAGCAGCGCGGTCTGGGAGAGAGCCTGCCGTGGAAGGGCGGATTGTAGTGGTCGGCGCCAGCTGCGGAGTGGAGTGGTCGGCGCCAGCTGTGGAGTGGAGTGGTCGGCGCCAGCTGCGGAGCGGAGTGGTCGGCGCCAGCTGCGGAGCGGAGTGGTCGGCGTCAGCTGCGGAGTGGAGTGGTCGGCGCCAGCTGCGGAGTGGAGTGGTCGGCGCCAGCTGTTGAGCTACCCTGCTGTCAGCAGCTCCTAGCCGGGCGCCGGCAGGTTAAACGAAGAAAGTGCGCCCGAAGACTCAAAGACCAGTTGCCTGAAGATCCGAAAGAACCAAAGGACCAGCTGTCGGGAGATCCGAAGGCCAGCCGCCGTTAGGGCTTGAAGACCAGCTGGCCAGAGCGAGCAGTCATGTTGGGAAACTCCTCCTCACCTTCCCCGCTATCCGGCGGCGTCCCGACCGAGCTCCCCTCCGAACTGAACAACGGCTCGTGCCTGGAGGCGGGCCAGCGACTGGGCGCGGCCGCCCTGCTCGCCCAGCCGACGCTGCACGAGTGCGCCTGTGCCAGCGACAACGTCACGGCGGCCGAGTTCCAGCGGTGGCAGTGCTCGCTGCTGGGGAGCGACGACAGCCCCTTCGACATCGTCGTCTGGGTCAGCTACATCGCCATCATGGCCGGCTCCATGGTGGGCAACAGCCTCGTCTGCTACGTGGTGCTGTCATCGGCGCGCATGCGTACCGTCACCAACTACCTCATCACCAACATGGCGGTGGGCGACCTGTTGATGACGGTCCTCTGCGTGCCCTTCACCTCGTCGAGCGTGATCCTGCTGCAGCACTGGCCGTTCGGCAGCGTCATGTGCTGGCTCGTCTCCTTCTCGCAAGCCGTCACCGTGTTCGTCTCGGCCTTTTCGCTGATCGCCATCAGTGTGGACCGCTACCGCGCCATCATCTACCCGCTTCAGCCGCGCGTGACGCGTCAGCACGCGCGTCTGGTCATCCTCCTCATCTGGCTGCTGGCGGGCGGCACGTGTCTGCCGATCGCTGTCACCTCGCGCACCTGGATACCACAGCGCGAGCGGCACTACCGGCTCAACGAGTACTACGTCTGCCAGGAGCACTGGGAGAGCGACAGCCGCCAGTACTACAGCCTCTCCGTCATGCTGCTGCAGTACTTCCTGCCGGTGCTGGTGCTGATGTACACGTACGGCCGGATCGCCGTCGAGGTCTGGGGCAAGGCCTCGGCCCTGTTCGAGCAGAACGACTCGCGCGAGGCACGCCTCACCAGGACGCGTCGCAAGGTAGGTGCCGCCGCGTGTGCTCGGCACGCCCGGGCCGCGGCTCGCCCGCCGAAGGCTGGTCACTGCACCTGCGATGGGCAGGACAACATGACGGGGGCATTCTGTGCTGCTGCTTCCAACGTGACGACATGACGGAAGTGCGCAGCGTTTGCGTCATGAGCATGGGGGTGTCCACTGTAAATCAGTTTGCACGTGCAAGCCGCATCGATGACCAATAATAGTCAGTGTTGCGTCACATATGATGGCTCAAAACTATTGTGTGACTGCCTGTGATGACTTTAAAGATTTATTGGCCGCTGAATCACGGGATCAAGCCACACCACACCTATCTTCCGTTAAGAAAGGTGTAGCAGAAAGTTGTGGTGCTCAGGATCTCATTTCATTAGTTTTTGTCCGAATATCCCTCTAAGCCATGAGGATATTCGGGCACATCCGGAGCCAGCTCGTGGCCAGCCATTGCGCGCGGATATGGGCTGCGCGTGGTGCATCGCAGCAAAATATGAACATTATCTTTTTGCGCGGCTATCGGGTCTATTTTGGGGCGTGAAAATGCTGACAAATCAAGTACAGTAACTGAACGCCCGGTCAGGAACCATGTTCCCACAGCTTGTTGTATACATACTATTCTGTTAAAATGTAAAGAGGTTTTGAAAGAGCTTGGTTTTGCATTTACTATATGTTAACCGCCGGATGAAGAATTTTATAAAACGCTATGCTCATTGTGATTTGGGGTGTGCAATGCATTTCCTACGTACATAAAGATCAGAGGAAGCAGAAGTCAGATTCGGTTGAAAGATAAACATATTCATGATACGCCCTTGCCTCGTATTTGCATGGCTTGAGTATCGTTACGTAGATCTGTAATACGTCAGTTGTCAGCCGGTTCCTACACCACTCACCAGCCGGTCTCAGTAGCAGTACCAGTTGGAGTTACCCTTCCAACTTGGCACAACCTTCTTGTATGAATCGAAAGCCTATTCTGCACAGAGAAGGCGATGACAGTCATGATGGAGTGCAGTACTGCACTCGGGCCCCGCGTGGCCGTCTTTTGCTGAATTTCCCGCGCGATAGAGCATGATGTAGTGTACGTGACAACCAGGCTTCAGGACTGCCATCTCCAGAGGCACATTGGAGCTGTAGTTACGTGACAGCCAGGCCTCGGGATTACCATCTCCAGAGGCACATTGGAGCTGTAGTTACGTGACAGCCAGGCCTCGGGTTTACCATCTCCAGAGGCACATTGGAGCTGTAGTTACGTGACAGCCAGGCCTCAGGACTGCTATCTCCACAGGCACATTGGAGCTGTAGTTACGTGACAGCCAGGCCTCAGGACTGCTATCTTCAGAGGCACATTGGAGCTGTAGTTACGTGACAGCCAGGCCTCAGGACTGCCATCTCCAGAGGCACATTGGAGCTGTAGTTACGTGACAGCCAGGCCTCGGACTACCATCTCCAGAGGCACATTGGAGCTGTAGTTACGTGACAGCCAGGCCTCGGATTACCATCTCCAGAGGCACATTGGAGCTGTAGTTACGTGACAGCCAGGCCTCAGGACTGCTATCTCCAGAGGCACATTGGAGCTGTAGTTACGTGACAGCCAGGCCTCAGTTGCCATCTCCGAGGCACATTGGAGCTGTAGTTACGTGACAGCCAGGCATCGGGATTGCCATCTCCAGAGGCACATTGGGCTGTAGTTACGTGACAGCCAGGCCTCGGGATTGCCATCTCCAGAGGCACATTGGGGCTGTAGTTACGTGACAGCCAGGCCTCGGGATTACCACCTCCGGAGGCACATTGGAGCTGTAGTTACGTGACAGCCAGGCCTCGGATTACCACCTCCGGAGGACATTGGAGCTGTAGTTACGTGACAGCCAGGCCTCGGATTACCATCTCCGGAGGCACATTGGAGCCAGGACTCAGGATTTCCATCTCCAGAGGCACATTACAGCACAAATACTGTACGACCTGGTTGGTAGAGCCATAAATTGTGGAGGACATTTTCACCATAACTCAATTAATTGAGTCTAGCAAGGTCGGATGTGTGCACCTACCTCCTCTAAGTTTTTGTCGCAACAAGCAAGAGTCAAAACCATCTGTTGGTAATTTTATGGGAAATTAAGTTCGCTTGAATCAGTGATTTTAATCAATAAGGCAGCTTTTAGTGGTAATTATTTCATCTCGTATCTGCCCCTTTCTTTGGAAATTAATTTATCTCGTAACGCAATCCTTAAGCAGGAATGAAAAGCAACCCTGATGCGACGACGAGTCTTTGTTCTAGCTAAGCAGCTACTGCAGCGGTTTCTGTAGAAAGCACAACTAAGCAATGCAATCTAGGCTTACAACCAGCTACTAGCTTAATAGTTTTTAGTAGTTTTTCAAAACCATACTAAATTCTAGCTTTCCACAGCAGACTAGCGCACGTGCACTGCTACAAACAGCTAAAAGGCAGCAGATTAATAAACACGCCGACAGTGCGGTTTTCAGGACGGGCTTCACAGGGCGCGGTCGCTGCACCCAGCATGTGCCTGCAGCCCTCAGCGTCGTGTCCCTGTTGAACCATAGTCCGGCACCGATGCGCCTATTGCGCGAAACGGCGCAGTAAGGACAAAAGGCGGCGCACTGGGGAGGACACAACGTGGCGGTCTCTGCCAGTAAATGCGGCAGCGCGCGAAACTCTGAATTTCAAACGAATTAAGTCAAGGTCACCTCGTACCAACTCATACAGGAAACACAGACCTGCGCCTGGCTATTTGATGGATTGTTTGATCTTCGAGAGCCCTGTAATGCGATGGTTGGCCGGTGATGTAAAACGGTAGTCATACTCGCCGATTAGGCATAGCAATCGCTCCTTCCCCCCTCTCACTGAACCTCCTGCAGATGGCCCGGCTGCGACCCTGCGCCAAGTCACTCGCAGGTCTTCTGCGGGCAGCGAGATGCGCGACACCGGACTGATGGTCCCCGAACGAGCAGAGTACTCTAGGGACGCAAGTGCTGCGGCACATGATAGCAACTGCGTCACCAAGGCCGCAACCGCTGGCGGACGGGATGGTGGTGCCGTGGCTCGGGAGTCTCGGACCGGCCAGACGACCGCTGGCTTGCGCCGGCCGAAGGCGTTGCCCGCTGCCAAACACAGTCAGTGGGGCGCCATCACACATGCTGGCTTACTGGGCTTAATCCAGCCCTACTGGGTTTAGTCTTCCAAACTGTCCTGCTGGTGATGACGCATCTGGCACGGACCACATCAACCCTGGCGGCGGAGGTGGCGGAGGACTGGACATGGAGGTGGACCGTGTACAGCCGGCGGGGTGTGCCCTGCGACCGAGATGGCGGGGGGCGCCACAGGACTGGACATGGGAGTGGACCGTGGGTGGTCGGCGGGGTGTGCCCTGCGACCGAGGCGGCGGGGGACGCCACAGGACTGGACATGGAGGTGGACCGTGTATAGCCGGCGGGGTGCGCCTTGCGACCGAGGCGGCGGGGGACGCCACAGGACTGGACATGGAGGTGGACCGTGTATAGCCGGCGGGGTGTGCCCTGCGACCGAGGTGGCGGGGGGCGCCACAGGACTGGACATGGGAGTGGGCCGTGGGTGGTCGGCAGGAGCGCGCTCCTGCAGGGCTCCTACGCTCTCCTACACAGCTCCTGCGCGCTCCTGCAGGGCTCCTGCGCTTACACAGCTCCTGCGCGCCCCTGCACAGCTCCTGAGCGCTCCTGCAGGGCTCCTGTGTTGGAGGAGAGCTCCCGCGCTTTTCTTTGAACGTCTCGGATATTTAGATTTATTCATAAATGAAGCGCATGGTGAGATTCAAAGCGCCACGTTCACCAACGGAAGATACAAGAGGGCAGGGAGACTGAGCCGACTGCGTGAGTATGGGCTGTCAGCCCGGCACAACCAATGCAATAGGACGATTGTGCTGTGACGTTCGTATGTACATCGCGTGTTCGAGATCACATAAAGTACACAGGAAATAACAACCCGACTGAGACTGTGGTCCAGCAAGGGACGGGAGTTGTCATAGATGTCATTCTCTGGAAATCCTCAACCGCCGGTCTCCACAATGACCTATCGGTTCCCACAACCGTCAGTCCCCACCGCCAACCGTCAGTCCCCACCACCAACCGTCAGCCCCACCATCAGCCGTCATTCCTCACCTTCACCGTCGGCTCCCGAGGACCAGCAAAACCGCTGTTACGGCAAATTGGCCGTTTACGGTAGGTTTCGGCAGTTCATCGATCGTTTACACCAAATTAAACGTGAGTTTTTGCAACAGCGACCATTACTATTTTTTCTCCGATCTCGATCGTTATTTCGATCGGAGATTAACTTAATCTCATTCGACTGTACAAGGACCCCATGAGCTTACGCCCACTATCTCCAGGCTCTGAGACTCAGACTCGGACCCATGGCTCTAGAATGTTCGGATCCGGCTTTGTAGTCGTCAGGGCATGCCACCAATCACTGGGCGGGCTGTCTGGGCCAAAACTGTGTGTCGTTGTAGCAAATGATGGTTTTGGTGAGTAAAATAGAAAGAAATGCATTCCTATCCATCGAAAAGCAAAGAGCAATGCTCTGATACGATAGCCCGTCCGCCGTACAGCAGTTTTGTGTACAATGTGCTGGGGTCGTTGCCAGTCGTATAATGATGTTGGGCATCTCAAAACTTGTAGTAAAAAGAAAGCTAAAATATGATTTGTTTTCGTAATAGCTGTAACGAAACACAAGCGTCTTTTCCGGTCGTTTCACCGAACCCCACACTTTGGGTGAGGACGAAACCCCGCTGGCCTCACAGCCGCCGAGCCAGTGCAGCACATCACCGGCAGCTCTTACGGACAGTATTTGTTGATATTCGCGAAAGTGGAACTATCATGTTTGGTCAAACGCGGCCGTGCCATGTTTTTGTTGGCTCTTCGTACTGTCTCTGGCGGGAAGGCATGCTGGACAGGTAAGCGGAAGCTGGGAAGCAGCAAGGTGCGATGGCAATGTCTCTTCACTGGCGATGGAGCGTACGAACGTGACACAGGCATCCCATCGTTGATAATGGGATCTCCATCGAGCGCTGCTGGCGATTCACCGGTGATGGGAGCTTCTGAAGACAGCTCAGCGTAATCAAACGACCGGTGAGGTGCGAGGGGGGGGGGGGGGCGGTGGGCGCAACTGGTGGCTTTGAAAGCAGGAGTGAATGTGGACTTAAAGCTCAGCACCCGAAAGGGATTGCAGATGTTAAAGGGTACCCCAAAAAGGCCAAGCGTATATTGCCTAATCGGCTGCGTATGATGCGTCGTGGCGGGCTATGCTGACAAAGTGATCTTATCGAGGTGTGCAGCTGTATAAACGTAAAACCTTCCTCGTACCTCAATCGGTTGGAGCACCTGTCTCCCAGCTCACCCGTGGCGGGTGGGGTGGGTTCGACCCCTCCGGCGCTCGCCGTCTGTCGCTGGCTCTGATGGCCGGGGCAGAGGCCGCTCAAGGTCAGTTGGGGTGGGAGGGCAGGGCGGGGCGGAGCGTGCCAAGCATTTCAGCACGTTTAACTTTCGCCGCCAAACTCTGCCGTTGAACTGGAGCTGGATGATCGGACGGCGGGTGCAGTGTTCGCACGGTGAGCACGATCTCTGGTCTCAGAAATTCAGCCAATCAAAAAGTTCGGACGTAGATATGAATGGAACAAATTGTGGAATGTTGCAATCAAAGACCATGGAAACTACCACTCCCACGTCATGGGAGAGAAATGTCCGTGATATACACCTGGTCTTTCATAACGTTTAGAATGGAACTCGAGCAACTCCAGCAATGCGGAGAAGACGCATCCGAAACAGCGGCAGAGAGTCTCCAAAGATATGACTGCATCACCTTAATCCCTGGAAACCAAGGCGGATTATTTTTTGCGAGGGGGAAGGGGGGGGGGGGGCAATGTGGCGCACGTTATCACGTACTGTCAAAGAGCGGTAGCGACTGCGTAGATCATGATAGCGCCCGGTGACCAGAGTGCCCGGCATTTTAAGCCAGACCACCAGGTGGGAGCCGGAGGTACTAAACGCTCGGTCATTACGCCGTGACGAAGGCAGATGTGGAGCTGTGCTTCGGCGTACTAAGTTTGAACCTAACTTACCGAACGATTTCCTAGTTGTAATTGGCTTTCTCATACATCAGTGTGTCGTGCTGAACTCAAGGCTCGTGGTGCCTACTATCTCAATTATCACACTAAGGCGTTTAAGACACGCCGACAACAGCCTTCGGAACAAGCAGGCATAGCGAGCCGATCTAGCGAGACGTGATGCAGTCATTGCACACTCATTAGTGGCCGTTGCGGATCGTGCCGTACATCACGATACGTTGAGTTTTTGCTTTAGCGTTCTGCTGTTGAACCTGCATTTCACGACCATATGATGAGCTCAGGGTTCGGACAATAAATGCTACTACTTGGTGTGGCACAAGCACAAGCACACTTTTGTGACTCTGACACCACATGAACTCCCAATCACAATGCCTAAACTTAATTTTAAGACAAACTTTTGGACTTAACTACATGTGTGACCGGAGGATGCACGCATGCAGCTGCATCAACGGATGCAGTCACATGCAGTCAACGGCATGTGTGACCGGCGGATGTACGCATGGAGCTGCATCAACGGATGGAGTCACATGCTGTCAACGACATGTGTGACCGGCGGATGTACGCATGCAGCTGCATCAACGGATGCAGTCACATGCTTACCTTTGGTTCAGATGTCGAAGATTACGCGAGAATCCTCGCCAAGCATGCCTTTCACCCACGTGGTGTCGTAGGCAATCTCTGCGCCTCAGCTGCCGGGGGCCGGCCAGAGCCGAGGCGGATGGCACGGAATCCTCGTGACGTCACGTGGACTCCGAAGCGTTCGGGTCCATCGATCGACCGGCTGGCACGCAGGCACGTCTGTTGAACCGGCCGCTGGCGTATGGCATGACGTTATGGCAAATGACATCCAACTCACCCGGTATGATTCGGCACGGCCGGGCCAGGACGCTCCAGAAAGAGACACGAAATACCCAGATGCGTGTCGTGGTGATGGCCAGAAAGATGACCATTGTGGAGTATACGGGGGGGGGGGGGGGGGCATGCGGTGACCATTCGCATGGTCGGTGACCGCCGCTTCCTACAGCGTCCTTACAACCATACAATCACAGTGTTGTGGTCTTTACTGTCATGACCGACGGACGAAACGCTCTAGCAGTCTTTATGATCCGATACTCCCTTCTTATTCGACACTTTAAACAGCAAACGTGCAAAAAAGTATTTAGTGCATTCTAGTCCTGCTCCACGTCCGCTCATGGCTCAGCTAAACGCAGCACCTTGACATAGCGCCTGGTATTTTGAGCTCAACGAACAACACAGAAAGTGCAGCATTACTCTAACAAGCTACCTCGCCCCACCCCGGCGCCCCGTCCACACCTGACTCGCCCCGGTCCCGCCAGCGCACCCCAATCCGTTGGTGACCTGTGAGGTGGTGGCCGCCCATTGGCAAGCGTGGCCATGATCCCCTGCAGCACGCTGCGCCGTCGAGCACATCCGCACACTCCGGCCGCGTATCGCGGAGCACGGCACGGGCTCCGAACTCTACACTCTCAGACACTAAAAAAAAGTTTCCGTTCATATGTGCAGCAAAGGCGACTACCGCAACAGCGTTTTTTTTTTCAAAATGGGTAGGACGGTCTTAATGGGTAAGACTTGCGTGACGGCAAAATAAAACGGGCAAAACAGAAATAAATCTAGTATACTTAAGATACGGCCCGCGGGGCTTAAACGGTATTGATGCATGGGTAGGATGCTTTGAGCACGCGGGCGCCATAGCTTCATTGCTGTCACCTGTGGTCAATTCATGTGCGAGTGTATGATTGAAATAATGTGTGCGGTCATATCAAGGTCAGTATCCATTACATACCGCAGCCCGTGCAAAAAAAAAAATGCATTCAGCCCAGCACTGATAATAAGGAGGGGGGGGGGGGACTCAATATACAATATGTGACCACTCAGTTAAGGCTCTGTGGAGAAAAAGTGGGTTTAAGTATTGCGTTTGCAAAGGCACTGCATCGCACCAAAACGTGTTCCAAATCGCGAGATCTTGTTGAGGCTAATCCGCCATTTTGTCCTGCGAGGCTCTAATATTGTTCGTAGCTTGGCCACAGCAAGGAAAGTCGCATTGACCCCCCCCCCCCCCCCGCTTATCAGTCCGGGTTATGAAAAACGGCGAATCAGGGCGAAGTTCAAGCGTGGGCTGGCATGCCGTTCACTGCCGATGTCGGAAGGACCCGGCCACTGGACTCTTCATCGCCCATCTGGTTGACTTATTTGTTCAAAGCTGGGACGTATGGAATATTTGGCATTAAGGGATGGAGCATAATAAATCGACACCTTCCCTGAAAAAATGAGTTTTGTGCGCTACAGACGTGTGAAATTCTTGTCAAACATTTCACACCATGTCATGTTCTGGAACTTCGTATTAAATGCATGCTTGGATTTTTAACTGTCAACATTTACTCACTTATGTACTGATGCATGCCATAGGCTTGATAAGGTGGGTGGAAAGGGGGGGGGGGGCGACCTCTTCACGGGGCCGCTATGTGAATACGGCCACGGTTGAAGGCTGTTGAGAGCTGCTTGCTGTTGCGCCGCCCTTTTTCGTTTACGTGTGATGATGGTAGCACATCATCTTTGGTATTCCTGTTTTCCATTCTGTTCACAAATGTTATGTCCAAATCGACGATGGCAGAAAACCAATTCAAACACACTCTCAGAAAGAACAAAAATACGTAACAATGCCAGTGCAATTTTAAGTACCACCGTTGGTTTTCGGATAAATTAAAACAAGGAGGAGTCAATGAAATTTGCGAACGCTAGCACTGTTTAGAAATATAATCTTCCAAATTTATCACAGTATTCTGGTCAGGTCTTTTGCTGACAACAACCGACCCTCACTTTTCGAGAAGGTACGGGGTAGCCAAAGTTATCAAGCAAGCATTGGTATTATAAGACAGGTGCTATAAATGGATCAGTGAATTAGAAAGATAAGTACAACTGTAATAAATGGACGTAATATATATATATATATATATATATATATATATATATATATATATATATATATATATAGATATTGATATAGAGAGAGAGAGAGAGAGAGAGAGAGAGAGAGAGAGAGAGAGAGAGAGAGAGAGAGAGAGAGAGAGAGAGAGAGAGAGAGAGAGAGAGAGAGAGAGAGAGAGAGAGAGAGAGAGAGAGAGAGAGAGAGAGAGAGAGAGAGAGAGAGAGAGAGAGAGAGAGAGAGAGAGAGAGAGAGAGAGAGAGAGAGAGAGAGAGAGAGAGAGAGAGAGAGAGAGAGAGAGAGAGAGAGAAGAGAGAGAGAGAGAGAGAGGAGAGAGAGAGAGAGAGAGAGAGAGAGAGAGAGAGAGAGAGAGAGAGAGAGAGAGAGAGAGAGAGAGAGAGAGAGAGAGAGAGAGAGAAGAGAGAGAGAAGAGAGAAGAGAGAGAGAGAGAGAGAGAGAGAGAGAGAGAGAGAGAGAGAGAGAGAGAAGAGAGAGAGAGGAGAGAGAGAGAGAGAGAGAGAGAGAGAGAGAGAGAGATATATATATATATATATATATATATATATATATATATATATATATATATATATATATGTAGTCACACGATCCTGGGTGGTTGTGGTAACTTATCCAGAAGCTCCCGGTCGCCACACGATCCTGGGTGGTTGTGGTAGCTTATCCAGAAGCTCCCGGTGGTCACACGATCCTGGGTGGCTGTAAGAGCTTATCCAGAAGCTCCCGGTGGTCACACGATCCTGGGTGGTTGTGGTAGCTTATCCAGAAGCTCCCGGTCGTCACACGATCCTAGGTAGTTGTGGGAGCTTATCCAGAAGCTCCCGGTCGTCACACGATCCTGGGTGGTTGTGGTAGCTTATCCAGAAGCTCCCGGTTGTCACACGATCCTCGGTGGTCGCAGAGACAAGCGCATGGCTGTTTGCTTTATCGACCCCGCTGGGAAGCGTTTGTTCATCTGATGCGCACGACGCCTGCCGATCAATGGCGACCAGACCGTTGTACCAGCATGACCCTGATTATCCTTCAACGTGTTTATGTTATCCAGAAATGTTTTACGAATCAACACCAAGCACCGTTTTTGAATGTTCGGGGATCATCAGCAGCAACGCTGCAGAACAGTGATAGGACTGCCCTGGGATTTCAACGCCCATTTTCCCAACGTGAGCATGACGTCTCTGGATCCCTCACCTAGAGCGTGCTAAACGGTGGCCCTGCACCATGAGGAATGCCATGAACGGAATGAAAAGTTGCGCTTCCCTTGGCAACAGTTCGTTTCATGGAACATGTACTCAGAACGACCACTTCTGTGTACCATTTATGCTGACAGAGATGATCTGATATTAGAAAATAAACATGAGATGAGTGCAGATTCGGGATCCGTGACGTTGACTACAGCGTCCGCACCTGGCAGAGGAAGGTAGCCATCGTGTGAGTGCAACACGTCAGGCTCATCGTGCTCGCCTTTGCCTATACCGGTTCCTGCTCCACCCTCACACACGTGCCACGGCCCTCGAGCTTAGAGGTCAAACCGGCCATCCGGATTTCCCCGCCAAACTTGACCTTTAGTTTGTCATGCCCCTAGCCGCTAACCGCGCTGGTCGGCGCACTGTCTCGGTAGAGCCATCTTCAGGCACACAGCCGAGCGATGAGTACCACTGGGACAGTAGCCCCCTCCACTTTCCAAGTCTATCTCGGTGCATCATCGTAATCGCTTTCCTTGAATCCGCAATGCTGCGGAAATGCACTCTGCAGCATTTTTGAGATCCAAATCTGCGGCCTTGTGCGTCTAAAGTCTACTGCAGAAAGGATCCAACATGGGAGGAACTCAGTGTTGATCTCAGCTTTGCGTAGCTTCCCTGCAGCCTGACGGGCCAGCAGTGAGATATTTTCCCAATGGGCCCTTTCGTCCTTCAGCCTTTCTACGGAATACCCACCTGCCACTTCCGCAGAGAACCGTCAAACTGCCGTGGTTCATCAAAAGTATTTCAACAATCCTTGGTACCCTTCTTTGTGTGATCTAGGGACTGGATTAAAGCGTTATCCACACGGTACTTTAACTTCATGGAGGGATTAATAACGCTGTTAGGGCTTCGGCTGACTCTGCGCTTCTGATTCATACTCAATCTATAAAAAACGAGACCCGAAAGTTGACTGATACGGGTTGGTCATATGTGGAATTGTTAGGAAGGAACACCATGACGTACGCCTGGATTCTCTGATGGTTCCTTTCGTGCGTGCCTGTGCCTTGTTTGTTTGTTTTTTTAACTGGGGGCCAGGGGCGGACGGTTGAGTAACGTTGGCTGCTTCATGTCAGCCGGCAGGGAAACACGAGTATGTATTCGCAGCCTCCACTTTGGGAGACCTCTTTTATCAAACTGCAGCTTGTAGTGGCACACATTTGATCAAGATTTAGATCGAGGAGGCCCATAAATAGCCAGGGGCGTACATAGGACTCCACTTGGGAGGGAGCACGGCAACATGTTTTCACGGAAATTCGAGTTTAGCTGACCCCAGACGCTTCTTGCGTACCGTGAAAAAGCATCCGATCTTCTTATTTTTACTTGGAGGCGTGGGACGATGTACTATCAGCAATTAGTCATGTGCATGTGAATACCCGCGATGAAGTTGGTATGTGGCTGGGGAACACACGCCCCTGGAGGCGAATATATGCGTACATCCCTGGGTTGAGTTAGGAGGCCCTTAATTGTGCTCAGGAGCCTCTTTTTACATCAATAGGCCACTTTTCTGGAGCAGAAAGCTTTCTACAAAAACTGCTCAGGCCCTGCTCTGGGGCAGGAGACACTATTTGGTGTCAAAGGGAGGGTTCCTGGCTCAAGAGGTCACCATTACACATCGGAAAGGACCTCGCGAACCACTTTATGCATCAGAAGGACTGTGCTTTGAATAAAGAAGTGCGCCTTGTAAACCAGAGGGCCCCGTTATGTGTCATGAGATCTCCTGTGCCCTACGGTCTTTGTTCGCGGCTAGGAGACACTGTGCTGGGATGGAAAAACATCCACTGGAGTGGGGGCGTCAAATTCATTTCAGGGCTCGTGACCACTCCACCTTGGGTAGAATACGCTGTAATGACATTGTTTTTACCTTTATTCCAATGCACACATTTATCTCCACGCCCGAATTATCTAATCAGACGCAATGTCTACAACACCTATACTTGAACCGGAAACGCTAGGGCTGGGATCACAGAATATTGTTGACGGATTGACACATACCCTTTTTACAGAGAAACATCATTTAAGCACCAAGAACTCCTCATCTGGACAACAAGTAGCTATGCCATAGCTATGCCAAGCCGCTATGCATCAAGAAAATGAACAGCTACCAGAAATGAAACGAAAATAAGAAATTAAATAATAAAGTGATGAATGAAAGAAAATGACTGAAATGAAATGGGAGTTCTGAATTAGGTTTGTGCATCATTGCACTAATATCTCATGCCACATGGAGATCTAAGCTTCACTCACCTGGAAGAGCTTATGTGACCGAAATATAGCTAATTTTACGACACATTTAGTAATGTTTAAATTTCAGAACTAGGTATACACCGGACCGCGTAACATTTGTTAAGACACACGGTCTCGGAGGGCATCTGATATCGACACCAGTAATTTATCGAACCTGATCGCGCCAATTCCGATGTGGGTTGGGAATCGGCCAACCGTGTCTCTCCCCGGACGGGCGCGACCGGCGGCCCTCGTTCGGACGAATTACAGCAGACGTTGTGGGGGATGAAGGGGATGGGCCTCACGCGATTCAACTTGAAAGACGCAGCAGCTGACCGTTCGCAGTTGGGGGTCTGGGACGGTGGACGGGCTGAGCCGACCGTGGACCACTCGTAGCCGGAGGGCTAGGGCGCCGGCCAGCCTGGGGACGGGAGGGCGCGGACGGCTGTGCGTCCGAGCGCCCGGCCCGGGGTGGCCCGAGGGTGTGTATGAATCTCTTTTTGCATGAAAGAGCTACGCAGTGCAATCAAGCTGCGCCCACGTGGCGCCGCGATGAGTTTAGATGCGTGGACGTAAGATTTGAGAGGGCGGTAGGACACTTTCACTGCGATACAGCGCAGTGCCTGTTCTATGACACCCCTTTTTGACATTAACAGAACAAATCTCCTTTTCTGTTTTCTTAACAGGGCAACTACATAAATTCACGTTGTGGTCAGTACTTCACGCAGCTGAGGCATTTTTTGGGAAGACGTGCAGATAGGCAACTTCTGTAGGTCTCGCCGCACACGAGACATTTTTAAGGAGACCATTAGACATTTTTGAGGAGATATGCAGAGAGACAGCTGGTGTGGAGCCTTGCTGCGCTTCAGGCGTCCGACCCTGCTTGCAGCACTTGCTGCCGTTACTAAGGCACGGACAGTTGAAGCAGCGGAGTGGATTGGACGTGAGTGTTCCGACATCATAGCTGACATAGCCCGTAATGAGATTCTGTCAGAGTCAGTTTGTTCCTAAGACGACGGCTAGCGAGCGTATGCCCCGACGTTGGCCATCTCGGTATGTGGTCAGCAGTCAGACATTACCCACGCTGCCGACCTGAGTTCCGCGCGGAAATGTTTGGCTTGGTCAGCGGAGCGG
Organism: Pollicipes pollicipes; assembly: GCF_011947565.3. Classification (NCBI taxonomy): domain Eukaryota; kingdom Metazoa; phylum Arthropoda; class Thecostraca; order Pollicipedomorpha; family Pollicipedidae; genus Pollicipes; species Pollicipes pollicipes. The sequence goes on along the minus strand of NW_023596805.1, from coordinate 18,124,776 downwards.
AGCTCAGCAGCGGGGACAGCACGTGCTATGACATTTCGTTCATGGCGGAGAAAAACTTGAACCGCCTTGCTACACAAGTCGATGATTTAGAGAACGGCTTTAGTTTTGCAAAAGTGGTGGTTTTCATGTCAAGTAGGTCATGGGCCAGTGCTTATATTTAAGATCGCATGGACTGCAGATAGCCAGATTTTGCTTAGAAGCCCGGAAGCCGAAACGAAACATTTCTGCCACAAGGCTCCACGACCACGTAATGACCGAGTGGGTCCAGTGCGGGCCCAGAAGGCTGGTGACCCTAGGTCAGGGTTGGGAAAGGGTCAGCGTCACAGTGAGGGGTCACCAGAGCAAGCCAGAAGGCTAGTGACCCTAGGCCAGGGTCGGGAAAGCGTCAGGGTCAGGGCGAGAGTCATCGGAGCGGGCGACGTCAACCGTTCGTTGTCAGCGGCCTTGGACGAAGGTCGGACGGCGCTCAGACACGGCGACGGGGTGTGCGATCCAGCGGGGTAAACATTGGGATCACAATGGTCATCAGGTGAAGTGACAGCCAGCGTGTGGCTAACGTCGTTTCCGCGACGGACGGAATATTTTTCGCGCCGTCGTGCACATCTGACTGTGCTGGTATATAGCCAACGCTTCGGCCATCTGATTTCTTAGGACATCGGTGGGCATTATTGAACTTACAGGATTAGGAGGCATTCGACTTTCAGCCAAATAAGCGTCAGAGCCTACGCGTTTCAGTGGAATTTCTGGTATTAGAGCCAGGGTCTGTTAATTATGAGTCCACTGTTCTACCATTGAGTTAACTTGGATGATCACACCTGTTATGGCTAGCTTAGTGGTAAAGTGCTTCATGCGGTAGCAGGCCCGTTTTCAATGCGTACCTCAGGGAGGCGCGTTCGAGCTGCGTTCCAGTTGACGAGAGCTGTTTTAAGTTGTGGAATAATGGACGCTGGTCCGCGCCGCTGTTGAGCAATTTCCGGTCCGGAGGACGCAGGCAGCGTTGCCGACGGGCGCGGGGGACCGCAAAGCCGGATCTGTGTTATGCGCGCCGGCTAGAGCCGGTGGCCGCCGCTCAGCTCCACCAAGGTCAGACCCGCGTGGCACGCGCCGGCGCCGGCGCGTCCAGACCTGGCGGCGGAAGACACCCGCGCTACTGACTAGCGAGGCTGGCGTGTCAGAGACTCAAAGGCTTCAGACTGGCGCGTGAGAGGTTCGAGACTTGTGCGTCAGAGGCTCAAAGGCTTAATATTGGTGCGCCAGAGGCTCAGAGGCTCGAGACTGGCGCGTCAGAGTCTCCGTGTGCGACATTGCCCCGACACTTTTATGACGTCATTGTGCGTTGACTTTATTCCGAAAAGGATTTCGCGGACACGCTTGGTTTTGAATATACGAATACGCCGGCCACCGAGCATCCGAATACACCAGCCACCGGGCATCCGAATACACCGGCCACCGGGCATCCGGATACACCGGCCACCGGGCATCCGAATACACCGGCCACCGGGCATCCGAATACACCGGCCACCGGGCATCCGAATACACCGGCCACCGGGCATCCGAATACACCAGCCACCTGGTTTGATAGCGGGGATGAGCCCGGACGCGGTGGGCGTGCGATTAAGGCATATGTTAGAAAGTGTCCGCTGCTTATGAAACATGCGACTACCTCTCAAATATGGCGGCAGGCAATTTTCGTTTCGTTTTTCAAACAAAGTGCCGTGCCCTTAGCCTTTTGCCGTCGCTCCTTTTTGGTTTCCATCACGAACAGAGCATACGCATATGTGTCTCGTCGGCCTTAAGAAGGCCTCAGTTCCCGCGTAATCGTATGTTTCTCAGCGTGTGGGGGATCCCGGACGGCAGCGCCCGCCGCACTGACTACTCTCAGCCAATACGGCACGTGTAACAGAGCTGCAAAAGTGCAGTGCGAGTCCAGTTGGCAGCCGCGTTTTATCGTCATGATCCATCTGCCTACGGGACGGAAGCTATTTACAGGCGTATCCAGTATCGAGGCCATCCGTCTGGTGGAAGAAGGCTGGGGGGGGGGGGGAGGCGCCAGACTCCCGCCTCAGGCAGCCGTCACGGGCAGCAGGTATGGGTACGGTTAGAGCAACCAGTTCACGATCGGCTATTATCTGTTTTTCCATGATTGTTGGAGTTAGCGAGCCACGTGTCTCGATCACTCCTACCAGGCCTCAGTGTCTGCCAGCTGACATCATATAGGAGCTCATTTATTTACAACATTATGCAAGTGGCATCTCGGGCGTGATCAAATTTAGGCATCGTGGAAGAAAGCAAACAAAAAGATGCATTACAGCGCCGTTTTCAGAAGCAGAGTACTTTCTGCCACGTAACAGTCTGAAGAGGGTCTGAAGCTACCCATCGTCTTTTGAACGACTGGTACGAACGCCGTTTGGACGATCATCTCCAGTACAGACTTGCAAGAAATGTAATTTCTACCACCAGAGCAGTGCAATGGTATGGTGGCATACAAATCGTTTCTTTGAACCAGTATTGCACACTTCAAGGTTATGCAGACTGAGCACCGGGTCATTCACGAAAAGTTCGACAAGTGAGCTGAATGCGATATTCGATGTGGGCCAGTCTGTTGCAGAAATGACCCTTTCCACCGTCATTGCCTTACGCGTTCCCCTTGTATCGATCTCCACTTGGCATGCCCGCCGTCACCGGTCGCGGCTTGGAGCGCGGCTGACGCCACTCGTGACTGATTCAGTGTGGTGGAGTGAAGAGGGCGGCTGCTGTTATACAGATACATATCTGCGGATGCCGTGTGCAAATCCTATCGATATGAATGCCTCATGCAACTCTCAAGATATTCGTACCACTATTGTGCCGATCAGCTGAAACAAATTAACTTGGATCAGCGATGTATTATTCACACGGATGTGACCATATTTCAGCTTTTGGTAGCTCCCCGTCCATGCTTCTATGAATACCGTACACTTATCACGGGATGCATCGTCTCGCTTAATATCATTCGGTCACAATATTGGCCTCATGCCGTTTCCTAAGTAACCCAAACGTCTTTTCAGATCTTATCTATTCATATTCTTACTACGCCCACATAAAACAATCTTGCCAAATTTAGGCACATGGGTTGCCACCGCGTGGTGTTCACTGCACATTTTATGGACACGAGTTGGAGCAGCGCTACCTCCTCGCAAACGAACGACGACTGAGTCGTCGCTTTTGGGATGAAATCCGGCCCCCACCATGCAACAAAGAAATACCAAGAAACCTTCGAGATCGTAGGAACGCTCTGAAGCTACCATGACCCGAGAGTGACCACGCGCTGACCTGGACGGCGAGGCTCCAGTGATGTGTCGGGGATCGGACAGTATGTCGCGGCAAATCTAAATGCCAAAGGAAGCGTGAAACTTTTGGAACACGAATGAGGGCATTTGAGGCCGAAAGGACAAATATTGCAGGCTGTCCCGTTGTCGTGGTTTTGAACTTGTACTCACAATCTTATTTTTTCTTAACATCCTAAGTAAAACATACCGCCCCTGCATTCCGACCTTCATACTATAACGGTGTGCGGAAATACGTGAGCAACAATTGTGTCAGGAGGAAGCTCTTCGCAGAGACAGCAAAGGCGTCTTCAAGAGTTGGGGCACCGGGGTACACGTCCCTACTCATCAAATTTTTACATGCATGAACATGCAAAGGAATTCATGTTGGCAGTAAAGCGATCACGGCAGTCTCGTAAGAATAAGCAGACACAAAACATGCAGCGCTGCTATTCACCACTCAAGAAGTTTGGCGTGTCTGCGGCGCTATCAAATGTCTTTTTTTTCTCGCGATTTTGAGTTGCGCTGTCGCTCCCTATTGCGAAATCTTGCATGCGCCCTCACAGGCACATATACAAATATGTATTCATCAAAATGTGATGTTCTCGTGCATCTTTAGTGATAGTTCCTTGGCACGTTTCTGTTCCAGAATCAAGGTATCAAACATACAAGCACTTTATTTGTGTCTATGTCACGATAAAGCTGACGCCGTGGAGGCCTAGCGCCAAATTTCACCTGCAAATGACAGGCAACACAAGGAGGGAGTTTGTCCCGGTACGTCGCTCTTTGGGTTCTCAGTTTGTCCTTGATAAAACACCGTGGCTCGACCAGCCACCACCTGGTCCACCAGATGGTTTGTGGTTTTGATGATGATTCAGATGGAAATTGTGGTTTTGTCTTTCTATTTCCCATGTTATGCCATTACAGATCTTACCAGATCAGGTTCGGTCTTACCACGAAAACCCACCCGGCATGGCCTTGACCAGCATGGCCAACTTCAACCGCTGGCGTTTCATGCCTTTTACGTTTTTGGATTGATCCCTCACCAAAACGCATTAAAATAGCTCTTGGTATTGGGTATTACCTATGCTTGTAAGCTTTGCAATACAATTTATTTTCTTAATGGTTTTCTTAGCTTCGTGATTTTCTTTTCTTAAGTGTTATGTTCATGAACCCGGGTCAGGTAGGGTTGATAATCGATGAACCCCTAACAAACGCACGTACAGTCTGACGTGAAAGCATATACATTACTCCAAACATCGTAGAATTAGATAAAAGGTGATGATCATTGGGTGAAATAAATTTTTGGGGGTTTTGTGGTTTTACTAGACCAGTACATGCAGCACTAAATTTTCCACAAAGTAGGTATCGCGATCTACATGTCTACCGGTAGACTTCTATTGATATTTAACTGGACTGTTTTATATTCGCATGGGGCTTGCTGAGATAGTCATTTTTTGGTTCATTACATGCAGTTGGCAGTCATTTTCTTCATAAGACTTCAAATCGTCTCGCTTCTGAGCCTGTCCTACGCGAACCTGTGCAGCCTTTTTCCACCTATCTGAAAATCACCCAGCCTTGTATGACGTCACAGCAACGTCACACGAATATCCCCAACCCAATCGCCGTATTGCGCTCGTGGTCAAACAGAATATGAGCATACAACAAATTGGTGTATGGAGTACATCAGTGCGAAGTGCCTCAAAGATAGAAAACAGTTGACCAAATCAAGTTTAAGCTGCTGACGGCCTGTGTCAATCACAAGCTGCGTTTTGTGATACACAACAAATACGTTTGAGCAGTTCTACTAGTTATGAGGGGCATTAAAATGATATTCAATTGATTCAAGAATATCTCCGTACGCCTAACCACAAATGCAAGTTAAAAGCGTGCATTTATGGACAAATATACAAGAACACCGCGAAAACGTCCAAATACGCGCACGTAGATATATTCGATTTCGTTGATGCGCATGAACAAGCCACTGCTCGACGAGTTGAAGTACTACAGGTGAGTCAGCCTTGTAATACTTCAACTCTTTCGAGACAATGCACTCAAGCTTCAGTGACAATGCTGACACGGCCAGTCTGGCTGCGAATTTGACGTCATAAGAGCTGTTTTATGACGTTATCAGATGAAGACGCACGGAGAAGCATATTTACTTGTTGGTGACGTCTCTAGGGTGGCTGTCGCACTAAAAAGCAATGAAAGTCTCAAGTGAGCCGCTTCCTCCGCATCTGATGCTTGCCTCAATATCTTCCAATGTAAAACATTCTCTTGACGGCACGTCTTTCCGTGCCCAGCTGCACGCCTGGCAGATCTGCATCAAGGGGATGTTCTGAGACTGCTGAGAAGGTCGGCCCAATTCCCCACCTTCCGACATGGCTCATTCATACGCTCGGTGACGTCATCGAGACGGCGTTTCCTTTCGATTTCGACTTTTCTATATTTCCGCTCGTGCTGTGGCTACGGGTAAGCAGTGTCCTAGAATTGCCGACTTTTGGTGTAAAGCAACACCCTATGAGGGGGAATTTTTCACTCCTTTCCCCCATATTTTATGTGAATTTTTCACTCCTGCCTGACACTGTCTAATCACACATGCCAAACCCCTATTTCCCTTCCAGAGATTTTCAGATGTCATCCAAAACCGAGCTCACTTGAAACCACCAAGCAAAAACGAGGCTCCATAGAGCCTAAACACCTATGGTTATGTCCTACCTCACCTACATCTGAATCATGTCTATGTACGCACAGAGCAAGGGCGCCAGGTACCTCCAAGCCCAAGAAGCCCAGCTAGTCCAGCCACTTTCACGCATTAAGTTTGGTTTATTTACAAAATGCATCACAGTCGGCAGCTGCGTGCCAAATGCAAGGTGTCCACGCATCCCCTATTTTTTTGGTCTCACCACCACACTACGAAAGCAGAGTCTGGTGCAAACACCAGCAAGGCCTGGTAGATAATTTTTCTTCACATATTTCTTTTTTCCTGAGGAAACTTGACCACTAAATTACATCACTCCCGAAATGCAGGAGTAAAAAATTCAAGGAGTGCTTTCTAAGTTAAGTTTACAGGATGAATATCATTATTTGAGCACTTCTGTCAACATATTTTAAGTCAAATCAGCTGATTACAAAATTTTGTCAGAAAAGTATCAGTCTTTATAGTTGCTTAAATATGTTCGTTTTTTTTGGGTATCATACGAATGTGATGCCACTTTGCTCTTCATTACTTTTTGGTTACCTCTAGAGTTAGCATCTGTTGCTTAAAATGTTAACCAATTTTTCTGCAAGATGCTCCAGATGCAAACTTGTACATATTTCATACATAAATTGGATTAATTCGCCAGCCGCCCAAATATGTTTGATATGCACCCAAGAGCGAACAATTCACGGAGAATGAAGGAGACAGTTTGAAGCACGGAACTTATTTTTACCGCCATTTTTGCCCTGTTTAACCCTCGGTTAACAGTTTTCTTGGTTTATGGCGTTGCCCAACAATAATAAATCTAAGCTTTTCGAGTGTCTAATTCACCAGGCTGCCTGGCAAGACTATCCTAATGCTGCAATATAGAGCTTTGGGAAAGCCCTGACGCAGCAAATACAGAAGTATTTGATGGCGAAATTCTGCCCTTTGAAGGTGTTTATCATGCACACTTCTTACTTGTTTCCCATTTTAATCTCGTAGGTTGGTGGGCATAATTGATATGTATATTTGGGGCGTGAGCGGAATGACTGTCTGCCAGCACACCATGCAAAAGGTGCCGACTTTTTGTTTTGGGGGAGCAGGAAAAAGCCAGCAAGTCTCCTGTGGACCAAGTAATTGCTTGCCTTACCTGCTTTCAACACATGATTGGTAGCCAGAGTTGACCATTTTCTGTTTTAATCCATCGAGTTTTGTCATAAGACAAATAACCATCCCACAAGGCATGCAATGGGGTTATTTTGTTCCATATTCTTGATAACTTGCCCCAAATTTCTTGAAGTGGTCCCTCATGGCGGCTTCAGCCAAATGTTCTCCATAGTTGTCATGGTTTGCTGACTAGCAAATAACTGTACTGTATACATGCACCAAATTTTGAACACAGGGATACTCTAAGCTGCATAACAATTATAATATGAATTTAATATTAGTATGTAACAAATAGTCAGATCATCCCATTTAAAATGTGAAGCCAACATCTCAAACGTTGTGATTAAATATGAATAAACAAGCCTAAATAGATGCCTTTGCTGCAGCTGAAAAGGCAGGCAGCAATACTGGCATGGTCATCTAAAAGTTATGTTACTTTTCGAAAAGAGAGATTGTATTGGGGAGCATAGGCATTATTACCCTTGACATAGGTTAACCATGGCAATCAAAATAAGTTGTTCAAAGTGATTTCAAGTGTTTTGATTTATGTGTTGTCAACTTTTTCTGGTATCAACAAGCATACACAAATGAACTGAATACGAATGCAAGTTGAATGCAATACAATGAACGCAAATGCAAGGCTAATTGAAACCAGCCAAAAATGAGCTTTATCTTGTTTTTATTATAAGTGCTGCTGTCAACGCATAGCTGAGTTGAGATGATGTTTAACAAATGTGCTACTCGAAGTTAGGTTAAACTGGTTAAGTGCATGGCAAGTGGCAGTACGAATTGTGCAAGAATCAGTAACTCACGACTGTTGCTGTGGTACAAACAAGTTTGACATGATGAGATGAAGTAAGGCTTTTTTAGGTTAGGCATAGTTAGGCTACTTTCATGGAAATAGGCATTGGTATTTTGCAAAAACAGTGACAAAATGTTTGTTTTCCCTGAGCCCATCTTAACAGAAGCCATAGGTATGTCTAGTGTGTTTGACTTGGTGATGGGCTGATGTGTAGGAGTCCAGGTTTTTTTTTAGTGTTCTATGCCTGCTGAATTTTCTGTCGTTATTTTGTTACTGAATTCCTCTCCTTTGTTTTGTGTTAAAAGTGCTGTGGAAGGGAAGTGCAAAGTACAGGATCAGATTACTGGTGTTAATTTGTTTTTGCTCATTGCGCTGTAATGAAATTGCGATGCTTTAATGTATTCTGTTTCACTTAACTTGCCTAAGATGTTAAAAAACAAAACAGTTTTGTAGGGTTTCTCATATTACGTCCGTGCCAACCTGAAATAGATGTCTTTGTTTGCTGAAGCATCACTCACGAGATCATAAGTTCTATTTTTTGTGAATTAATTCTTTCACTCCTGCACGGTCTTTTTGCGACGGAATTTTTCACCCCCACCCTAGTTCAAAAGGGATTCTAGCTGCCTGCGGGAAGTGTTGTCAAGTCGCTCGCTCCCCGTGCACAGAGCTGCTACCTTTGCAGCAGTATACCCCTTTGGGACTGGGCAGACACGCTCTTCCTCTGACGCGTGTCCGAGGCAGGACAGATGCATAGTCCCACTGATGGTGGCGCGAGGCAGGACAGGGCTGGAGTCCCCGTCCTCTGACGCGTGTCCGGGGCAGGACAGGTGATGTCTCTGATGTGTGTCCGACGCAGGACAGAGCAGATGTCCCCATCCTCTGACGCGTGTCCGGGGCAGGACAGGTGATGTCTCTGATGTGTGTCCGACGCAGGACAGAGCAGATGTCCCCATCCTCTGACGCGTGTTCAAGGCAGGACAGGTGATGTCTCTGACGTGTGTCCGACGCAGGACAGAGCAGATGTCCCCATCCTCTGACGCGTGTCCGGGGCAGGACAGGTGATGTCTCTGATGTGTGTCCGACGCAGGACAGAGCAGATGTCCCCATCCTTTGACGCGTGTCCGTGGCAGGACAGGTGATGTCTCTGATGTGTGTCCGACGCAGGACAGAGCAGATGTCCCCATCCTCTGACGCGTGTTCAAGGCAGGACAGGTGATGTCTCTGACGTGTGTCCGACGCAGGACAGAGCAGATGTCCCCATTCTCTGATGCGTATTCAAGGCAGGGCAACCAGTGTCTGATGTGTGTCCGACGCAAGACAGGGCAGGCGCGTTTATTCTTCGCTCATGCCCTCCCGGTACAGGGCGGGGCTGGCGTGTTCATTCTTTGTTCATGCCCTCCCGGAACAGGGCGACGCTGGCGCGTTCATTCTTTGCTCATGCCCTCCCGGAACAGGGCGGCGCTGGCGCGTTCATTCTTTGCTCATGCCCTCCCGGTACAGGGCGGGGCGGGCGCGCCCAGAGTGCGCTAATTTGTGGCGGGCGCCCGTCGGAGGCCGTACAGGTCACTCGTTAATGAACGCCAGGGCGTGATGAGCGGGCGCCGCCGCCGGAAGAACGTCATGCATGAGGTGCGGCCGCTCGACCCGCGCGTGGGGTCTTAACACCGGCCGGCCTGAACATGCGGAGGCTGCCGACCTGATTGCGGGAGAGAGAGAGCGGTGGCGCCCTGGGGTGCAACTCGGCGTCACTCAGCGGCGTATTCGGGACTCAGCCCCACCCAGTGTTCTGCCCGTGACTCAGTGACACCCATTGATCTGTCCGTGACGCAGTGCCATCCAGTGTCATTGACATTGACACCATTGACGTTAACATGACACATGACATAGATGCTGGACAGTACTCCGCACCGGTCCGCAACAGCAGACTTCTAGATATCCTCACCGCCGAAGCCCCTAAATTGACATAATGAGGACCATGTACGGGAAAAATGACTGGGCGGATGACTAACGGCCATGCCATGTGGCCATGCAGCCATGCACCAATTGTCAAGTGCTGACGTCGTTGGCACAGTTGAATGCAATTATTCGGGTTTAACGACGCATTCAACATGTGGGGTCGTTTGGCGCTGACATGCTCCGGCCAATGACGCGGGAACGGTGTGATTTTCGGGCCGGGAGCCGAGCTCCTGCCCCACGGCCTGCCACACACGGTCGAGTGCCACGACCTCCCACATACGATCGAGCGCCACGACCTCCTACACATGGTCGAGCCCCACCACCTCCTACACATGGTCGACCCCCACCACCTCCCACATGTGGTCGAGCGCCACGACCTCCTACACATGGTCGAGCCCCACCACCTCCCACACACGATCGAGTCCCACCACCTCCCACATACGATCGAGCGCCACGACATCCTACACATGGTCGAGCCCCACCACCTCCTACACATGGTCGAACCCCACCACCTCCCACATACGGCCGAGCGCCACGACCTCCTACACATGGTCGAGCCCCACCACCTCCCACACACGATCGAGCGCCACGACCTCCTACACATGGTCGAGCCCCACCACCTCCTACACATGGTCGACCCCCACCACCTCCCACATACGGTCGAGCGCCACGACCTCATACACATGATCGAGCCCCACCACCTCCTACACATGGTCGACCCCCACCACCTCCCGCATACGGTCGAGCGCCACGACTTCCTACACATGTTCGAGCCCCACCACCTCCCAGACACGGTCGAGCCCCACCACCTTCTACAAATGGTCGAGCCCACCACCTCCCAGACACGGTCGAGCCCCACCACCTCCTACACACGGTCAATTCCCTCCACCTCCCACACATGGTCGAGCCCCACGACCTCCTACTCATAGTCGAGCCCTATGACATCCCACACACGGCTGAGCTCTATGACCTCCTACTCACAGTCGAGCCCTATGACATCCCACACACGGCTGAGCTCTATGACCTCCTACTCACAGTCGAGCCCTATGACATCCCACACACGGCTGAGCTCTATGACCACCTACTCGTCGAGCCCTATGACATCCCACACACGGCTGAGCTCTATGACCTCCTACTCACAGTCGAGCCCTATGACGTCCCACACACGGCTGAGCTCTATGACCTCCTACTCACAGTCGAGCCCTATGACATCCCACACACGGCTGAGCTCTATGACCTCCTACTCACAGTCGAGCCCTATGACGTCCCACACACGCGGCTGAGCTCTATGACCTCCTACTCACAGTCGAGCCTATGACATCCCACACACGGCTGAGCTCTATGACCTCCTACTCACAGTCGAGCCCTATGACATCCCTCACACACGGCTGAGCTCTATGACCTCCTACGCACCTTTGAGTACTCTCCCATCTGAGCCGTGACATCCCCGCGTAGTTGCATAGCACACTTGCCAAATGCAAAGTCCCGTCTGAGTTGATCTGAGCTTCCGTCTGAGTTGATCGTGCGTTTTGTTTTTGACCAGCTCCAACCAACGAGATGGCGGCAGCTGGGGACCGGCCGGTTCGTCGCGTGGCTGACGTGACGGGCCGGGGCGATGCCAACCAGGGCGTGCCGGGATGGGTTCGGGGCGCAGCCTCCTTAAAACACCTTCGGCCCGGCAGCCCTCCCCTCCCCCTCCTTTTCTGGAGTTTGCGGGACAGCAATCAGCATACCAAACCCAATGCAAATGGGTAAGCCGCTGTACGCACGTGTGCTGTAGACGGGGTCCCGACAATACGCCGGTCCTCTAAGGCTGCCACGAAAGGGTGCCTTAAAGGAAACTTGCGCTGTGTACAATGGACATCCTCCTGCAATGTATGGCAGTACTTACGTTAGAATTAGCCTGTGAATGTGCAATGCCATAGTGAATAGTGAATACAAAGTTACTTAATCATGCATCAGAGTAAGATGGCCTGACCCAGCCACCTGTCTTTCATCTCGTTCAGACATGCTCCGTGTTTCGGAGAGCGTCAGAATGAGCTGTGAGAGGTCATCGAGGATCGTTTTGAAAGGTCACGCATGGTGCCGGCCGCTTCGGCCTGCACGTGGGAGTTCGTGCCTGAAGTATGTCGGGCCATTTAACCAGCTCAGCAAAAGTAGTTTGGCCTTGAATATAGAAGTTACCTGAACATGCCGCGGGTTTTGTCGTCAGGTGGCTTATGCTCAAGTGGGTTTTGGCCTTCCAGTGGTGTGTTTTTGCTGTTGGATGGGGGCGCCTCGGCAGCTTAGCCTGATCACTGAAGACATGAAATATCGTAAATCAAGCAAATTGTTGTTGTTTTTGTTTGTCTTTGTTGTTAACAATGTCCCGCTTCTCCCAGTGGTTGCGGTGATGAGCTTAGCAAACGAGTTCGGCGTGACTTCAAGTATTGTGACTTTGTTTCTTGCAGCTCTTTGATGTTCACCCGTTGTTTTAAAACTTGGTGTTTCCCTGCAGACACGCTCCCACAGTGCCAATTATGACAATGGATTATAAGGGCTTTTGCTGTCTTATAAATGCAATCTTTTGATCTTTAAGCACCGATCGAAAGACATGAAAAAGCCCCCAAGAATAGAGCAATGAGCTGAAAGTTAAGAATTACTTGAAAATGTCCTGAATGTCTCCTGGGTGCGGCATATTTCTGGCTTGCCTGGACACATTTGGACGGCGTTTAAGACCAGAAATTTCAGAGCGCGAAGCGGTCATGGGATGGTTTAGTTGGAAGGGCACTTCTTAGAAGCTGGGAAGATGGGGTATGCATCCCCAAACGACACCGTTCCGAGCGCGCTGCACAAGGCATCTGCCCAGGCCATGCCGTTCCCCTGCGGCGCCTGCGGCCACCACATCAGCCCCACAGCTGGCCGGATTGACTCACCACCAGAGAGGGCCGTTCAGACCAACTGACGGAGATGAGGGGCGCGACTGACGACACACTGCCCCGTCTGAGCAGCGCCGCAGCAGCAGACAGCGGCGAGAGAATTGGTGCTGACCTCTGAAGTGGCCGGGCGTCCGGCTCCGGTCCGCCATCGGTGCTGGTCCGCCATTGGTGCCGGTCCGCCATCGGTGTGGTCCACCATCGGTGCCGATCCGCCATCGGTGCGGTCTGTCGTCGGTGCTATTCCACCATCGATGCACACAAGCTGTTCTTTCCACGCCTGGTGCATGCTGGCGGAAACACTGGAAGAACACGGCACCAGCATAGAGGGCACACTAGAAAGAGGGCCAGCAAACTATGACAGCTATGGACAGCATCTCGTAAAAACAGACATGAGGGGTCACTTCAACAAATTTGTGTCAGATAGTCAAGTTATGGAGCAAAATAGCTTGGTTACATGTTTTGTGGCATCATAATTTGTTTTATGACCAAAACTCGATGGATTTAAACGGAAATGAATTAATTTGGTTACAAACCGTTCGATGAAAGCAGGAACGTTTGGCTATTAGATGCTCCAAAGGAGGTACGGAGCTATTCGTGGATGTCATGGATCAAGAGTGAATCTACTGGCCATTGGATGATGGCAAGTTTACCATCACACGGCATGCGTCATGATGCCCAAGTGATGAAATACCGATGTTAATTTCGACGGATTTGACCGTTTTTTTGCGACATCTCGGCAACCAGTGCACAAGCGACTCGAGAGTGGTATGTTCCAATAGGAAATGAAACAGGCAAGCACGTGGTGCTATATGTGATGTAGCACGTGTTACATTTCACGTGCACACTAGGTGTGAAGATACACTTTGCTGATTTGGTCAGTTTTCACTTCAGCCACATTTGCGCACTCAGGACATGTAGCCACGCGGGACTGGTATGCCGCGATAAGGAATTAAACACGCAGTCGGGTGCTTGCACATGTGCGTACGCACGGGTTACGTGTCACACCCACACGCTCCGGAAATATTGAATTTCTTGTCTTTGCCAGGGTTAAGGGTTTTGTGGCACGTCACAGCACTCAGGGCACGGAACTACTGGCGAGTGACACGCTTTGATAGGGAATCGAACAATCACGCCGAATGAATTGGCATGTGGCACGTGCTGTGAGTCACGCATGCGCGAGACAGGAAGGCTTACTCGGTCTTCACCGGTCGTCTTTTTACATTTTGCGCCATATCTCGGCTACCAGAGCAGTTAGCGACGTGATTCAACTGAAAATCATAGCTAATTTTGATAGGTTTTTCAACCTAGCGTACCAAAGCAAGCGTGCTAACGCTTGTGATCCCTAAAGTGGGCAGGATATACGTTCTGCCTGAAAGTGAACATCGGCATTCTGCAGTCTTCCTACAATGCATCGCGATTGCGGAATCCGTCTAGGTTCTCGGATACCAACGAAGCAAGAGATTAGTGGCCAGCCTAATCTCAGATGAGATACCTTAAGCATCGCCATGGGCTGCCTCTGACCAAAGTAATATCCAACATCTGTTCAAGATAATTGAAGCTCGTCACGGTGGGAAGTTTGCAAGTTTGAGTTTGGTTAGTTTTGATTGCCGTCCTTTATAGGGCGGACGTGGCCAGTTCGACGGAGAGGCGCCCGCAGCAACAGGCGGACGATCCACAGCGGAAGCCGTCGCAGTTTCCGCAGCGGAAGCCGTCGCAGTTTCCGCGGCGGAAGCCGTCGCAGTTTCCGCACGGCTGGCTGGCGCCATGTTCAGCTCAGACACATGCTCAGCGTGGAGTCCAATATAAGAGAACAGCTTCGCCCGCCAGTGGGCGAGGCCCGTCAGCTGTTGAGCTGGCGGATCGGTGCGGCGGTGCCGTGTGTAGGACGGGCCAGGGTGGGGTGCGGCCGCCGTCGGTGTCATGTCGGGCCTGATTCGAGCCGGGCCGTATTTCCCGCAGGAGCGAGCCGGCGGTTAGGTTGCGGTTGCCGCTGAAGTGGCCGGCGAGCCGAGCGGCCGCCCCGCCACCAGCCGACGACAGATGAGCCGGACACTTTATGGGGCTGAGCATGAGACACTGCCGTAAACTGCAGATGAACAGGGGCGGTGAGACGAGCAGTGTCGGCCGGCTGCCGGCGGCGGCGAACCTTGACCGAGTCGATCCCGGGTCACCAGCGGCGTGTTCAGGGAGCACCGGCGCTGGAGGGGACGCGCTGATTGGTTGAGTTAGACGTCCAATCGCCTTCATCATCTATTAATTTTAGAGGCAATCGATATGAGTTGGTAAGCCGAGAGAGTTGGATACTGAGAACGCTCCTGCACTTTCTTTGCTGCCGAGTTTTGCAGAACGACGTTTGATGCCTTTTCACACCTGTACTGGACGAAGTTGAGTTAAACGCTCCTTGTCAGATGCATAGACGACATGTTCGCGGGGACCCTTAGACTGAGAAGCAAGATACCAGCATATGCGGCGCAGCCGTTCATGCATTTGAAACGTGGACTGTGCCGTTCTTTATGAGCTCCGGGCCCTGTCCCGCAACGAATGGCTCGCTGAACTCGGACTGTGGGGTTCGCTCACCAAATATTAGTCCTGAGGCGAACAATGTACGTCACAGAAAATGAGAGAAACTTCCTCCCAGCAATCGCGAATCGGCTTCCAGAGAAGCTGCGGTCACAATCTCGTATCTGGATGCGCTCTCAATAGTCCCATTAGTCGCGAAGACAACGGTGCTTCGACGATGCCTTCGTTGGCTTCAGTGCCGGGCCGGTCCGTCCTCCCACCGCCCAACCAATCAGCGGAGTGACTGCGCTGACGTCACGTGCTTGCTCCAAGATGCTGTGTAGAGCTCTGCACGGATTACATTGTCTGGATCCGGTGCAGTCCGTTGTGGGCATTGCAGGATGCAATGCGTCGACCAATCTGCTTTTCCCAATGCCCAGATACAATCCAGTTGTTCTGGCAAGGCAGAAAATTGGTTGTCTTGCAATGTGGGTATCAACTGTTGTTCGCATAGGCATCTTCAATTTATGCACTGCGTTCATGAATTTCCTTTACGTAAAATCGGCTGTCGTCAAAAAATGAGACGTTGATGAATGCAGCTCGCCAGGAATGAAACTCCGTGCTGAGAGTTGGCAGCGGCAAAAAAATTCATAATTTTTTTGGATAAGTGCTATAGTTATGTGGGAGTTGGAACGAGTCTCTCTTTACTGAAACAACGTACCGCCATTAGACCATTGTGCACATTGCATAACTTTGAGGCTTCTCGAATGTATCAGCATCGGAAGCCTATGAATCACGGTGGCGTTCTTATCCTCAGTGATGCTGTTTTCTTTTGGGGCACCAAATAACACAGAGCAAACATTGTTGATAAGCTGAGAGAATAATGCACAAAATCATTTTCTAGTTGAAAGGGGCGGCACGCCACTGGCGCAATACTGGTACTTGACACCCCAAATGTTTCCAAAGCCACAGCCTGGAGACCAGGACCCAGGCTCTGCCGATTCCGCCCAAACCTCAGTAGGCGTTCCATCATTCCTTGCCGGATGGCGACTTCTGCGTACATAACTTGGGATGAAATGGCCTTCATAAGAAGGATAACAAGTAGCTTGCGAACTCCGGTTGTATGTAGCCTGAAGTTGCGATCGTCCTGACGTCGGGGGCCGCTATGCCGGGTCCTTTCTGACGTTTCAGCGTGACCACCCCCGTCATCTTGAAGGTTTAGTTTGCTGCTGGATATGCATCCTTCTTCGTTGTCGTGAACTTGATGAGCCATCGACCACGGATTTTGGTGACTGCGTGTGTCCGTTCCATCCGTTCTTTCCGTTTTCGAGTCCGTTTCGTCCATTCCTTCCATTTTCGTGTCTGTTCCGTCCGTTCCCGTCCATTTCCATTGCTTCTGCGAGTCATTTCCCGTTGGTCTGGGAAACTCAGTTGGTTAGGGCACCTTCTTCACGAGTTCACTCAACCGTGGCGAGGTGGGTTGGACTCGCGTTAGGCGTGCGCTGTCTGATACGGCCTGGGATGGCCCGCGACCGGTGGCAGTGGCCGCGCCAAAGGTCAGGTGGCGCCAGAGGTCAGAACGGACCGTGCCGAGCATTGTGACAGGTCAAACCTTTGCCGGCGAGGTCTGCCATTGGCCAGGAATTTCGCGATTGGATAGCGAGGTCGGGGACCGAGCAACATGCATTGCCTAGCGTGGGCGTTGACCCCAGAAAACCATTCCATTAAATGATTCGAATTACCAAGTGGCAAACCAGTCGAAGGTTGCATGCTCTTGATTTGAGAGGTGGGCAGGCCGATGACAAAGGGACTCGCTGTCGCTCGCTCACCGCTTACCTCACCGTCCGGACTTTCTGTGGAAAGGGCCTTGGGTTCTCGTAATGATCAACGGAAAGCACATTTCACCAATGCGCTGCTTAATTATAACTTGCACGCATATCCAGGATACACACCTGCAGGACGGTGCGCCAAAGCGGCATGTGACTTAAACTCACAGAAGGAAACTATCTCGATGCAAATTGATGGAAAATGCCACTATGCTGGCTAATACGCACAAAAAGTGAAACTAAAAGTGCTGGAAGCTATTAACATCCGGGACAAAGACCCGGCAATAAACCGCCAGAAGGGTATGCGAGGCGCACTGTCGTGGATGAGCAGACTGTGGCACCTAGAAATAGGCTTAAAATGGGGAGGGGGGGGGGGGCGACAAAGCCTGGTAAAGACTTTATCAGTATTCATCATTATAAACGGTACCCAGCAGTACTTTGCATGAAAGTATATTTTCATGAAGCCAACTAATCTATTCTAAGCCCGAGAAATATAAAATTGCAAGCTTGAACCGACGGGACCACGAATGTTTTTTTTAGGTGTAGTTGTTTAGGTATGTTGTGTGATGATGTTGGCAGGAGCAAAACAACGTCACGAAATAATAAAGGCAGCATTCTGAGCAGTTTTTCAACGATGGAAAACAATTTATTCAAAGGATTGCATCTTTATTTAAAAAGAAAGTCATTGCCACATATGCTGTCATTTTCAATAAAACATGGTTCAACTAAAACTAGCTTCATAACTTCACTAATGGATACATACATATACATATACATACATACATATATATAATATATATATATATATATATATATATATATATATATGTGTGTGTGTGTGTATACCTTAATTCTTCCTAATCCTTGCAACATCTGTCAATAGGTGTCGGCGGCCCAAAAGCACATGAGGAATCTCACCATGACCGGCGTCTCACCGGGCAACAAATGGAAGATAACACCACAAGCGTAGACCGATGCTTCCATATGAGACGACTGGATGTACTCGGGGTCTGATGTATACCTGGCATGTGCCCATCTATCAACAGACAAGTCAACGCGCGTGATACCATGGCCAATTTAACCCACATATAACTGCATCACTAATTAATTTTATGGATATGCTCACATACAAATATATCTAGTATTCTTATATATACACATAAGTTCCATAAACCTGACATTCAATGTTCACATGGAAGAAAAGCGCAAACGTGTGGTGAGAATTCAGTGAGCTGTTCTCCGCCCTTGTCAGCCTCTCATTGCCGACCCCTCCGACTATTTCGTGCTAGCAAAACCGTGGTCTTCTTTCCCCTCCCCTGTTTCTATTTGCCAAATAAATTGGGGTGTTTTTCTCTCGGGTTGATTGCATCTGTGTAACAACAGCTGTGGGCCTCGTGATACAGCAAGCGTCGCTAACAGGACATAAATCGAATCTGGGAAGTTATGGCGTTAGAAACATGCAAAGCAGGAGCCCAACGCCGGAAGCAAAGGCACTTTTGGCGATTATTAAAAGAAATTGCACCGAACAGGTGCGACTGCTTATTATTGTGCCAGTGCATAGGGGGGGGGGGGGGAGGGGGGGGGGGGCGGGGCTGGAAATACCGCGTGGATCACCTAAAACAAAACATCAGCAATTCGTTTCGGCTAGATTTTGGTTGTTAATGGTAACTGGTTTTGATTAAGCGATGACTGGTGCCAGACGAACCCGTGGCGGAGTGACACGGCTTGCCTGGCGTTAGTGATGTCAATACTTGTGCGATGTACCTGACTCGTGGTCTGTGGGATTCCGTTAGATTGCGGTGCAATGAATGACTCTTTAGTATCGAGATGACAAACACTCATACGACGCATTATACGGCAATCCAGTCGCAGGGGCTATGCACACCAATTGTGGCATGAGGGTGAAGCGAGAGTAAATAATACCGAACAAGGCAGGTTTTCTTTTTGAAAAGGGAGGAAGCCCAATCGAAAATCTCACGAAAATCTTTCTTTCAATTTGGAAATCGGAGTTTTGAGAGATATTTCGAGACAGGAGCTTTATGGCCCTATGGTCCTAATGGAAACTACATGATGTAGACTCGTACGCGTACAGAAAAAATCAACCTTTAAGGCGGTCTTCTGTTTCCAGCGGCAAGGTAGACGCAAACATTTCCATGCGCACTGACCTGCTCAAAAGTGGAGCATCACAAGAGTGACCGCTGACAGCGCTGAGAGGTAGCACCGGTTCACAAGAGTGACCGCTGACAGCGCTGAGAGGTAGCACCGGTTCACAAGAGTGACCGCTGACAGCGCTGAGAGGTAGCACCAGTTCATAAGAGTGACCGCCGATAGTGCTGAGAGGAAGCACTGGCTGGTGTTTAATTTGCGCCTTCTCTGCGTTTGTAGCGTAACGTACATCTGACCTCACGACTCGTCGAAAAGGCCGGTAGTCTGATCGCTTGTGCGGGGAAAGGAGCATGTCAGTGGTGTAGGGTAAGGCGTTCATTGCATGATTGAACCATTACTCCGCGCTTTGAATTGCAATGATTGCAAATCACTGGCTCAGCCGTATCCTGCTTAAGCTTGGGGCTTTCGATGTTCGTGTAAAGTTGAATCAAACACAAAGCCATCTTTGTCCCCAGGCTGTTTACAGCTCTCGAGCAATGCAATAAGCAGCGAAAACAGAGCGGCCTGAAATATTAGTTCAATTTCAATGTTTTGTCGCTGATTGCACTAAGTTAGCAATCGTGTATCCAGTTTCCTCGCGACGAACCACAGACGACGCAGGAAGTCTGGTGCGTGCGACCAGTGGCAGCCGTTAAATGAGCCAGCCAAGATGAGTCTGCATGGACGTCTGCGCAGTGTGACTGCGGCCCTGCCGCCCCCTCTCCCTCCCTTTCCCCCTCCCTCTCCCCCTCCCCACTCCCCCTCCCCCGGAGCCGGGGTCGACGACGCGGCCAGCGGGGTCCGTTCCAGCCCGGGACCGCTCCAGTCTGGACTGCTCCAGCCGGGGCTCACTCCAGCCTGGGTTCGCTCCAGCTGGGGACCGCCCCAGCCCAGGGTCCGCTCCAGCCGGAGACCGCTCCAGCCCAAGGACCGCTTCAGCCCAGGGTCCGCTCCAGCCCGAGACCACCCCAGTCGGCGACCGCTCCAGCCGGGGTGCCGCTCTCAGCGGGCCGCCCAGGGACGTAGGGACCCGTATACGCGGGCTCCCGAATGAGCGGCGAAGGGCGCCTTCGTCTCGCAGGAGGCTGTCGCTAGTGACGTCTTCCGTCGCTTTTTTCCGAGTGGCGGGGTCCGGGCGTGGGCGGCCTCTCCTGTCAATAATGACTGAGTGGTGGTAATATGATAGTGGCGAGGCAGCGCAGCACGACGGAG
This sequence comes from Pollicipes pollicipes, assembly GCF_011947565.3. Lineage (NCBI taxonomy): Eukaryota > Metazoa > Arthropoda > Thecostraca > Pollicipedomorpha > Pollicipedidae > Pollicipes > Pollicipes pollicipes. The sequence continues at coordinate 18,104,263 of NW_023596805.1, read as the reverse complement.
TGCACCCCGGCGGCCGTCGGAGGGCCGGGTCAGATGCCGCAGGCGGCTCTCGCCGTCTCAGCCTGCGTTGGAGCCTCCGCTCGCCGTCTCAGCCTGCAGTGGAGCCGCCGCTCGCCGTCTCAGCCTGCAGTGGAGCCGCCGCTCGCCGTCTCAGCCTGCGTTGGAGCCGCCGCTCGCCGTCTCAGCCTGCAGTGGAGACGCCGCTCGCCGTCTCAGCCTGCAGTGGGGACGCCGCTCGCCGTCTCAGCCCGCAGTGGAGCGGGAGCAAAAGGCCGTGAATGTCACGGCCAGGGCCGAGTCGGGGGCGAAGGATCGATATTTGCTTTTTCATCAGACGTGGGGCGCTGAGATGGTGCGGCATGAATGACCTTGCCTCTCGCCGTGACATCAGTGACGTCTTCAGAGCCCAAAATGGTGGCGGTCAGGTCGCTGTTATGACCGCCGCGCTCTGGTAGTGGTCAGGTCACTGCTATGACCGCCGCACTCTGGTGGCGGTCAGATCGCCGTTATGACCGTCACGCTCCGGTGGCGGTCAGGTCGCTGTTATGACTGTCGCGCTCTGGTGGCGGTCAGGTCACTGTTATGACTGTCGCCTCTGGTGGCGGTCAGGTCGCTGTTACGACCGTCGCGCTCTGGTGGCGGTCAGGTCGCTGTTATGACTGTCGCCTCTGGTGGCGGTCAGGTCGCTGTTATGACTGTCGCCTCTGGTGGCGGTCAGGTCGCTGTTATGGCCGTCGCCTCTGGTGGCGGTCAGGTCGCTGTTATGACTGTCGCCTCTGGTGGCGGTCAGGTCGCTGTTATGGCCGTCGCCTCTGGTGGCGGTCAGGTCGCTGTTATGACTGTCGGCTCTGGTGGCGGTCAGGTCGCTGTTATGACCTTCGCGCTCTGGTGGCGGTCAGGTCGCTGTTATGACTGTCGGCTCTGGTGGCGGTCAGGTCGCTGGTATGACCATCGCGCTCTGGTGGCGGTCAAGTCGCTGTTACGACCGCCGCGCTCTGGTGGCGATCAGGTCACTGTTATGACCGTCGCGCTCTGGTGGCGGTCAGGTCGCTGGTATGACCGTCGCGCTCTGGTGGCGGTCAGGTCGCTGTTATGACCGTCGCGCTCTGGTGGCGGTCAGGTCGCTGTTATGACTGTCGCGCTCTGGTGGCGGTCAGGTTGCTGTTATGACCGCCGCGCTCTGGTAGTGGTCAGGTCACTGCTATGACCGTCGCACTCTGGTAGTGGTCAGGTCACTGCTATGACCGTCGCACTCTGGTGGCGGTCAGGTCGCCGTTATGACCGTCACGCTCCGGTGGCGATCAGGTCGCTGTTATGACTGTCGCGCTCTGGTGGCGGTCAGGTCACTGTTGCGACCGTCGCGCTGTGGTGGCGGTCAGGACGCTGTTACGACCGTCGCGCTCCGGTGGCGGTCAGGTCGCTGTTATGACCATCGCGCTCTGGTGGCGTTCAGGTCGCTGTTGCGACCGTCGCGCTGTGGTGGCGGTCAGGACGCTGTTACGACCGTCGCGCTCCGGTGGCGGTCAGGTCGCTGTTATGACCATCGCGCTCTGGTGGCGGTCAGTCGCTGTTACGACCGTCGCGCTCTGGTGGCGGTCAGGTCGCTGTTATGACCGTCGCCTCTGGTGGCGGTCAGGTCGCTGTTATGACCGTCGCACTCTGGTGGCGGTCAGGTCGCTGTTATGACCGTCGCGCTCTGGTGGCGGTCAGGTCACTGTTATGACTGTCGCCTCTGGTGGCGGTCAGGTCGCTGTTATGACTGTCGCGCTCTGGTGGCGGTCAGGTCACTGTTATGACTGTCGCCTCTGGTGGCGGTCAGGTCGCTGTTATGACTGTCGCCTCTGGTGGCGGTCAGGTCGCTGTTATGGCCGTCGCCTCTGGTGGCGGTCAGGTCGCTGTTATGACTGTCGCCTCTGGTGGCGGTCAGGTCGCTGTTATGGCCGTCGCCTCTGGTGGCGGTCAGGTCGCTGTTATGACTGTCGCCTCTGGTGGCGGTCAGGTCGCGTTATGGCCGTCGCCTCTGGTGGCGGTCAGGTCGCTGTTATGACTGTCGGCTCTGGTGGCGGTCAGGTCGCTGTTATGACCTTCGCGCTCTGGTGGCGGTCAGGTCGCTGTTATGACTGTCGGCTCTGGTGGCGGTCAGGTCGCTGGTATGACCATCGCGCTCTGGTGGCGGTCAAGTCGCTGTTACGACCGCCGCGCTCTGGTGGCGATCAGTCACTGTTATGACCGTCGCGCTCTGGTGGCGGTCAGGTCGCTGGTATGACCGTCGCGCTCTGGTGGCGGTCAGGTCGCTGTTATGACCGTCGCGCTCTGGTGGCGGTCAGGTCGCTGTTATGACTGTCGCGCTCTGGTGGCGGTCAGGTTGCTGTTATGACCGCCGCGCTCTGGTAGTGGTCAGGTCACTGCTATGACCGTCGCACTCTGGTAGTGGTCAGGTCACTGCTATGACCGTCGCACTCTGGTGGCGGTCAGGTCGCCGTTATGACCGTCACGCTCCGGTGGCGGTCAGGTCGCTGTTATGACCATCGCGCTCTGGTGGCGTTCAGGTCGCTGTTGCGACCGTCGCGCTGTGGTGGCGGTCAGGACGCTGTTACGACCGTCGCGCTCCGGTGGCGGTCAGGTCGCTGTTATGACCATCGCGCTCTGGTGGCGGTCAAGTCGCTGTTACGACCGTCGCGCTCTGGTGGCGGTCAGGTCGCTGTTATGACCGTCGCCTCTGGTGGCGGTCAGGTCGCTGTTATGACCGTCGCACTCTGGTGGCGGTCAGGTCGCTGTTATGACCGTCGCGCTCTGGTGGCGGTCAGGTCGCTGTTATGACCGTCGCCTCTGGTGGCGGTCAGGTCGCTGTTATGACCGTCGCCTCTGGTGGCGGTCAGGTCGCTGTTATGACTGTCGGCTCTGGTGGCGGTCAGGTCGCTGTTATGACCGTCGCGCTCTGGTGGCGGTCAGGTCGCTGTTATGACCGTCGCGCTCTGGTGGCGGTCAGGTCGCTGCTATGACTGTCGCGCTCTGGTGACGGTCAGGTCGCTGTTGTGACCGCCGCGCTCCGGTTGAGCGCGGTATTGGATTGAGTGCAACCAAATATTAAAATATGCATCCTAGGCAATTCGCAATAAATGCATGGCGATAACGCTCATGATAAACGCACTGGGCGTCCAGGACCTCAGCCTGGCGATAGACAGTAGATATTACTGATAAATTTTCGCACGACCAAATTCGCGCCACGCCTCAGCAGGTGGGCGCAATAGCTGAAGCCTGGCAGATGGTACCTAAAATTTTAGCAGGGCAGTTAAGTTATGATCTTCTTTTTGCTTTTCTTTTTAAAGTTATGTTTAAGTTTTTGAGTTGTCTTTTTAAAAGTTATGATCTCTTACGTACCAAGGCACGACAAGGGACGATTATTTCACTATTCAAATGGGACGGTCCACAAAAGCCCTCCGGATGACCCACTCTGCCACGGGCGCCGGTGGCCGCACCGGTACGAGTATACTCATGTCCTGTATAAAAGGCCGTGATCTGCCGTGCCGCTGTCGCCACTGTCTCCCGAACACCACCGCACTCGCCGGACCGCACAGTCACGTTCACCGCACTTGAAAGTTTACATCTACTTAGATCCTTTTGGCCGCGTGATCAACATGGCTGGCCTTCCAGCAGCGCAGTTGGCACATCAGTCGGCAGCCCGGCCGGCAGCGCCCGCGGGCGCGCCACGTCAATCACTGCACGGCGGCTGGGAGGCGCCAGCCGTCGACAGGCCGCGGCGGCCCGGGCTCGCTCCCTCGGGTGCTAGCACTACCTCTGCGGCGGGTATATGCACTTGTCACGCGAACATTGTCGGCGGCCATAAGCCACACTGAAATATGGCCGCCATAAAGTATCGGCCTGGGCAGCCTCGTACCGCCTCAGCTCATAAGCCAGCGCAGGCTCGGCTCGTCTCGCCCCCCCCCCGTCCCTGCCCCCCCCCCCCCAACCTTTCCCCGCTCTCCGAGGGCAGCTGGTGCGCGGCCGTTTGACCTCGGCACGGTCCCACGCCGTCACCAGCCCGTCGCCTGTCGGCCGGCGCTGGGCGTGATCGGCCGGCGGCGCACTGCTGAGCCGCGAGGGGAGCGAGCTTGGGGGTGTTGAGCGACGTGGAGAGATATCTGTGGAAAGGAAGACAGAGGGGAAAGCAAGCTGGAAAGTTCGGTTAACGACGGGCCGAATTGAGAGGGAACCGAGAGACAGCAAAGAGAAAGACCGACAGAGACAAAGGGGAAAGGGGAGCGGCGTGGGGAAGGGAGAGAGATGAAGGGAGGGGGAATGAGAGGGAGGGAGGAGGGGAGAGAGAAAGAGAGGTAGAGAGGAAGAGAGAGAGAGAAAGAGAGAGAGAGAGAGAGAGAGAGAGAGAGAGAGAGAGATATCGATAGAGAGGAGAGAGAGAGAGAGAGAGAGAGAGAGAGAGGAGAGATAGAGAGAGAGAGAGAGAGAGAGAGAGAGAGAGAGAGAGAGAGAGAGAGAGAGAGAGAGAGAGAGAGAGAGAGAGACAGACAGACAGACAGACAGACAGACAGACAGACAGACAGACAGACAGACAGACAGACAGACAGACAGACATACAGACAGAAAGAGATTGATAGGAGGGCATTCATGCAGTCTTCAAAGACAGTTCGTAAAGACCTCATGCTCGTTGGCTTCGTTCAATACCAATGAACTAGTAAAAAGCCTGGTGAAGCAGAGTGGGAAAAACTACATTTGCCATATCATATTACCTGCCAATTTAAAATATTGCGACCTTGGTTTTCTTAGCCATGCTCAACCAATCCATTATCCAGTGTGACGCATGATGTAGCAATGAAATAACAAAGCATGTTTATCGGGCACGGCAAAAACGCATCGCGATACCTAGCATATCCACCTTGCCGGCTGCTACCACATCCGGCCTTTCGGCTGCCACCATATCCGCACCGGGATGCACTCAGCCCTTCTTTGGTCCCGCCTCCACCAGCTCATAACACAACATGCGGCCTCTCTATGGAGCTCGGTGTTTTCGCTCATTGTTCGGCGATACCACACATATGTTATTTCGAAAATATAATGCAATCACATTTGTGTACCTCGTGTAAGCGTTTGGCATGATAATAAGAATGGTAATATTCATTTAAGTAATAACAATAGGATTTCAATTGTTTCAAGACATACTTAAGCTCCGGACTGAAGGGGCTCCCCGCCAGCGTTCACCTGATCGTGGGGGAGGCTTTTATTCCCATTGCTATCTCGAAACAGAACAGAGAAAAAAGACAGGTGGAGCGCCGTTGAAAACTCATTAAAATTCAGGACATCTTTTAACGCCTTTCAGTTATCAATGTCATGACGAGGTGAGGAATATTTTAAGTTTCCTTTGCTTCTATCTCTGAGTTGCTAACAGTCGACCCACAAATTGTCCGCGTTTTTAATCTGTTCAGAACAGAGTGGTTCGGCAATCCACTATATTGTTTTCACCTCATAATTATGTTCTGCGCTCGTTTTCCCTGCTTCAACACGCTGTCTAACCAACTGTATTTAAGATAAACCCGGATCACTGCCCTATAATGACCTTTCGGGGAAAAATATTACACGCACACCAAAAGGCGACAGAATCAAGCCTCAACGACTTCGTAAAGTTTAGATATGAATTAAATCAAACGAATGTGCGACTAAAGAGCATATCATCAACGAACGGAAGCAAAGGTCAACTTACGGTACTGACGTATGATGAGAACATGTTTCCATTTGGAAATGAACTACTGACAGCGTGGTGTAGAACGGTTAACGATACAAAACCGAAGCCACACGACATTGCGTGATTAACAATCACCACATTTAACCAATTTTGGGCCGACATCACGTAACGGAAACTTCTCTAGGTCATTGACCTGCCCTGGCTTGCACCCCAAAGTCTAGATCAGTGACCTGCTTTGGCCTGCGACCGAATTTTATGTCACTGTCCCGCCATGGCTTGTACCCCAAAGTATCGGACATCCGTCCCACTACCCTCAGTCCAGGCTTCATCCTACGTCTTCGGAGCGCGTCGTCTTCCCACGACTGGCCGTTCCTCTCGGCATTAAGTTGGCTTAAATCCCAGCCCCAGCTTGTAAGGGGATTTGGGGGATGGAGCTCTGCACGAACCCCTGCTCACATCCCGAAGAACGGACATACCCAGAAATACCATCCCGAATAGCGGCCGAGATACGGATCGGCAGTGGAGGACTAATCGCGATGGCCCCGGTACCGTCCCGCCACCCACCTCTCCCCATGTGGCTCAGTAATGGAGGCCTATCGCGATGGCCCCGGTACCGTCCCGCCACCCACCTCTCCCCACGTGGCTCAGTAATGGAGGACTATCGCGATGGCCCCGGTACCGTCCCGCCACCCACCTCTCCCCACGTGGCTCTATAGTATGGAGGACTACTCGCCAGATGGGTCCCCGTAGCGTCCCCCACCCACCTCTCCCCATGTGGCTCAGTAATGGAGGACTATCGCGATGGCCCCGGTACCGTCCCGCCACTCACCTCTCCGTCACGTGACCCTGAAATGGTCAGTGCTGCCTGAGAGAACTCTAAAGTAACTCTGACCAACAACTTTGAGCAGCTCTTAAATTGATGCGGGATGAGATGCACTAAATATAGGGACGATAGTGCACAGCGTTCTACAGCTTTCTTTAGAGAAAATGCGCCGTGGTAGACATCTACCCCTCCCCCTACACCCACACGTCAGTAGGTCAGTACCAGGGCTAAGTTCCATTCTACTTTGTCCACTCTTCCAGTCTTTCTTTTCTGTCCCAGTCCTTCACACCGATACCGACAAGCAGGCTTTTCGTATGGTATGGCTACGTTTCCGAGGAGCCTTGGCAAGAGTTGTCCGGGGTTCCTTCAGAAGGAAGCGGTTACAGACTCTCGTCATGTCCTGCTGGTCCTTACGTCCTTACTCGCCACGTCCTTCTAGTCTTTTCTCTCGTCATATTGACGTCAAATTAAACTGGACTGTCGTGCGCAATGTCAAAGAAGAGCCTCTCTCGTGTTTTCCCCTGTGCTCGGGGAATGCACACGCAGTTGCTGGATGGCTTATTACGCACATCACCAGGGCCATTGTTTTCAGAATTCTCCTGGTGGCACAAGGGGTGCCGGTAGTGTAGTGGTTAGCGCGTCTGCGTTGGCTACTGCGCGTATGGGAGACCAGAGGTTCGGGGTTCGATTCCCCGCGGTGCCCGCCATTCCTGCCAGGGTGAGAGGCAGGCGACGCCATATAGCCTCAGCAGCTGAGTGCGTCGTAAAGCCCCAATCACACACACACACACACACACACACACACACACTCCTGGTGGCACGCCTCCCACTGCTACCCAAGCGGACGCGTGGGCCTGAGCTCGTCGTCACCGCTGCGTCACGATCTGCCCACACGCGGATCAACGCAGGCGATTAGCGCACGGCCGCAGATGTCACATATACCCGGTTGACCTCTAATGACATCTTCGTTAGCCGCCGGCGAGTCCGGTCCGACCTGGCAACTCGCCGCCTTTCATCCTAAAGGTCGCGTCATTATCATCTCCGGCCCCGTCGCTGCTTATCCACCGACGGGTCGAGCATCGTTCAAAGCGCTTGGAAATGCTCGCAATAAGCGCGGATGTCACGAAAGTCGCTGACAGTCCACGTGAGATCGTGAGAGAAGTGCCACGAAACATGAGCCTGCTCACCGCGCCAAGCGGGTTCATGTCCCATGTTGATGTGCGTGGTGAGCAGCGACTCCCAACAACGTGTCAATTCTAACGGTGCCGTCGGCAGGAACTCTGAAATGCTGGCAGCCAGCGCAGGAGGGAGAGACTGCGAACTCGTGACTACCAGTGCCGGCAGGAGAGGCTGTAAGACCGTGACTGCCAGTGCTAGCAGGAGAGGCTGTAAGATCATGACTACCAGTGCCGGCAGGAGAGGCTGTAAGATCGTGACTGCCGGTGCTAGCAGGAGAGGCTATAAGATCGTGACTACCAGCACCGGCCGGAGAGGCTGCAAGATCATGATTGCTAGGGACGGCGGAGCGGCTACCAGCGCCGGCAGGAGCGACTCTATAACCTTGACTACCTGTGCCGGCGGAAGGGACTGTACAGTTGTGGCTGCCAATGCCGACGGGAAGGGCTGTGATGTCCCCGAGTGAATTCGGCGCCCAGTCCCAGCGGGAGAGGCTGTGAAGCTGGTGACTGTGGCGTGTTTGCCGAAGAACCTGATGCGCGTGCCAGAATATCTAAAAATCGATCTCCTTGGAGCGCGCGAAATCCAGCCAGAGAGGCGGAGGGTGTAAGAGGCTATACATTTGGCAATGTTGGTGCGTGTAGATTGATCTCGTGGAGTCAAACACGTTCAGGTTTTCTGGAATTAACCATCTTTTCCCAGCCATCTCTTAAATCCAGGTATGTCTTCGCTTGCGTCTGTTTCTTTCCTTCTATGTAATTTTCATAAGTTCATGTCAGATGGGACAGTCAGTCCGACAGACATATTCCTCGTACAATAAACAGGAGAGTGGAAAGAAAGATGAAAGCCACGTCTATCTCTCCATTCTTCCGTTCATTCTACGAGGAATAAAGCTATTGATACTGTCTCATCCATATGCATAATGTTCCTCGCAAACGCACCTAACAACTTACGTGCTTTCATGTCAGATTTGTAAAAGACTCGTCTTCGTCAACGATACGATTTTGCCCGCATGTTTGAAACGATGTGCTTAGTCCCATGTCAAGGAAAAAAAGTCACACTCATCTCGGTTTCTTCTTTAAGCCAGTAAGTCGATACACTGCAACGCAGAAAACGGGTCGACGAAATCGACGTGTCGTAGTTCCGATAGGAGCAGATGAACTAGATTTTAAACGGTGGGATGAAATAAAATATCACATGTCCGAAAGGATCGCTTAAAACATGATATCTTTGATAGGACCGCTTAAAATATATCTCCGATAGGACCACTTGAAACGTAATATCTCCGATAGGACCACTTAAAACATAATATCTCCGATAGGACCGGAGGACAGACTGCGTTTCGAGTGTCCTCAGTCATCGCGTTAGCCATGACACAGGGGCCATGTGTTATTTTGGACTCGGCGCAGCATCGGCCTTGTCCTATTGAGTGGTCGTGCTGAGTTGCGATGGACGTGGTCGGTTTGTGATGTAGCCCCAGAGCCGAACGTCGGCCGTTGTCAGCTCCATGGTGAAAAGCCCAGGAATGTTCAGTACCGCGGGCCGTATGCAAAGTGGTTTTGCAGCGATTCTTATGTTTTAATAGGGTTTATGTGGTGTGGCATCGTTTTTGGAGCTGCGCCCCATCAGCGCCATCTGTGAGCACACTGTGTCTCTACTCGAGCTAAGCAGAGTGATCCTGACTTGACTCTAATTGATTTGTGCACATTGGAGTCGTCTGCGACGCCGTTTACTCAAACATGAGTGTAGTCAAATCTGATTCCGTCTTAGAAGGTAACGTCACCCAATTTCATGGAGAACTTTCAAGGATTTTGGGCATACTCAGCTCCAGCTGGTTATGTTGTGGTAATGTTGGCATCGAGCACTGTCCACTCGTTCATAAGTCAGGCAGTTAGGCATCAGCAAGGAAAATTAGAAACCTGTAGGCGCAAACAGCACGCATCATGATGCGTGTTTCCAAAAATTAAGTGTTAGGTTGTGAGTAGTCTTTTTCTCATGTAATTAACAGCTTTAGACACCTGTCAATACAAAGCATACTCCCTAACAAGCTTGAAAGAACACAATGCATGTGAATGTCTCGTTTCAAACTGTTTAACCACTTTCAGCTATTTAGAAGTCAGATGTATGCGGATCAGAAAACTATTGGATGGAAGAGAAGCATTCAAGTGTTTCTAAATAAAGTGTTTACCGTCTTTGTGTGAGATTGCTGCGGTGTCCTGGGATTGCCGACTTTGGATGTAAAGCAACACCCTATGAGGAGGAATGTTTCACTTTTTTCCCACATAAGACATTAATTTTTCACTCCTGCCTAATACTGTCTAACCACACATACCAAGCCCACATTTCCCTTTTAGAGGTTTTAGGGTGTCATCCAAAACCGAGCTCAATTGAAGCCATCAAGCATAAACGAGCCTACACAAAACCTGCACAACCATGGCTATGTCCTGCCCTCATCTACATCTGAATCATGCCTATGTATGCACAGAGCAAGGGCACCAGGTACCTTCAAGCCCAAGGCCCTCAGTGACTCCAGCCGCTTGCATGCATCAAGTTTTGGTTTATTTACAAAGTGCATCACTATCTTCAACTGTGTGTCAAATGCAAGGTTTTCACGCGTCCCCATGTTTTGGGGTCGCTCCATGCAAGCACCACAGCAAAGCAAAGCCTGATACAAACACCAGCAAAACCTGGTAGAGAATTTCACTTCCACGTATCTCTTCTACCCCAAGAAACTTGACCACTAAATTGCTCCACTCCCGAAATGTAGGAGTGAAAAATTCAAGGATCGCCTTCTAAATAAAATCTAAAAGCTGAATATCACGACTCGAGCACTCATTTTCACAGATGCTTAGTCAAGTTAGTTGATGACCAAATTTGATGAAACCTCTCTGAGTCTCTATATTTATTTAATTACTTTTATTTTTCGACTTATACGAGTGCGATGCAACTTACTTTTTTCCATCCTGCCCGATTGTGTTTAAAAACACAATTTATGGCTTCAAATGTCGACCAATTTCTCTACAAAAGGTCCCAGTTGTAGCATTAAAACATTGGTGTTACATAGCTTTTGATGCTCATTACACTATTTAAAAAAATGCTCTTTTTTCATGTATTCTGTTTCACTGTAGTGACATAAGATGTTAAAAATATCATGTCTCTTATATTACATTCATGCCAACTAGAAATGCAAGTTTTTGTTTCCTGGAGCATTTCTCATCGAGCCATAAATTCCAACTTTTGTGACTTGATTTGACTTGATTGACTTGACTCCTGTGTGGTTTTTGTGATGACATTTTTCGCTCTTACCCTAGTCCAAAAGCGAATCTAGCTCACTGGTTTGCTGGCTCAGCTGTAGCTTCGACTCAACAATATTTCAGCAAAGTCGACTAAACTTGGTGAGACAACTTTTTTGGCCCAAATTTTAACCGACTGTTGAGTTTATTTTGGCCAGGGTCAGAATCAGCGATGCGTCTGCATGTGAGTAGGTAGTTTTCTCAGTACCTTCCCGCGATCGTACTCCCGTCGTTGCCTGTTGACGCTAGCCGTTCCCCATTGTCTGTCCTGAACCGAAGGTTCGCTTCAGGACACCCTTGGGTACGCGTGAGATGGATACCCTTGGGTATTCGTGACGTGTCACGAACTGACAAAACACCCACCATTACGTGCAATTGCACCGATGGTCGCACGGACTTCGTTCAATTATCTGTTTGGCCATTGGTGTTGCCCGGTATCAACAACGGAGCTGGCTCTGCCTTGAAGTGGGGAAAAACTCACTCCGACCAAAAGATCTGCTTCTCCAGGCAGCAGATAACGGGCAAATAAATAGCCCGCATTTGAGGCTGCAGTAGGCGGCTCACTTGTCACACGCCGACAGCGAGAGTCTTATTTTTTTCGTAAGGGCTGAAAGCTCCCTGCCAGCAGAAATGTTCATCTGCCGAGTGTTTCCCTGCTCGCCATGTGTGGGCTGGCAGTTTGGGGCGTCCGCAACAGCAATTGGCCCGCGGGTTATTATATCTAATTGTCTGTCGGTAATCCGGGTTACGCTGCCTCTCCCAGCTCCCACGCTCCTTGGTGCGCTGCCACTTCCAGCTCTCACACTCTTTGGTTGCGCTGCCACTCCCAGCTCACACTCCTTGGATGCGCTGCCGCTCCCAGCTCTCACACTTCCTTGGTTGCGCTGCCGCTCCCAGCTCTCACACTCCTTGGTTGCGCTGCCACTCCCAGCTCCCACACACCTTGGCAGAGCTATTTACCCCGCTGGTCCCCGCTTGCAGTGTCTGCGTTGTGGCCTCGCGATGAGGGTCGGAGCGGTGCTCCGCCGCAGCGCGCAGTCAGGCTGGAAACACCCACGGGCCGGCCAAAACCGCAGGGTCCCGCACGCTGGACGAGTAAATTCACGCATTGGGCACCAAGGTGGAAACAATCCGGATAAAGGTGTGGGCACGAGTACAAGATTTACAAAGTTTGGATGTATAAGGGATGCCAGCATTTCAAAGTGTCCCGGCTATTAAAATGTACAATGTTTTGATTAGCAAACTGTAGACAATATCAAAACCAGCAGAGACTAAAACAAACCAAGAGCAAAATTGCACGAATGTTCACGTTTCTCTAACATAAATACGAACATGCAGGGTGAATGTGCAGCCATACGCCAGACGCAAAGACGCTAGCGTCACATTAAAATGAAGCAGCTAAACCATACGACGGACATCATCAAGAAGGACCATGCTTTCATTAGCAGTGCGCATTTCCACCTCCCATTTTTCCACTTCTTCCAATTTCTGGCGTGCTATAGCACAGGGTTGGAATTGATTCCTGATTTGCAGTCGATGTGAGTCCGTAATCTCACGACAAGTTCATAATAGGTGCAATTCTCATCAAGCTATCTCAGTAAAAGGACCTGAGGTATGGAACAAGAAAATAGCTCTCGTTGATCGTTTAGCGAATGTAGTCCGAGACACAAAACGGAGCATTGTGGCAGATGGTGTGGCCTTACACTGCAGATAGACAGGCACTGCGGGACAGAGGGAACCCGGCGATGTGAGCTAACGTGGCTTCGCTACGTGCGAGTCCGTGCGTCATTTTGTGTTGCGTGCTCGCGTGTTAACCCGTCTGTGTGATCTCATGTTGCGCCGCTGCGTGTCAGTCCGTCTGTGTGATGTCATGTTGCGCCGCTGCGTGTCAGTCCGTCTGTGTGATATCATGTTGCGCCGCTGCGTGTCAGTCCGTCTGTGTGATGTCATGTTGCGCCGCTGCGTGTCAGTCCGTCTGTGTGATATCATGTTGCGCCGCTGCGTGTCAGTCCGTCTGTGTGATATCATGTTGCGCCGCTGTGTGTCAGTCCGTCTGTGTGATCTCATGTTGCGCCGCTGCGTGTCAGTCCGTCTGTGTGATCTCATGTTGCGCCGCTGTGTGTCAGTCCGTCTGTGTGATCTCATGTTGCGCCGCTGCGTGTCAGTCCGTCTGTGTGATGTCATGTTGCGCCGCTGTGTGTCAGTCCGTCTGTGTGATATCATGTTGCGCCGCTGTGTGTCAGTCCGTCTGTGTGATCTCATGTTGCGCCGCTGTGTGTCAGTCCGTCTGTGTGATATCATATCGCGCTGTGTGTCAGTCCGTCTGCGTTATCTCGTGTTGCGCCGCTGTGTGTCAAATCCAGCTATGCGTGACGCAGCATATTGTTCCGGCCGATTTGCCATCTTGGCTTCTTCCCGTGTGTTCCAGTTTCAACAGCGCTTGGAAGCGTTGTACACTCGCATGCATGCTTCTGCATTGCCTTTGATTCTTGACGCGAGATTGTTAGGTGTTCTTTGACTTACATTATCAATAGCTTTAATTGTACTGGTGGGCGGGCATGGGGATTCGAACCCAAGCCGATAAGCTGAACGCTAAGCTGTACGGATGTGGGTTCAGCAGCCAGGGTCGAACGAGGGCGATCGGATCCCGCACAAATGTGCATCATGTAAGTTAACGTAAGTTGCTCCACCAATCATGATTTACGTAAGTTGTTCAGTGCATTAGCGAGGAACAGTCAGTCACGTAGATAAGACGGTAGTATTAGCCTTATTCCTCGGAAAAACCAGGAGAATACAGGTTTAGTTAGGCTGACATTTCTACAACAGGCCTTTCTCGAAACAATAGCAGGAATGCATTCTCTTGGTTTTTTCCGAGTGATAAGGCTAATATTACTGTCTAATAATGATTTACGATTGAACAAACGGCTGAGCCCATCGGTAACAACGCTGATGTATGACACGGCAATCTACGCCGAGAACGTAAACTGCGAAAGTCAAACCCAAAAGTAGGCCAGTGTGTCATGGATCTCATGTCAGTTATGACGTCGCGATTGTTTAAAGGACCAATAACATGGGGAGAACGGTAGGTCCATTCAGTGCAGGCATGATATATGCTAACGGGAAGTATGGCAGTCATAGCACCAGCTTTCATCGAAATTGGCATGATTTTAATATTTCTTCAACGAACGGCGGACGACAGTCCCCACCCACTCCGCTATGCTGCGTTGCACAGTCCACTCCGTCATGTTGCGTTGCACTGTCCATTCCGTTATGTTGCGTTCCACAATCCACTCCGTTATGCTGCGTTATACAGTCCACTCCCTTATGTTACGTTGCACAATCCACTCCGTTATGCAGCGTTATACAGCCCACTCCGTTATGTCGCGTTTCGCAATCCATTCTGTTATGATGCGTTACACAGTCCACTCTGTTACGTTGTGTTACACAATTCACTCCGTTATGTTGCGTTACACAGTCCACTCCTTTATGTTGCGTTACACAATCCACTCTGTTACGTGCTGTGTCTCGCCCGCAACGAACATCCAAGTTCCCTTTAAACGACGCTGGCGAGGGAGGAAACGTTGCGCTGCCTGAATGGGAGTTTCTTGTATGCACAAGGAACAGCATTCCAATTCACATCCTGTGCTGAATTTAAAGCGTGCGTCTCCAAAAGACATATGGACCCAGGTTAAGGTGTGATGGGATGCTGAACAGAAGGGACACTTTAAGCCTGTAACATAAATTGTAAAACAAACAGCACTTTCATATAACTTCACCAATGCCATTTTGGCAATGCATTTTCAAAGCCCTTCCAACTGAAATTACAACTGACTGCGTATTTTGAAAGTGCAGTCGCACGCTTAGCACGTGCAAAATGACGAACCCAAAATTGGGTGATCACTGGCGTTGTAGACTCGACACCCAATGATAAGTTCCGCAGAGTAGCAAGTCGGTGCTTTGGTGACATGGGCTACTTGTATGGTTATCACTATACGCTTGTGGCTTGCAGCACATGGTGTCCATCTCGCTTTGCTTGCGTACCAAATGGCAAACCCATGTCACGCGGTTTGACGCTGTCGTTCATGGAAAACATTGGACTAATTCCTGAACAGGACAACTGCACAGACTACAAACAAACACAAACTAGATCTTGCTATATTCCTTACTAGCTGAGATTCCCAGCGATGACCTGGTAATGGCGCGTCGCATTGGTTACTGTGTACCGCAAAGGAAATATTGGGATAGCTGCATTTGCTTTCGTTATAACAACCAGTCTAACTTGTGTCACGGGCATTTGTATTTGTGCAACTGGTAAATGGTTGAACGCACTCCAAATAAGTCAATCGCTTATGATTTTCTGGAGCAAAGAAGTTAATATTCTCAAAATACAACACAGCCAGGCTGCCAATAAAAAAACCAACAGCACACGGTAGCATGCAATTTGTCTCAGTTACACGTCAGCCTCAGCTTAGCCCATGCATCTAAAAGGGAGTGTTTCGCATTTGTTTGGGGCTTTTGCGCTGCAGCTGCCATTTGAAGATCACACGAAGCAGTTCACAGTCCCACCGTTCGTAAAATATAAAACCTTGTAGTTCTGAGCTATACGCCCTCGTGCGCACTATTTCATGCAGACTATTTTAAGGCCATTCAGGCATGCACAGCACCACAGTAACGTCATTGCAATCATGTCATCCCCGGACCGTGCGGCGTTCAAGGTCGGGAAGAATATTATCGTCGAGCCGCTCAGATCTGGCGTCCGTTAGCACGATTTGCAAATATAGGGGACGTCTGTTGGCTCTCAATCAATGTTGAGCAATATTTGTGGCTTTTCACAATTTTTGATCGACTATTCAGCTTAGAGCTCTTTTGACCAGTAATGATCATTTAAGGCCTATGGGGTGAAACATAACGAATATCAGTGGAGCAGGACTACATGCGCCTGGAGGCCAACCGCCGGGCCTTAGCCTTGTACAGGGACTCCTCTACGGGGTAAGCGCCGGGCGTCCTGGTCAGGGTCCTCCTCCAGGGGGTCTTCTGAACCTCTCGTTGGCGCATGCAGCTCGCCCCGGACAAGCCAGGCATCGCTAGGGAGCAGGGTGAAACAATGAAGAGGAACAAGAGCGTTCGATGACAGGTATGAATCACGTGTTTTGCCGCATGATATAAGAAACTGGACATAATTGGTGATTTTTACGCAGGTTAAGTTTGTAATCGATAACCTAAGAAAAACGTCGGAACCGAACATGCAAATACAAACAAAAATCTTAATCTCACAAACAAATGTGCAAGAAAGCGACCAGAACGTCCAAACCACAAGCACATTACAATATTTGTCTCAGCGAACGCTTCCAGCGCCGCCACTGCCATTTCCAGGTAACAGTAGCGTGTTAGGGAGCATATTTACTAAATATAGAAATTGTGCTTTCTAGAGCAGTCTTTTCTACTTAAAGGGTGCGTTCCACATTTAAAGATATTGCAGCAAGCATCATGCATGATGAAATAAGCTCACGTTTAACTACTGATATCCTTGTAAATGGAAGAGACTGCTCTAGACAACGCAACTTTGATATTTATACCTACTCTCGGCAATAAGCCACTGTCTGATTGCATCATCCGTGCACGACACTGCGAGCTGATTGGCGGCCAGCATATCTGGAAGTTGTGCTCACGAACGCCAGGTCCCCTTGACAATTTGTTTTCAATCGCCGCACCGCCGCAATCGCACAATCGCCGCATGGCCAAGGAAATACAAGGTTTGAATGACGTTGATTCGGCGTCGTGGACGCCTGGGTCACCTTGAAATACCCTGCAGGAGAAAGTTCTCACATCTTCGCGGGCGCTTAGCTCAGAAACTAGATGGGTTTAGGTCCTAAGAAGGGCAGGGCGGTGAACTGCACAGGATGATCTTCAAGATGGCTATTTCAGTTCAAAGCTCCATACAGATGTCGAGCATCCCCTCTAAAAAAGACAGATCGCCTCTTTCTATGGCATCGTTGTTTGACCAGCTGACCAGTTGGCAGCGTCACGTGCCCTTCCATGATGCAGCGATGTCCTGCCGGGCCCGGGCGCCCCCGGCTGCGGGCGGCCAGGCGCTGAGCGACTGAGACCACACACGACGCCCTGCGGCGATGGCCGAGTGCAGTGCACCGGCGCGCCCGCGATTCCGGAGCCGACTTCGAAATCGCACTGGTGCAGAGCGTTTCTGCGCTACTACATTGTTGGTCTTGCTCCTTTGAGGGACAGGGCGAAGAGGTCGGCTGAATCACGATGGAACAGCCGTTACGTTGCGCGTTAAGCCGTTACGCGTTAAGCCAACCCCAGGAAAACAGTGGCCGAGCCACTGACCATACCCTCGCCTTCAGAGACTCGTCTTAGTTCTTGTTGATAATCACGATGCATCTCTGCTCAACAGAGACCTGTGTTCGCCTGAACTCAAAGAGCATGCTAGATCGGATTATCGAGATTCTTAAAGTGGAGATGCTTGCTCCCTTGCCTTTGCCTGTCATCTTGCCGCCACTGCAAAGCTTTGGGGACCCAGGTTTCATAGGGACGCGATAGGATCACAACTTGATCACCGAGTTGTTTTCGCATTTATGATGGCTCCAGGCCGCTGAGAAGCTCCAATGAATAGTTGAAGGCCTACTCCGGGTCTGAGTCAGTGTGTAACAACTTTGCAGGTCCTCTATTAACGCTGCTTCTACACAACTTGAATGGTCCTGTGATCAGCTGCGAGTTTTTTTTTGCCCCAAAACGACCTCCGCGCTGAGCTAGGCTGGACCTTGGTGCTATTCTTCATGTTGGAACGACCTTGGCTAAGAGGCCGTCGACAATTTCTGCGTTTTCGCCGGAAAAACGTTTGGTTTGGCTGCTTTGGCTCCGAATCTAGCCGTTGCCAAATTATAGGAGTTGATCAAAAAGAGCTGTCCTGCCTTTTTGTTGCCATTTATATGCACACACGATGGCGTTGAGATACTGATTGAGACTCTGCTCGTTCTACTCACCACGCTGTAATTCGGTAACACCGCCAACAGTCGTTGTGAACGGAACTCTTTTTGAAACCACCACTCAGTTTGTAGAGTTACACTCTTCTGGTGGCGTTGTAGTCTGAGTTTCACACTATGCGCCTCCTTGGACTGGTAGTTACGTAATCGATTAGCACGCGGCAGTCGATGTTCTCCGCTGCTGACCGAATACATTTCAAAACAAAATAAAAATTAGAGCGCCAATCGGTACCGACCGCCCACCGACCGTTAAAGTGTTACAGACACCCTCCTGCCATTACGCTAATTCGGAAAATCTGGGATATTTAACGTGCACCATTGACGGTTCTCGAGTTATTAGTAGCCAAATGACAAAGTTTCCCATTTGTTACACGAAATTATTCAAGCACACAGCCTTCCACAGCCTTTGTCCTCCACGCGACGCTACCGTCACTAAACGAGTGGCCGGTGCTGTAGCGCACTTCGTGTTAAACTGACCGAGTTGCCATTTTAACACTTTTCCATTCGTTCCAGTCTCTCCTCGCGCTTGAAAGTGCCGAGTGCCCGCCGAAATGCTTGCCGGCTGCTTTCGATGTCTTATGTAGAATTGATAGGTGTCACGTAATATCAGGCGTCATACTAGGTTCAGTACACATTGCTATTTCATTGTATCCCGTACTCAGAATGCCTACAAACATCATGGAAATGTGTGGTGTTTTAAGAAAATTCGATTTTCAGTCATTTGTTTCCGAGGTCATTTTAGTTTTCCTTAGCGATCTCCTCACGAAATGTGTCCAGCTTCACGGTGGGGTACAGTACGGTGGACCAATGAAATTGAGGCCCTCACGGATTGATGAAAGCATTCATTTTGGAGACCTTTGATTTACTATTTGTGCTGGTCAAAATCGTAACAGGAGGTCAATTTACTGTCACACATTAGGCGGAGGATTTCTTAGCTTGCATAGTACAGATGGTCATGTTATGAGATAGCAAGCAGCGCAGCCTGTCGGGCGCCCGCCGGCGGCGTGAGGAACTGCTCCTGACTCGGCACGTCCAGCCCAGCGGCGGCACTGGGCGCCTCCGGTCGATCTATGGCCGCCGCGCAGGTCAGCCGAGGACGGCACGTGCGGCAGCGGTCCGGCCGGGCGCAATTCGGCCGGGCGCATTGCCGCCGGGGGAGGCGCCGAGCCCACTCCGGATCGGCCGCCGTGTCTTGGGAGACGGCCGGCAAGAGTTATAGCCGTGTCGACTCCGGCTCCGCGGCACTCGGCGGCAAACTCTCCAATTCACACCACGTCTGTCGTAGCGCCGCGCTCAAACTGTGGCTTGTCGCCGCACGGACCTGAAGGCCCACCGGCTTAATGACGGCCCGTCGAACGGACCTGGGGGTTTACAAACTTAATGATGGCCCGCCGCACGGACCCGGGACCTTGCAGGCTTAATGACGGACCGCCAGATGGACCTGGGGCTTGCAGGCTTAATGATGACTCGCCGGACGGACGTGGGGGGGGGGGGGCTTACAGACTTAATGATGGCCCACCGGACGGACTTGGAAGCTCACTGGCTTAATGACGGCCCGCCGGACGAACCTAGGACCTCACCGGCTTAATGACGGCCCCCGGACGGACCTAGGGGCTTACAGACTTAATGACGGCCCACCGGACTGACCTGGGAGCTCAACAGCTTAATGACGGCCTGCCGGACGAACCTAGGACCTTATCGGCTTAATGACGGCCCACCGGACGGACCTGGGGGTTTACTGGCCTAATGAGGCATGCTGCCTTATGCCATTTGCACTTTTTCGAAGGTGGTAGTCCGGGCGCATATTTCACCTGTGCGATTTGAGATTGATGATAAGAACGGATCAGCATTTACAACATGGTGAACTGGTTCTGGAACGTGGTGGTGGAACGGTGAAAGTAAGCGTAGAAAACCTATTTTCTGTGTTGCCGTAGCTGTTAACGGTTGCGAGGTCAATCTCCAAGCTGTAAAAGTGAAAAATTATATCCTAGTCTTATTTTTGATACGTACAAACTGATTTTGAAAGACAATTGGAAACCTTATTTCAGGACCGATTCGTTCTCACACGCCCGGTACCCACCGACTGGTGTTATCTGCAGCGACGAACAGCGTTTGTTTGAAACAAACTGCAACTCTGGCCATCGGTGTTCTTGCTTCTAACATTGCGAGCGCGCAGACTCACCACTTGTTTATGCAATTGATTTTTCTAGTCGATTATGCAGAAGCCAGCAGCCAAACATGGGATTGTCTTTTATGCACTTTTACCTCATTTCGGTGTTTGTGTTGAGCACCAATAGGAACCCTTACCATTTTCCGGGCAGAGAGCAGTGGGTAGAACACTTGGAGGTACACTATCGGTCCCGGTCGGCGGATGATGGGCCATTCCGTGCAATCGAGGAGTGCCTTACGACAAACATTCTGGTGACGCGGGGCGGGGATCTACCTCGATCCAGGAGCCTCTAGATGGAAAATATTATATTGGCCCCTGACTGACGCGAAGGCCCTCTGACCCGTACAACTAACCCCGGGTGGATACAGGTGCCATCATTGCCAAACAAGATGTCTTATTGCCGCAGGGCGTCCATTTATTGGCATAGCGACTCCTCTTCGGCTTAACGGGCCCTTCACTGAATTGGTGCGGAGCGCTACCGTTCATTACCAAGCCTCTTGACTGGTCCAGCGCACTTCCAGTTTCTCATAGGGGATTCCCATCGTGCCTGACCTCCCCGGTGCCCCTTGCCGACACAGGATTCCCTATCAGACACTGTAGCTCTCTGACCGACAAAGGGCTCCCTCACCGTTGCAAAGGCACACAACAATGGACATCGTGGGCCCTGACCTTGTTCCAGCTTTGGAAATGAGCTCAAGGCTCAGACTGACACGGAGTCAAGTGTTTCTTATAGCGGTATCTGGTCGGAAAAGAGGCTCGCGTTATCCCAGATGGTCCCCAAGCTGTATAAGGGACCCCCTGACTGGCATTTCAGGTCCCGGCCCTACGATAGCCGGGGTCTGTAACTCGTAGGCCCCCCGGCCTTACTCCTGCCTAGGAAATGAGCACTCAGGCCCGGACTGACACAGGGCCAATCGTTTAGCACTGATGTTGCCTGACCTCATCGACTCAGAGGATCGTTAATCGGCGTAAAAAGAGCTCTGGATGACACCTGAAGGCCCTGCTAGCTGGAGCCCCTTAATATGCCCTCCTGCCAGTCCATCGAGCTGTTCGGGCCTTCAGATCGGACCCCTAATGGTCGGTGGCGGGGGCACGAAGGGCTTATCGGGACCGAAGGGGAGCACCTACCCCCCTGCGCCCCTGCATGCGCCACTGTCTGTACTTGCTTGATAGCACCGTTTAACTCGTACCCCTGGTCTATTGAAGGTCGTTCATCATGAGCGTATAACTCTGAACTCATGGTGCCGAAAACAAGAGCTCAAGGATTTGTTTGCTTACATCACATAAAACAGCTCTATAGCGTTGGCATACGGCACCACACATCGGCGCGGGAGGTAGGGTGGAAGGTAGCTCGTAAATACGCTGAATAGGTTTGAGCTGACCAGAAATCCCTGAGCAACATCGTGAATAGGGGAGAGAAGAGACAACCATCTCTCACCATCTGCAGCCAACCAGCAAGGTAGCTCTTGAACCATCTCCCACTACCTGCAGCTGACCAGCAACGGAGCCCTCGGGCCACCTCGGACCCAGGCCATGCCACTGATACTTTTTCAGAAAGACGCCTTGGTCGACTAGCAGAAAAACGACCCAAAGCAATCGGAGTGACAGTCGGGGTGACAGCGAAGGCGAGGATGTGACCAACGGCGATCCGACGTTCCTCCCATGCAGCGGCGTCGACCAGGGTGTCCTCTGTGGAATGGCATGCCTGTAGGCCTACCGTGATGGAGATAACATAGCATGGATACACGCACACTCACGTACACGTACACGCACACGCACACGCAGAGCACACGCACACGCACATGCACACAAACACACACACACACACACAGACACACACACACGCACACGCACACGCACACGCACTCACATATGCATACAAAGTACATATTTTTAGACAAGATTATGTTAGGTCTGAAATTACTACCGGTATCACGAGAGCCAGATTTGTCAGGACAATAGACAAAGGCAACCTGGAAATGTGCAGGCTTGCTTCACGTCATCCACAAGGGTGTGGATGACATGTGGCAAGTATGGCTCGATCGGGGATTAAAATTAGTCCTATCTACCTCAAAGCTATTGGGATCAGGGGTCCGCCGACTACATGGGTGGTCATGCTCAACATCCGAGCACTCCTCCCAGCTGCGGCACAAGGGCGACGAGGCCGCTGAGCAGGCTGGCCCCCTCCCGTGGAGGACAGGGATTACTGCCCCGATTACTCTCCCCACACGTGGGTACACGGTCCACAGCCACCGCTCAAGCACTGCTCAAGCACTGCTCAACGCTGGTCAATTACAAGACAAGCGTATTTACTGTTCTTTTCCAGCTGCTGAGGTCAGTGAATATGGCCAAGAATTTGCATGCACTTGCAGTGCCTGATGTTTGGTCTGATGGTCTGATTGTCCGATCCGAGCCCCTCGGTGCGCTCAGTGAAGCATTGCACGCGGACGTGTGCCCACGGAGATTTCCCGCCAGCCCTATGTGTGTGCACCTGTATCGGTGAGGGGCCGCTGGCCGCCAGAGGCCAGCATGTGACGTTGCCCAGCAATATCCACGCGGTGTTGTAGAGCTAGGCGCGGTCTGATTATGAGCATCATTAAGTCAGCAGCCTCGTCGGGTTTTCCGTGATTGACCCGCTGTTGCTTGCTGTGTGTCTGTGTCGCGAAAGTGGGAAAAGCCAGACACCGATATTTTTACAAAATGCACACATGTATACCTGTCCGTCAAGGTTTGTGTTCCCAGGGCTTTCATTGCAATCCAAGATTCTTCCTTCTGACACTGTTTCTTCCTAAGCCATTGTGCTTTTCAGCACTTCAGCGATAAACATTTGCAAAGTGATTCGATCTTAAAGGAATAGTATCCATGTTCCAAACTAAACAGAACATGACAGTCTACAGCTGTATTACGAGGCATTTCATATGTAGGTTCCAATCTTTTGCGCCCTCTGTCGCGTTGGAACTGAAACAAAGGTTCTCAACTGAATACAAGTGCCTTTGGTGGCTGTGAAATGCATGTCGGCAGCTCGCGTATAATGACATTTCACCATAAATCGAGGTAAGAAGTGTGTTCAAATATTTTTCGGTCGCCCTATTTCCAGGGTTGTTTGCTGCTACATGCACCACCATTTTCATTCAAATGCACACGTGCTCCGTGCCGCTAGAACCTAAATACGCGCTCGGGTGGGGCTTACTTTGATCCGTCCCCGAATATTTTTTCAAAATGGTTTTCGAACGGCGTGGTGTAGCCACGTCAAACAATGGATTTGTATATTCAACTGAACAGTGGATCTTTTAGGTTACAAAATTAGATGCATCTCGTAAGGTAGCTGACCTATGGCGGGTCAAAGTCAGGCCGTCACTGTCAGCGATGGTAATTTCCAGGGAGTCGTTCGATATGATGCGACAACGGAATTTTAGACGAAGCAATGCATCTCTAAGAAAGCTTCTTATATGTGAATTTAGCAAAAAAAAAAACACAATTAGATCCAGGATAACAACAAATTCCATTGACCTAAGGTCAGGGATAAAGGTCCAACCGAGGTCAAAACCAGCCCGTTTTTTTACTCACGAGTTTGCTCTGTGGTGTAGTTTCTCAGACTCATTTTGAATTTGTCCAGATCAGGGAACGCAACAGACATCTTCCATGCGTGTATTTAAGGTCAGAGTTGGTCCCTGACCTGAAGTGAACCAGTTCAACACTTTGTTTTAAGAAACATGCCACCTAGCGTAATCCTTGGCTCATTCAAATGCGAAGATGAAAACATACTCGTATAATTTTTGTTACCATGACCTTCAATAGTCAAAGAAGGTCACTGGCCTAAAATCAAAACTAGTGACCTTTTGCTTGGAACAGGCATTTAGGTTCACGGCGGTGCATGAAGAGGTATATGGGCACTTGAAATACCATTCTGGAGTTTAACCTTGCCTGCCCCAATTTGACCCAAAGGTCATGACCTAGGACCCTCAAATTTAGACACAAGTGAGTTCAAATGCGTGCAAACACACCCTGTGGGTTTGGTGTCACTAGTTTCTTAGTCTTTGAGATCCTAATCGGTCAAAGTGACCCCCCCCCCCATCCGAACAAAGGGTGTTCAACCAGCCACCCGAACGCGTGTTGAATTACATTCCCAGCAGCGTTTACAGGCCTTCTTCAGTGCAAATAATCTCAAACCATTCCCATATCCAGATTTTCGTTTCCAGCGATGAAATTTGCAAGCCAACAGAAGGGTGCTGAGTTTAAGCACGCTCAAATGAACCAGCTGTTCTCATTCTGAAAACGGCGCTTGAGTCGAATAGATTATCTCTAATGGGGATCGTTCATTACCGCGCATTACACACTCATTTTCTAGTTCCTGAGAGCTCACACTCATTGCGCAACGCACCTCCTGCACAGGGTTCTGCCATCCCATGGAAAGCTCGTGCTTACCTGGACGTTAAGTGAGCGATGGCCACGTTCCTAAGACGGCAATTCTGCCTCCAATATTACCCCAATCAAGAGCCGTCAGCCGGCGCCAGCCATCCAGAATTATTGGCTGAAAAATGGCCGGCACGGACCGGCTGGAACAGGCCGCTCACCGACAATTGCGAGATGGGGAGGGCTGGCTCCGCGAGGTGCCGTTACAGCATCCCCCAGCGCACACGCTCAGGGCCGTGCTGGGACAGACAGCCGGCACATGCTGAGTGTGTCCGACTATTGCACAGGCACCTGGCACCAATGCGTTAACTGCCGCTGCGGCTGCGGCGGCCACCACTGTCACCGTGGCCACTTTTACGTGACTTTTATGTGGCCTTACCGTTACCTTGACCAGCGTGGTGACTGCGTCTGTGACTGGTTGTAACCGGGGCGGTGACGCCGTGGTGCCTGTGATCCCGACTGTGGCTAAAGGCTCGTGGCTCCAGTGGTGGCGGTGACGCCGTGATGCCTGTGATCCCGACTGTGCCTAAGGCTCGTGGGCTCCAGTGGTGGCGGTCCGTGTGCTCAGATGACTCGTATTCGGACACTGTAGTCGCCACCCTCCACGGCGCCGTGGCAACGAGTGTGTCCAGTCACAGCTGGGTCTTGTTTCGTGTGCGTATCATGATAAGTGCGATGCCAGAAAGGCGTCTACTCGCCGCAAAGGCGTTACTCGCCGCATCATCTTGATAAGTGCTAACTGTGATGAATTGGGGAGCTGAGTTTAATAAATCAGACAGGAACAATACATGCCATTCGTTTTGGGGGCGTCGTTGAGTAATGCTCAAGGTAAAACAGCCAGTATTTAGGATGCGATACCTGCATCGCGACTGGTCGTGACTGTAGCCGATGGTCAACACAACGGCGCCTGATAATCACCTTGACCCCGGCCATCACCGCTCATGCCGAGCCAGGCCGCATCTGTGACTGATGCAAACTTGGCTGCGGTTGCGACAGACGCTATGACTGGAACAGTGACGGTCGGTCGACGGGCGGTGACGGTGACGCCGTCTCTGCTGGCCGCCAGGTGATCCTGATGATGGTGATCTGCGTGGCGGCCTTCACGCTCGCCTGGCTGCCGTTCCACGTGTTCGAGATCACCACGCAGATCTACCCGTCCGCCTTCGAGTGGCCGCACATCAAAGTCCTGTTCTGGGCCGTGCACGCCGTCGCAATGTCGCACTGCTGCATGAACCCCGTCATCTACTTCACGATGAACGACAAATTCCGGGAGCGTCTGCTGGAGAGCCTGTGCCGGCGTCGGCGGCGGCGGCTGCTGCTGCGCCGCTCCGCCAGCGGGCGCGAGCAGTCGCGTGTGACGCTCGAGTGCCAGCAGCTGAACCGGATGGCCGGCGCCTCGGCTCGCTCCACCTATCTCAACTCGGTCAAGTACGACACCAGCGGTGTCTAGCGGACGCCGAGCGAACTGAAGCTTCGGCCGACCTTCCGTTCGGTCGCGGCCGTATGGACGTAGTTCGGACCCAGCATGCTGTTCTGCGTGGACTGTATGTTGATTTGAGCATCCAGCGTCCAGCTGTGATGCTTTGATGAAACTCTGAGCTCGGAGCCAAGCTGGTGCTCTGAGCTCGAAGCCGAAAATTCTGAGCTCTGAGTTGGTAGAATTTTGAGCTCGGAGCCAAACCAGTGCACCAGTGCACTTGCTGTATCTAATGGTGGAGAAGCCGTTGTGCTTGAGGAGTACTTTGAATGACACTGGTATTCGGCTGTTAACTGTTGTCTCGTACTGAAGGCAAGATTCTCGTCCATGCGTGTCCATTTTGGCATTTTCGTTGCACAGCCACGGAGATCAAATTGGAATGCTGCTACTGCCAAGTGAAGTGTAGGACATCAAAGCCCTGAAATGCCATACTTTGCCTGTAGCTGGAAATGTGGTCACAGTAACTGTTATTCGTGAAAGGACGTATAACCGGAGAACGCACCATGTAAGGAATGTGGCGATGTTTGGCGAATCCCACAAAATGTAGATGGTTCAAGTATATATTTATTTTCACCGATCTTGCACCACGTACTACCATATCACCCAAATGCACAAAGCCCGCCCACAGAGCCGATCAGACGTGCGGCAGGCCCGTGACGTCCTCGTGCAGACTTGGGTTCACGTCAGGATCAGCAGGTGAGGAGGTACTGAGGTGCGCATTGGGGGTTTCAAGGCATTATTCGATCTTAGGCAGATGTGTACTGTGCAATCGGGCGAGGCTTAAGTCTCTTCCTCCCACCTTTGAGAGAAATGTAGGTCAAATGCCGGGAAAAATTTGTATTTTGGCATATTTTAGGGGTTGGTTGCGCCATTATGACCGCTCAGCTCCTCCCCCCCCCCTTCCACACGCTTACCTTGCGAAACTACACCCCCGGCCATAGGCGTCATGCTGTGCTCAGCAAATTGGGGGACTTTTCCCCAGCCAAATCAGACCGTCGCAGAGACCATGGCAACAAGGATGTCAGACGCCATGTTCCCGATTCCTGGCGCGCCGTCGCGGCCGTCACGATCAGCTGCCCGTGTGAGGGCTGCGCTTTCTTCCCATGGACACAGCCTCTGGGAAACCCGCGTGGAATTCTGGCTTTTCGCGCAATAGCACTCGCATTAAGTGACCTCCCAAAAGTTCTGGGGTGTCGCAAAGGGCCAAAATATTATTATCTAGCTGTGTGTGGTCATCGTTCGGTGTGCTTGGTGCCCCATACGCCATGCATTGCACATTGATACGGTGCTGACCGGCTCAAATATGGTATCACATATCGTGCAGATCTGAGATCTTGAATGGCCGGTCTAGGCAGGTTATCGGGCCTCTTATGCCACCATTCTGGGTATATATATAGGCTCAGAGGCGTTCAGCTCAGAGATGTGCTGGCCGTCATACATCGGTGACGGCCAACACATCTCTGAGCTGGCGCCTCAAACCCAGGATGATTTCTGACACCGAAGTCAGAGATGTGCCACCGCCACCTCTGGTGCGCACCAGCGGTTTCGGAGATGTGCCACCGCCACCTCTGGTGCGCACCAGCAGGTTCGAAGATGTGCCACCGCCACCTTTGGTGCGCACCAACGGGGACGGAGATGTGCCACCGCCACCTCTGGTGTGGACCAGCGGGGACGGCAACAGCTGGCAAACCGCCGAAGTGCTGCCATTTTTTCCGCATCATTTCCACAAAAATGAATCGCTGCTTCAGGAGATGTTGAGAGATGATCGTGTCTTTGTTCACAAAAGAGGTGGTTGCTTAGATGTTTGTCTGTGTTCTTGACGCCAGCGTATTGTGCTTCCCTCCTTTTACATGCTATTTTTCTCCGATATATAATCCCTAGATGATACTGATCTGGCCTTCTCATACTATTTGTCAGTTAGCGGAAAGACACGGACTCTCCACACACGCTCCAAAAAATATGTCCTGATTTACGGTAACAGTTGGTTCACTGCGTTGGAACCTTGCCGCCAGTTATGACCTTTGACCGTGAGCAGCCCCAGGCTCTTATCATTTGTGTGCTGAGCGTACGCTAATTGTGTGGGTCCTGAAACACGGCCCTTACTCTATTGAGTTGTGTGCTATTTCAAAGTATGTTTTGTCGTGAATTCGCCGACATATGGCATGTTGGCCCTTCTGTAATGTGCCAGCGTGGCTGGTTGTGCGAACAAACATGTCTTTGAATATGTTATCATTGTTTGCTTTTCGGCGCTACGCTCTCGGCGGCCTATTGGCGCCCACTCGGTGGTTGGTTGCGGCGTCCGGCGCCGCGGTATCCTCTCGGATCAGGCCTGGGCACAGACCAGCAAGTCTGCACGGAGGGATGACGACCAGCGCATCTCAGAAGTCCAATCGGTGCCTATCAAAGAAAACGGTTCACACTGCAGGCGATAAGAAAAGGAAAAATATGGTAACTTATAAATGACACGGCTTTGGGAAACGCCTTGCAATTGTTTTGCTCGGAAAAATCTGGAAATGTCAATGTTTTACGACGAAAATATTACCTCCACTGCGTTCGTACATGTGCAATTCGCAATGCGCACGACGTGACACCTCAGCCAATCACATTCAAGTACCACCGCCGCGTCCATCGCGCAGGGCATCCATCGGCCAATGAGAGACATTCTCGGCTTCTTTCCAAGCTTGGGAAATATAAATCAACTTAGTCTTAACAATGATGTGGTTGGAACCATATCTTCGTGTTTTGCGGACTGCCTGTCTCAGCTTAAGATCCGCGACGGCTGGTCGCTGATTTCCCTTCCTCCTCTTCCTCCTCTTCTCCCTCAAGCGCATCCGGCTCTCGCTACCGCTGTCTCTGCCTGCGGTCGAAGGTGGAGTGAGGCGGAGTTAGCGGCGCTGCACGGGAGTCCGCAGAGTTAAGCGGACTTTGCACCAGCACCCGGGAGTCGACAGAATGGCACAGAGGAAGCGGTGCCGCACGGGAGTCCGAAAAGTTAAGCGGACTTTGTACCGGTACCTGGGAGTCGGCAGAATGACCCAGAGTAGGCGGCGATGCTCGGAAGTCCGCAGAGGGGACGGGCCATGCAGCGGCTACTGTCTGGTTCGACCCATGTACCTGCGATCCGCGCTCCGAATATCACATCATCGGCAACGTCATTATGCCACAGTCGCCCTGATGACCAGGTAGATGAAGACAGCATCGCACCAGCACGAGTACGAAGCTCGCCGTGCGGGTGAGCCTCCGCAAGAGCAAATGTTACGATGTCTGATGAAGCAGTTACACACGACCTCCACAACAATTGCGATATAATTCTGGAAACAAAGTCGCAAGCTTGTGTCACCGACATACATGGACCACGGGTTCCATAACACTGCGGCTGCCTGCTGAGCTGCAGATCCGATATATCCTCGAAGCTTACTCGAAACTGTGCAGACAAGCGCGGTTCATTAATAGATTACGTGTTACCGAGATGTCTGCTGCAAGCGACAGTAACCCGATAGTTGTGCACCAAACCGATTTCACGACGCGTCATGCCATTACTGCCGACTTGCAAGATCTTATATGTTTAAGTCTAAGGCCAAGACCAAAGTGTGCATTCCATTAGGTCGGCTGAATAAATGAATCGATGAGGTGCAAAGACACATGTCTGCACCGTCGCGTTGTATTAAAAACGCTTCGTGGTACCCACAGTTCCAAAACACATACTTTGCCCAGCGGTAGCCCGTGACTTATTGGCCACATAGCTTGCACGGAAGGTCTTGAAAGATGTTTTCGTTGATGCTTCGAATGCGTCCGCACGCGCAGCACCTCTAGGTCTGTAAAGGCGTCAAGTCCTCGACTTGACGGTCCCCCGGCGGCCACCAGTGGCGAGAAGACCTGCACCAGGAGTACCGTACCCAGCAGCGGGTTGACGTAGCTGGACGTGATAGAGCCTACCATGTTGGCAATGTTGAAGATTGCCACAATCCACGAGACCTGCGACGCGGTCAGCGCCAGGTCGGCGTCCTCGGAGGTCAGCTGCTCCGTAAAGACGTCGCTGAAGGTCGCCGACACCGCCATGTCGAAGTGGGTCATGGAGAATGACAGGGCTGTGAGGACCTGTCGGGTACAGGAGAGCGCCGTGGGGTTCTGTCGGGTACAGGAGAGCGCCGTGGGGACCTGTCGGGTACAGGAGAGCGCCGTGGGGACCTGCCGAGTACAGGGAGGGGGCTGTGAGAACCTGCCGGGCGCAGTGAGAGAAATCAGGAGACAGAACGATACAATACACACTGTTATGAGGACAGCTTAACCATTAATCCATGTCTACAACTGACTAGCTATAATAGAAATGCGGTACGGTACGTGCACCCCGTGTTCACGTCGCGTTGTTGATGCTTTAATGATGACATATCAGATCAGGTCATACACCGTCAACTAACCCCGTTTACAATTACGTTTTCGTCAAGTTGTAACCTTCCATTACCCCGACATCATATGGCCTTGCTCTTGTAGTCTTCATGTGCGACGATGACAACGGTATCCCGCGAAAGTTATGCTACCAGTGGTCTTGTCTCCATTTTTACTGCACACAGGGCAGAAAATGCGTCCAAAGGCGTCGATTTTTTCTCTTTTTGGCCCTAAGGTTTGACAACGAGGCTAGCGAATTGAGATGAACTTAAGATTTCTCGTTTCAGATTACAGATGCGCGCGGCCAAGAGGACTCGAATACCGTCACGATGCGCTGAATGGTTCAATAAATGTTTTCGGAAAACCCGAGAAGTGCATCAATCGGCTGGATGCTTAGGTCTACCTGCTCATGAGCTTAAAACCACCGGAACACTGATGAGCCTAAAAAGGTTTCCCAGCCCTTGTTTTGATGCTTGCTTCTGTTATTATTAGTGTGAATTAACATTTCCATCCTTTGACCACCAGGAAGCACCACTGTCGCCATCAAACGAATGACCAAAGATGACCATCAACGAGGTAGGAAGTGGTGCGGCAGGCGGCACCACTGTCGCCATCAAGCGAATGACCGCAGATGACCATCAACGCGGTAGGAAGTGGTGCGGCAGGCGGCACCACTGTCGTCATCAAGCGAATGACCGCAGATGACCATCAACGGGGTAGGAAGTGGTGCGGAAAGTAGACATTAACAGCAGACAATCTTTTCCTCAGCTTGGAAAGGCCACTTAAACCATCGCACTATGTCTCCAGCTAATCATAGTTCTTAGAGCTCTTAAAAAGAGTCTCTTGCCTATACTGCACTTTTCATTCGTGGTTAGATCAGACGCGTTCGCTTCGGTCCGTGATGAAACACATCTGTATCCCCAATTATGGTCGTTCGAATCACCACGCCATTCACATGACGCAGTTTGATCCACTTTACCACCGAATAGATCTGTTCTGAGCAGAAGAGCTTTACCTGACGTTAAATGATCACAACCGTTTTGAGCTACGCTTGAGACTGGAGAGTCAAACATAAATGTGGCTCGGATGAAGGCTAAGTCGGGCTAAAATAGACTTGATATTGTTAGTTTTGCATGGAAAGATGTGAAAAATGTCCATCCTGCGAGCAATATGGCGAGAAGCCCAGCATTGAAATGTGGGGGCATGTTTTCCTTGCCTGCCTCTTCCCACTAGTGCTTATTCCCATTGTAACCATGGCAAATAGGTGGAATATCACGGACCAGTTGAGTGCAATATGCGAATATCGTTTGATAGGATTAACAAATTGTCCCTGGCGTTTACAAAGTCCTGGGACAATATTCTCAAAGCAAACAAGGGTTTTCTCACCAGCTCTCCGGCTTGGACAGTGTGTACAGCGCGGCTGCCGTGACCAGAACAGCGGGTGGGCCACCACGGCCAGTCGAAACTCGACGAGTCTGAAGGGCTGGGCGGGAGGAACGACCTGCACCGAGCTGATAGCACGAGGCGGCTACCTATCGCTGAGGTTCAACAATAAGCAAGACGGCCCACGCGATTACTGCAACCGGACCTGCTACGGATGAGGCTGTTACTGTTACTGTTACTGCCATTACACTTGCTACAGATAAGGCTGTTGCTTTTACTGTTACTGCTTTTGCAATTGTTGCAGATGAGCCTGCTACTCTTACTGCTATTGCAGCTGTTATGGATGAGCCCGTCACTGTGATTGTGTCGCTGTTCTTGCAGCGCTATTTACAGATGAGCTTAAACTCTATACTTAAGGATTAATCGATTGAGCTAGATTGCACTGAGCTAAAGTTGGCCGGACTAGGCCAGGTCTAATCAAATATCCATTGTGATTGACATGTTGCTGACAAATGATGACCTAAATGGCTGGCCAGTCTGTAAAATTAAAATGATCACGTCACTGGACTCACGAACCACGATGTCACTGGACTTATGAGTCACGACGCCACTCAATTCATGAATCACGATGCCACTGGACTCACGAATCACGACTTCACTGGACTCACGAATCACGATGTCTGGACTTACGAGTCACAGTGTCACCAGACTCAC
The DNA here is from genome assembly GCF_011947565.3 of Pollicipes pollicipes. Taxonomy (NCBI): domain Eukaryota; kingdom Metazoa; phylum Arthropoda; class Thecostraca; order Pollicipedomorpha; family Pollicipedidae; genus Pollicipes; species Pollicipes pollicipes. The sequence goes on along the minus strand of NW_023596805.1, from coordinate 18,071,729 downwards.
GAATCCCGATACCACTGGACTAACGAATCACGATGCCACTGGACTCACGATTCACGACGTCATTGGACTTACGAATCACGATATCGCTGGACTTGTCCGGCCCAGGAGCTCAGCAGGCGGGAAAAGCTGTTTTCCTATTTACCAACCGTGGCGGCTCTTTTGAAATCGTCGCCCGTGAATAGTCAACCAGGAGTGCTCCTGTCGTTACCTCAGCGGTAAACGGAACCATGCGCTAATGTCAAAGAACATAAACTACAAGTCTCGGCATCCCTTACCCTGGGATCCCTCATCTCTTACTCTGGCAGGAGTGGCGAGCACAGGAATCGAACCCCATACATGTGGCTTCGCAAACGCGCAGCTTAGCCACCACACTACTGGCTCCCCACACCCACGGCTGTGATGTTCCAAATGCGATGGAAGGGCGGCTATGGACGGCGCGTCGATAATTGAAAATAGTGGACGTAGCATCCTAAACAAATAATGGTCCATGAAAATTCATTATTACCCAGTCATCGTGTGCGACCTAGAAGTGTCAGCGTTCTTCTACACAAGCCACGTGGTCCTCTGATGTCACAGGCGAGCGTCACTCACTTGACGATGGTCCCCGCCGAAGGACAAGTACACTTCCCAGAAACACCCAAATCAATCAGCGCTGGCCCTTTTCACGATGGATTAATGCGCAAAAAAAACTGATTTTTGCTAATGTTTTTATGAAGTTTAAATATACACCAGTCACCCTAACAAGGAAATAATTGCCAAGGGCAAAAGTTATTGTTAGTTAATGAGTTATTGTAGCAAAAGTTGTTTCCACATTGTGAAGCTATTTATGAATTGAGACTCGTTATAGATAGTTTGTATACAGTCCATGCCTTTAATTCATCTAAACAATAGATGAATGCTAGGCCTGTCAGTTAGGCCTGTGATCAGTTGGTTTTCAGTCCATTGTTGTTTACATCAGCCAATTATTGTTTACCTCCGTGTTGTGCCAACAAGGCGGGTTTGCGGGTTTTTAGTATTATCTTATTCAAAGACCATTCACCGAGGATGGAATGCGTTACGTCGGCTATGCGTCAGACTGTCATCGAATTATTTTAAAAAGTTTAGAAACGTTTCTATAGCAAGAGGTTTGTCATCATACCTGCCCATAAGAGCGTGGTCTTGCTTAAGGCCGACCAACCGCATATTCATCAAAATGTACGTTTTTTAAAACATATTTTTACCACGCACTTGAGTGGGGGTCAATTCTACCCTTCCCCCGCCAGGAGATTCTGGAATGATTCCCTTGGAATCTTGGCCTCGCCGCGCCAGACTGAACATAGCTGTAGGCAATTAGATGGCGGATCCTTAGGTGTACACATTTAGAACAATGAGTGCAAGGAAGCTGAACTGTGGCAAGTCAAAGTCAGGCTGTGACTCTCATCCAAGGCCATTGCTAGGGGTCGTTCAATCTGATGCGACAAATGAGTGTTAGACGAAGCCATGCATCTCTGAGACAGGTTCGTAAGAAAAACGATTGCATTTATTTTTATAACAAATTCCATTGACCTCAGATCAGGCTCCAAGTTTAGAGCGAGGTCAAAACAAACCTGTCCATTTACTCGATAGTCTGCTTCGAAAGGTAGTTTCTAGTGATTTCCTATTAATGACGGAGACCGCAACAGACCTGCTCTATAGAATGCAGGAAGCCAAATTATTCTATGAACTTCTTTAAGGTCAAAGGAGGTCACAATTACGTAAGTTGCTGAGTGCATTAGCGAGGAACATTATTCACATAGATGAGATGGTAGTATTAGCCTTCTTCCTCGGAGAAAAACCTGGAAAATAGAGATATAGTTGAGGTTGATATTTCGGCAACATGCCTTTATCGAAACAATAACGGAAGTGAATTCATAATTGCCTGCCGATGATCCTACTCGTTTTTTCAAGATGCTTTTTTACAAGCAAGCCACAGTTTCTTTACAGAACACCAACTTTCAGAGGATTAGACAAAGAGCGACTGCCAATACTAACCATGATACAGTACTTATCCGCGAATTAGAATGCGCAGACATACGTGTACATGCAAACGAATTCAAGCAAGTAGGCATCACGCATCACGCTTCATTCAAACATGCAAGCGGGTTGAAGTAAACAGGCATCATACGCCGCGCATCAATTATACATGCAAGCGATTTCAATTGAACAGGGATCCCACATCACGCGAGATTCAGATGAGATATAATAAACACCTGCGAAGCGCTAAAAACAAACAGGGAATACCCCTTTCGGTGACCATTTTTTGTAAAAACACGCTCAGGCTGAAATCGATGGAAGTATGGACCCTATGTCTCTTTTAGAGCTCATGGACATTTACAGAGCACAGGACCACCCGGGCAGGAGAGTAAGTGAATTTATTCTTACAAAAAGTCTGCGACCAAATCTTAACATACAGGACTCACCATGGCCGGTTATGCGAACGTGATACGTGCCTTCACGTGTGATGTGTGCTACCTTAAAATCGTTTACATGTGTAAGTGATGCCTGACACGTGATGTGAGATGCCTGTTCAACTGAAATCGCTTGCATGTATAATTGATGCGCGACGTATGATGCCTGTTTACTTCAACTCGCTTGCATGGCTGAATGAAGCGTGATGCGTGATGCCTATTTGCTTGAATTCGTTTGCATGTACACGTATGTTCGCGCATTCCAATTCTTAGATAGGCACTGCATCGTGGTAATTACTGGCAGTCGCTCTTTGTTCAATCACCTGAATATTGGTGTCCTGCAAAAAAAATGTGGCTTGCTTTAAAAAAACTCTGAAATTCGAGTAGGATCATCGGCAGGTAATTTTGAATTCACCACAGCTATTACTACGATAAAGGGGTGTTGCCAGAATAAAAACCGAACTACATCTCCATTTCCCTGGTTTTTTCTTCCAAGGAATAAGGCTAATACTACTGTCTTGTCAGAAGGGGTCACTGAAGTAACAGGACTCACGTCGACATTTTGATTTAACGAGCACACCGCTCGGCCTTATCCTTGGCACTTCCTTGAATGACAACAAGGGATCAATTTCTTACGTTTTTTGGTCACCATTACCTTCTGAGGATCAAAACAGGTCACTCAGGTTGATCTGATATAATTTACCTTTTTCATGGAATACGCGTCTAGGTTCACGGCGGCTGCATGTGTGCTGTGCTCTGGGGTACTCGGGACACCAATATGGAAGTTCGACCTTGTTTCGCCTTATTTGACCCCAATGCCATAAACTGGGAGCCTCAAATTTTAATCCAGCTGCACTCACTTACAGGTAAAGCCGCCCTATAAATTCAGTGTTCCTAGAGCTAACTTAATTTTGAGATCTCACAGAAGGGTCAAGTTGATCCCCCATCCGTGTGAAACGTATTCATTTAGCCAGCCGGGCGCGTGTTAAGCCTCTACAAAAACCTAAAACTGCGTGTTAAGATTTCAGTGGCTGTGAAATAAACCGTGAAAACAATTCACAAGCCATTTAAAACTTCGCATGGTTGTCCTCTGTGACAGCTGCTTATCTGGAAGTGTTGGCCATCCGAGATATTTAGATCAGGATCAGGTCACCTGCATTTGACGGTTTCATATCACTGTAAGTTTTTAGCATCATCTGTGATCATTTTCACTTGAACAGGGAGTCTGCCGGAGGGATGCCCCATCATCCTCATCCGACAATATTGATATCAAAGAATTGCATTAAGTGAGAGCTCCTCGCTGTTAACAGAGCTGGCCTTTGTTGCTGCCTGATGGCATGGTGGACACTCTGAAACCAGGCAAAAGCGACAACGGGCAGTAACAGCACAAGCGTATCCCTTTCAAGAAACGTTTCGCACCAAGACCTCTGCAGGCAAAGCGAGTGCCACCATTTTTTCGAAATGTCTATGCTAGCCTTATGACCGGCAATGTGCCAAACAAAAGAACAATCCCCAACAATCAAGAAAATTACTACATCAGCCTGATGGCATAGCTCGGGGGGGGGGGCATTTAAAAGTGGGTAGCTGGCAGAGGGTGCCCCGCTTCGTCACGACAATGCGCCGGCATACAGCATACGACACGTCCTAAGTCCTTGGAGGCCCTCCTGAGAGGTATATATGCAAATGCTGAGTCTGTATATGCAGGTGTGGAGGAAGGACTTGATAGCAGACCAAAACGTTTGTTTTCCACAGGCATCGGGATCATCAAGGAGCAATGGGAGATTGCATTGCTTTCATGCGGAGCACACTGACAAAGTCTCGCCTGATCTGCGACTATTTTTAAAGCACCTTGTTCCCCAGACCTTTTTGACCAACCCATATAGTCTACCAGGTTTCAACTCAGCACTTCATCTTTCCGTAGGCGTGTACAATTGTAGCGGCACGTGGTCAACACCTAGTCGTGTGGGTCACCAATAGGTGGCGCTAACAAGTGTTGTTATTGTGTGCAGCCTGACAGCGCAGTGCTGTTTACTCTTCGTGATCCGTCACTCTCTGGACGCGTTTCCCTGTCTGTCAGTCCGGGCCGGCATGAGCTCGATGCCGGCATCGATGTTTCGAACCGGAACAGCACGGCCAGCGCAGCAGTGCTAGTCCCGGTCACTCGGCCGCAACCAGCCGGTTGACAGCCCGAGTCCTGAGGTGCGTGTAATTACGCTCGTGTCGTACTGCACGGGGGTTCGGGTTGTCCAGCTGAAGAAAACAAAGGGCAACTTCTGCCACCTTTTTCTCTTCCGTCGCCGAAGACAGTGACGTGTGCGACACTTCATCCTTACGCAGGCGTGCACACTCATTTAATGCCGAAACCAGGTCATCACGCATGAAAGGACATTAGTCATTAGCCCTTATGTAACAGGCCACCTTGTGAGCGTCGCAGAAGTCGTGAATGACACAGCTGATAGACGTTTCTAGCAACTAATCAGTACATACGCATCGCTGTCATCATCAAGAACAATGGCGGGAGGAATTTTTTCCCCAGGATATGGAGCTGCATGCACACCGGCGTCACGATGCTTGCGAACAAACATTCCAGTGCTAATGGCGTTTTGGAGCGCCATATTAACCGTCATGGTGTATTCCTGGCACGTGGTCGGCGAGTGATCGGGAAAGGATTGGTTGTGAGACCATCGGGCCGTGGTCCAGTCATTGGCCGGCCTGAGGCCGTCTGTGCCGCTGCATAAAAACCGGTCCCAACAAAAGTCTCCCTCGGCGTGAAATAGGTCCAGATCCCGGATCCAAGATCCCTGATCGTTCCGTCAACAAGGTTTTTCAGATCACTCAGCATTAACGGATCGCAATCAATGCCAGGTCAGTTTTTTGACAGTTGACAAGGTGATATCACCGGCTTGTGTGTGGCTGGCACATTCAGCGCAGGCTCTGATTACCTTCAGGTGATCTTTCAGGATTTGGGCCAGCGCGGACAGAGAGCTATCAAAATTATGATCGAAATCTGTAGTGAGTGCAGCATTGTCAGCTGGCTGATGTCGTCATGGGCGCCACGTGATCATATGCCGTGGGCACAGACCAAAACTCCAAATCATCATCATAGTTGGTATCGTCGCTTTGACGCTGTGGGTCTCGAACTTCGATGGGTGGGAACCGCGGGACCGGTAGCCGGGGTCTGCTTCTTTTAGCATCTGCCCAATTTCAAAAACCAAAACTTTGGGCCCTTTCAATGGCACTGACTTGTACAATGAGATGTAGAAGGCCCAATTTCACTCGAACGGCGACATTCTAAGCCAGTGATGAACGCGGTCAGCCGGTAAAACTGATTAGTTTCCATTCTCTTTCTTTTCGAGAAGTGAATGAAAAACTGCTAAGTTGTCGTTTTCTTTTACTGGTCAAGCGAATCCAGCTTATTCGGCTGTTCAGCTACTCAAGTGATGTGACTTGTCTTTGCACACTTACGTGTCTCCATAAGTCTGGCAGATTCACACTGATACTCGTTCCGAGGAAACACAAGACCCAACCGAGAGGCACCCATTACCTGCGCGGGCTCGGGACTGTGCCTGTATCTCTCCGACCAACGATCCTGACCAGACACGCCAGCAGCTGTTTCTCCGCTGGTTTGCTTTCCAAGGCTCCATGTCACCCGAAGAACAGTCGGCTATCACGGAGATGCTGACGAAAATGGCAGAAAAACGGCGGAGAGTACAGCTTGCCCATCTTAAAATTTTCATATTTCCGGGAGTTCTCTACAGTGCTCTACGCGGTGCTTCGGAGGGTACGAAAGATGTGAGAGAAATATGTAAAAGTGATGTTTATATTTTCCTATCCTATTCCTATCATACCGATTGCAGCGAAAGTTTGATGCGGTTCCTTAGCTTTTGATGTTGCCAGTGTGCGCGGTTTTTCAGTTTTCTGTCGACACTGAACGTATTAGCTCACATACCAGCCTCGCGCACATATTGCTCCCTTTCTTCTTTCGTCCACAGTGACTTCCTCCTACTTCAACGGAATAACGAGCTGGGAAAATCTCAACAGCTGTTTCGGGATATCATAATGCGTCCCTCACGAAAATATAAGGAACAGGCCTCTGTCCGCATTCTGGGCGCTATTGCGGCCAATTTGCGAAAGTAGTACCCGATCGCGTTGCGCGCACATTCCGCACGCAAGTACCCCTTTTCACGGCAAAACCGGTGGCACCAAAGGTTTTCAGCGAATCGCGAATACGCTCCGCCAGTGTCAGCCTTTATCACGTTGTCCATGCAAAGCATGCGGCAAGACCAGCAACCAACCAGTCACGCCAACAACCAGCGTTCGTCTGGCAGGTGAGTAAGCGTGACGTCGCCTGACAAGCATGCGACCGACATAGTGTGCTGCGTCGCACGCGACTGTCACAGTGTGCTGCGTCGCACGCGACCGACGTAGCGTCAATTGGTGGGCACGACCGCGTTAATCTGGCCGCTTGCAGCAGCAAAACCAAAGATTTTATGTGGCTGAAGGAGTCCTGCTCACAGCACAAACCCGTATCCGGAATGACAACAGCCGGCGCAAAGCTGATAAAACTGATAGTGCTTTGTGTAAAAACGCAGACATTCCTCTCATGTTGGTGGTGATTGGTAGGATTACTCAACGCTGTGTAAAGTGTAAATTACCGTGTCATTCGAGCTGTGAGTGTAGATAGTGGATCTCGCTGGGAGGTGATGACAAGCGAGCTAACGAGCTTTTTGCGTGCCCATTTTGTCGCCTTGTTATCGGTAGCAGGCAGCAAGGGTGAGGATTAAAATGCAAACGGGAGGCTGGGCTCTTGCCGGAAGCGTGAAAGCCGTGCGATCATGCCAAAGATCATCGGTCTGCGGCATCCCGCCCCCCAGACACCTTCAGTCTGGGAGCGCTCGCCACCACCGCTCCCCGCCCCCCGCGCTACCCACACCCCAAGTCAGCATTACCAATCCAGTCCTATGCAGCGTGTGTTCAAGTGTTCATGGCTAGTGGTAACCTAACAGTTGCTCCACATGTCGCGTGCTGCGAAACAAGCCGTAGTCGCGCGCGGCCTGGCCAGCAGGATGCGCTGATGTGGGAGGCGCGCGCCTGTGTTCGCTGGCAGCGGTGTACCCTGCAGCACCGTAGCGTCCCTCTCCCGCGGGTCTCAGTCTTGCCGCCTCCAGCTGTGGAGCCGGGGGAGTGCGCCGTCATCACGAGATCGCCAGCTGGCCTCAGGTTCGCGGTCTGTTCGCGGTCCGTTCTGCCTCAGGCTCGCGTTCATCTCTGCGCCTGCCCGTAGGACCGTGTGTAGTTTCCCGAGGCGCTCGCCGCGCTTCGTCTGCGGTCATGACGGCGCCTTGGTATCGACAGAACTGAGACTGACCGCACCGGACGTCAGCTTACAGAAGGTTGATACTAATCGACAACATCCCACTGAAGGCATACATGGAGATGAAATGATCATCGACGGGAATGGTTATTCCTCTTTCCTTTATGGCAAGCTCCTTCTCGTGGGGCTGGCATATTTGTCGCGAAACTGCCAAGGCGCTTCTAAACAACCCTGGTCGCTACAGACATCGCGCGATTCCACACTATGCAGATCAGTTCGAATGCACGATTTCGGGGTGCTAGTGACTCACGCACGCGTGAAGCAGAGTCTTGTCCTGCTGCCCTGCCATCAGAAACCTGTTGCCCGTCTGAGAGTACGTATCCTGGACGTAATCTGGCAGCTTTCCTGCCATTTCTCTGGGAGCCCCCCCGCCGTTTCTTGGTGTGCACTGCAGATTTAGACCTTCATCACGAGCTTAGCCGAATAGTGCGGCATACCCGGTGCAGGAGTATCTTGGTTTATTTATTATTATTATTATATATATATATTTATTACGTGATGTATATTATATTATTTATTATATTTTATATATATATATATTATAATTTATATCTTATTTTATATATATACATATATATATATATATATATATATTTATATTTTCTTACGCATATATATATATATATATATATATATCTATATATATATATATATTATTATTCATTTATTATATATTTTATATATATATATATATATATATACATATTATTATTTTATATATCATTTTATTACGCAGCGTCATTTTTTAATCGTGGCGTTTTGCATTTGTGGTTTGACGGGTCGAACCTTGTGTACAGTTTTAATTTGTGTTGCCAAACAAATTCGTGTCGGTCAGGCCACGTCGGTGGACGTGGGATGTCAGCCAAGCCGATGATAAGCTGGAGCTGCTCTTAAGGCTCGATATACTGGCCCCCCGTCCGCAGCTACTACCCCTATCAGTGGCTCCATTTACTGATCACAAAGATATGCTACTAATCAGCTATTGTGGTTTGCTTTCATCGATAATTTTTCATGTTCTGGATCCTACATCGGCAGGATACTTGCATTCCCTTTTGTTTTTGGACCACTATCTTAGTTTGATAATTTCAAAATGCGTTCAAAGATGTAAATTTTGTTGAAGTTACTACCGATATTCGTCTCATTAAAGTCATGTAGCCGAAATATCAACACATCTATCTGTTCATTCTCCGGTTTATTCTTCGAGGAAGAAGGCTATAACTACCGTCTTATTTACCTTGTATGGTACGTCATCTCTAGCAATCATCTTTGAACTATCAACGGTTAATAGTTTAGAAGCAATTGCCAATAATAATAGTGGTATTTTTTCGATTAACTTATGTGTCTTGCTATCATGCCAATGTAAGCGAATACTGAAAAGTGTCTCCCAGGCTACTTACTGTTTTGGGAGATGAGACAAAAACCATCCGGTTGCGGTTAATCTTGAATTATAAAATCACTCCGTAGCCGGTAACAGCCCTAAGAACCCTGGTCCGTGAGTCCGCAGATTCTGGCTCATAATCTCAGTCAAAACAAGGCTTCTGAAGTAAAAGGCTGCGCAGACGTGACGTCACCACAGGACTTAGGTTTGGCAGCCCGTAATACGTGCATATCACTTTTGATTGATACTTCGGGAAGTCTGGTATATGCTAGTAACATGGTTAAAAACGGAGTTTTTACCAATGAACTGGGTGAAAATCCTGTTGTACATTTTTAATTCAATGTTACATGGATAGGTATTCGTCATGTTGCATTTCAAATCTTTTCAAGACAATTCAGTACTACAACTTGCTTGCAAAAATCGATGCTACTAAACCCGGTTTTTTAGCTCCAGAACCCACACCATATTCGTGGCAGGCAACACTCCTAAAAATTCATATGTAACATCATTTTGCAACATGAATAGTTGCGTCTGAATAGATGAATATATGTGTAATGGTTGCACTTAATTCATAAATGGACAACGATTGGCCATTCGTCTTCGTGCTGCAGTATCTACATGGAGTGGAATGTATATGCTGTGGTTGTTGTATGCTGTACGCTTTTATACAAACTTTTTCTGGGCACTTCTGGCCTGAGTTCTTCAGGATAAATCACTGATGAATAGGCTACCGCGTCTTTCTGCCGAGCAGGCTGAAAGCGCATTTAAGCGATAATTTCGTACGTCCGGTGCAAACAAACAAGATTTCCCAACTGAGAACGCTTCATTGAATGTGCTGGGTCGAAAATAAAATCCGGTTTATGGAAACATTTATGGTTCAGCCAGTCCATAAAGACCAGCGTTTTCTCGCCGCCGTAGCATTGGTGCCATATGATTTAGTCCCATGTTGACATTACAGCGTCACATGCCCAAACTTCAGTAATACGGAGCTTGAGTCACAAGTGATTTGCACGCGCTGGATGCAAATAATGGTCGATACATGACGAAGGCCAGCAAAAAATTGTCGGCACTTCTCTCCCAGCAGCCTTCAGCTAGAACAGGTGACGTTTGATTCCCTGGCAGGCGCCAGTGAGGGCGAGAGAGAGAAGAGAGAGAGAGAGAGAGAAGAGGGAAGAGAGAGAGAAGAGAGAGAAAAGAGAGAAGAAGCGGCGAGGAAGAGAGCGAGCCGAGAGATAGCGCGAGAGAGAAGACGAACGCAAAGAGCGAGAAGAGAGCAGAACTCGAGTGTGTGTGTGTGTGTTTTGTGTGTGTGTGTGTTGTGGTGTGTGTGGTGTGTGTGTGGTGTGTTGGTGTTTGTGTGTGTGTGATGGTGTTGTGTGTTATGTGTGTGTGTTGTGTTGTTTGTGTGTGTGTGTTTTGTGGGTGTGTGTGTGTGTGTGTGTGTGGGTGTGTGTGTGTGTGTTGTGTGTGTGTGGTGTGTGTGTGTGTGTGTGTGTGTGTGTGTGTGTGTGTGTGTTGTGTGTGTGTGTGTGTGTGTGTGTGTGTGTGTGGTGTGTGTGTGTGTGTGTGTGTGTGTGTGTGTGTGTGTGGTGTGTGTGTGTGTGTGTGTGTGTGTGTGTGTGTGTGTGTGTGTGTGTGTGTGTGTGTGTGTATGTGTGTGTGTATGTGTGTGTGTGTGTGTGTGTGTGTGTGTGTGTGTGTGTGTGTGTGTGTGTGTGTGTGTGTGTGTGTGTGTGTGTGTGTGTGTGTGTGTGTTGTGTGTGTGGTGTGTGTGTGTGTGTGTGTGTGTGTGTGTGTGTGTTGTGTGTGTTGTGTGTGTGTGTGTGTGTGTGTGTGTGTGTGTGAGGGAGAAAAGGAAAAAGCCCTCTTCGAAACGCGACAACTAGCCCTACCCTGATTCTGACGATATCCCCGTTTAAGATCGACGCAGTGAGAATATTGATGCCTGACGTTATCTTGGAATGGTCCTTAATATCTGCCAAGCCAACGTCGACAAAAACGCCATTTTTAGAAGAGCGCGTAAGTTATCCATCTTGGTTTCCGCATCGTGGGCGTGTTAGGAATAGCTCACGGAACCTATATCGATGCCGACACATTTGAACCTGTTGACCTTCGTCTGAGAAGGTCGGAACAGGTTAAGCATGGTAATTTCAGGACCAGTTTGGTGTGGCATAGTCGCGGATCAGATCTTGAAGAGCGTGACAGCTACAAGGTACAAGCAGCATCCTGCGCCGTCGGGTGGAGAGGGGCCGCCACTTAGTCGGGGAGCCAACCAGTAGTCAGTGTGATGGCCCCAGACCAAGTTCACAAATCACAAGCACGAAATGCGCGACGAAGCGAATCCACTTTGGAAGAATATGCATCAGGATGTGCTCAATTTTAGCTGGCATATCAGTTTTCACGCCGCTGAATGAACAGACGAAGCAGTGAAAATAAAACGTTTCCGGCTCGTGGGGTAACGCCGTAAGCCTGAAGCGTAGTGAAGTGTGCTTTCAGCTCCATGCAACTGGCTTCTGTACATAAGTCCGCCATTTGACTAGTCTGTGCGCTGTATAGCTCCACGGGGAGGATGAATCCGTGGGCATCCGTATGAAATAGACAGCGGGCTGGGCTGAGTACAGAGTTTGGGAAAATTGCGGGTATGGGTACGGGTATAGGTAAAACATTTACGAAATATCGAGGTAGATGCTTCAAAAATGCGACACAGTGCTATTGTTCATCCCTCTCTTGGTCACAATTGGCCCCATTCACACCGCTTCTACAATTATCAATGCTGAAAGTGCGTTTTGGTGTAGCATTTTCGCCAAAATCCTCCATGGCGTAGAGCTCAATTGTTGTCGAAAAAGGGAAACTGGTTGGTAACTGTGGGGTAAAACTGATTAAGAATTGGCAAAGGCATGTGGGCACAGCCCCTCAGGGGGATTTGGTTAAGGAAATTGTGCCCGTGATGGCATCTATAGTGCGCTCTTCGTTACAGGATGGTGGTGTCTCCTGTGTTTACACACAATTTCGAGTCGAGTTTTCGAGTAAAAAATCAGGGTTTCTCGTCTGCCTAGCCTCCTGGTGTTCACCAGCACAAACGCTGTCGCTCCCACTGTATCTGGCAGTGAGAGTTTGTCGATTCGCCTCATACTAGAACTCTCTGCGTTCACAATGTCTCACGCAGAGCGGGGCAGCAGCTGCTCGACTGTATAGTGAATGCTCATCATGGGCCGGGTATACACCGCTTGTTGGTTGTTATACCGCTCCGATATGTACCCCTCTTATATACAATGGTGGTTCTACCTCGGGTATACGCTATGGTGTGTCATCAGTAACAAAACCAAGCGAGACGAAGAAATTCCTTGGCGCTAGAGCTCGGCAGTACACGGCGTGGAAAAGTTTTACCCAAAAACTTGAAATTGTGATGCGCGACCGATCGAAATATCGCTGCAAACCGGCGCACGGTGTTGCAGTCACCGTATGCTGGACGGTGTCAGCTGTCGCAGGTAACCGTGGGCGGTAACCGTGGTAACCGCCAAGCCGTGGGCGGCAAGCGATTCAAAATAACTTCGCGCGTGGAAACGATACTGCCGAGCGGTTCTTAAGCTGTCGTACGAAAATGTCTTGGCCTCAAGTCAAATACGCGAATCAGACATTGCCCAATTGATTGCCATATGACATGCGTCATTGAGTATGAACTCGGTGGACGAGTACGCTGGCTTGTACTGCTTTAGGCTTTCATTGCTCTAAGGCAACTCACGTGCTGAAAACAAAACCATGCATATCATATAACCCAGAATATATTACCTGGTGTGCTACTTAATGCATATGGCAAGGCCTACAGTCTGCACCAAGGACGTGGAAAGGGTTAGGGCGGCAAGATGTGCGACGGGTGTTCTGCCTGTATTCGGTGCCTAGTTTCTGTTCGTTTCATTCGAATTGCTATCGTTCATAAGCTGCTGTTGAAGCGTAAATAAACTATGTTCTGGGTCAAATTGACCATTAAATGTAATTGGCTAGGATATAAAAAATGTTGTTCATCATTTTACGTTTGGAAGTTTGTAAGTTTTATATATTTGGAAGTATTTTGGAAGTTTTTTTATTTCTTATACGTTCTGCAAATACAATATGTCCACGCAATCACCTTTTACATAGGTACGTTGTTACTTGCATTTGCGAGGAGCATTATGCATATAAATGGGTCAGTAGCAATACCATTATTCCCGTGGAATAACCAGGAGAATATAGAAATAGATGCATTGGTATTTCGGGTTGATGCCTTGATCGAGACCAATATCAGTAGTAAATGTTTACTAGTAAGAAATGCCTTCCACTGAAATTGGTTTCGATAAATACTTATGACCAAAATAGCAATCCATCTATCTCTCCCTTGTCCTGGTTATTCTACAAGGAATAGGACTATTACTACTGTCTTATCAGCACAAGTTAATAAGCATTTACACACTTACCATGGGCACATATGTGGCCAACTGGCGGAACGAGCGTGCTAGGGCGAGTCTCTCAAACTCTTCGAGACCTAGTGTCCCGCTCAATGCCCGGTCACCGACTGACCAGCCCGCAGGGCAGCAGCGTCCCGCTCAATGCCCGGTCACCGACTGACCAGCCCGCAGGGCAGCAGCGTCCCGCTCAATGCCCGGTCACCGACTGGCCGGCCCACAGGGCAGCAGCGTCCCGCTCAATGCCCGGTCACCGACTGGCCGGCCCGCAGGGCAGCAGCGTCCCGCTCAATGCCCGGTCACCGACTGGCCGGCCCACAGGGCAGCAGCGTCCCGCTCAATGCCCGGTCACCGACTGGCCGGCCCACAGGGCAGCAGCGTCCCGCTCAATGCCCGGTCACCGACTAGCCAGCCCGCAGGGCAGCAGCGTCCCGCTCAATGCCCGGTCACCGACTGACCGGCCCACAGGGCAGCAGCGTCCCGCTCAATGCCCGGTCACCGACTAGCCAGCCCGTACGGCAGCAGTGTCGCGGGCAGTACCCGGGCACCGACTGGGCAGCCCGAAGGGCAGCGCGCACTGTTGGCAGCTATCAACATTGCGCATAGAGATAGGTCGGACTCTAGAGTCTCTCTCCGGCCTCTCTCACCAGTCTCCCAAATAAAGGTGTTTGCAGTGGACCGTGTCGTGGCACGAGGGCGCTACTTGAGGTTGGTTGGTCTCGCCATGCTGATTGCTCTTGAAGGCTCCCAGTCCATGCCCAGTCCGCTGGCGGAGAAATTCACGATTGTGCTGAGCTTGTATCCGAATCACTCCTACTGCGGTGCGACTGCTTCAAGTGCACCAAAAGGATGCGCACATATTCTGCTGGCATCTGAAATATGATTAGAGTGCCTGGCACTTGAGGAGCGTTGAATGTGTAAAATGTGTATTGTTTTGGCCCATTCTAATATGTCATGAGCCTCCCGGCTATTGTTGTCTTCAATAGCGACATATGATCGTTGTCTTTCCTGTATGTTTGTGAACCGCATGCTACGCAACTGGCCATGTACGACATCGCCACAGTCACAGTTTTGTACAGTCACCGGCCTTGTTTGTCTCCACATGGATTCCGACCGGCTCGGTGACTTCGAGCACGATGTTCTTCACAAACATCTTCTGAATCTCCTCCAGGGACTTGCCCCGCGTGCGGGGCAGGCACACCTTGCCGAACGCGAACAGAAGCAGGTGCATGCCGGTGAAGAACCAGTACACGGTCGGGATACCCAGCCGCGAGACGGCCAGTGGGAACGAGTACATCATGACGAAGTTTGCGGCGCCGAAGAAGAGCAGGCACACGCCGCCAACCTCTGCGCGAATAGCGTTGGGCAGCAGCTCCGACAGCATGACGAAGACCACCGTGCAGATGCCGGTGGACATGAGGCAGACGATGACGAGCACGGCGAGCACCGGCACCCAGGCGTGGTCGGCCAGCTCGGCCTTGTAGACGAACGCCAGGCCGGTGGCGAGGCAGCCGGCCGCCCCACCGATACCGTTGACCATCAGGAGCGTCCTCCGCTCGACGCGGTCCATGATGAGCAGCGCCACAACGGTGGAGATGACGCGGACGGTGCCAGACAGGATGGAGCCCAGGTACGGGTCTTCAAACCCACCCAGATCGCGGAACACGACCGGCGCAAACGAGGACGTGCTTGAGCCGCCTGAGAACACGAAAAACATGTACATGGCGAGCACGAGCAGGAAGGGGACCAGGTTCTGCCGGTGGCGCAGCAGGCAGAGCACCTCCAAGACGGACGCGTCGTGCTTGTGGTCACCGCCGAGTGACTCGCGGATCTCGCGAATCTGTCCGTCCGCGTCGAAGCCCTCTCCTTGGTAGAAGCGCAGCGATCGCTTGGCCTCCTCCTCCGGGTAGCCCTTCGAGATGAGCCACTTAGCGGAGCGCGGCAGCAGGAGCGACATCAGGAACTGCAGCGCCGGCGCGGCACCCATCACCAGGCAGGCGTGTCGCCAGCCCACGAGCCAGCCGAAGAGGTAGGAGGCCAGGACGCCCATGCAGCCGTTGACGAGCGGTAGGGTGGTGAGGTAGCCGCGGATGCGCACAGAGGACACCTCGCCCATGTAGGCCACGGCTGGGCCCATGCACACGCCGTTGAAGAGACCAACCATGGCGCGGCCGGCCAGCAGGCTCCAGAAGCTGGGGCTGAAGGCCATGACCACCCAGGCGGCCAGCGCTGCCGGCGAGGAGAGCTGCATGATCCGGACCGCGCCCAGCCGCGGGCTGGCGTAGCTGGAGACGATGAAGCCCAGCATGCTGCCGATGCTGAAGATGGACACGACCCAGGAGACCTGCGTCTTGGTGATATTGAGGTCGGCATCCTCGGTGGTCAGCTGGTCAGCCAGCACGCCGCCAAACGAGAGGGAGCCGGCTAGGCAGAAGTTGGCCATGGAGGAGGTGATCGAGGCCAGAACCTGCCCAGAAAGAACCCGTCGTGAGACAAGGAAGGTTGCATCTAGCAGCGCGGCCAGTGTGAGGCTGGCGCTCGTGTCTCCTCACGCCCTCACCATGGGGCATTGGGTGAGCTCTGGCCACAGAGCAAAGCGCCTTGTTAGGGACTTCTGTGTTGACCCAATGTGTTTAAAGCATCTACTTATCTTTTGTAGTCCTCTTTCTTTATATTTCTATCAGCGTTTTCTGTTCTTTTTCTCGTCCTTTTTGTCTTTTTGTTTTTGATTTATTTTATCTGTTCTTACTATTCTTTCGTGTTTTTGTCTTTTCCATTCATGTAAATACAGTTTATATCGGATGTGCTTAGCGTATAACTTACATGCAGACACTCCTGTTGCGACGACCCGAATTTACCTACTGGATATGCACTGCAAACTTTAAATATCGCTGTTTCACATTAAAATTGCAGTCGGAGGACATGCTAAGTTGACATCAGTGCATGTAAGATAGGTTTGAAAACATGTTTCACCTATGTGTAACATGTCTCGCCAAAAATGTGGGTTGAACTACTCAGAGGTATGGGCGTGCTGATGCGAGCATGCACTCTGAGCTTAGTAGCCAATATCATATCATCCTTTCTATGAAAACAGTGGGCTGAATAGCTCCAGAAATAACCTTTGCAACATGACGCGCATTATCTTGCAATGCATGCTGCGATGCCAAATTACGCATTGTTTAATGAAAACAACACTTGCTGCATGCCGCTTATCCGCAAAGATACGATTCAGTCGTGCGCTTTGACCATTTCGGTTCAAGTCATATTTTGCTGACAACGATTTTGCTCATACATTGCAAAGATTAGGGGGATTGTGTTCAAAGCGATTAGGCCGCGTTTTCCGTCCAATGCTGTGCATCACCTCTGGCGTTCTTTTCCCGAAACATGTCTTAGTTTGGCAGAAGGCCCGGTTTAAAGCTATTATGGCTTGATATCCCATGGTCTACCGCGCGAAAACATCCAAAATCTTCTATCTTGACTTGACTCTAACCAAATCAGAAATTACTGAGTCTGACTCCCGTTGTGTGGCTGCCCTCCCGCTATCGAAAAATTAGCGTTGACCACGAGACCAGTTGAACTTTTAAGAGTGCTTTTATTATAAATGTATGATAATCTTAGCCGTGCCATTCACCATGTTTCCCACAGCACAAGAACCAGTGACCGAACGCCGGGGCGGCTCGAGGTTCCGATGAGCACCGCAGTCCCTGTCACTGTTATTTCCGCGGTCCTGCACACCCCAAAACCAACGGCTGGGTCCGTCCAGGGCGCCAGTTTCCCGTCTCCCTCCACATTACCAGGGGCGACGCCACGGATTTTGAGTGGGGAAGGGGGGCAGGATGGTTTCAGGGGTCCTCCTCACAGGGAGCCTCCTGGGCAGTATTGTATTCAAGGGTAGGGGTATCGAGGGCATGTGCTTCCTTATTAAATTGCTACATGCATGGTATCTAAGTGAATTATCATACCGACAATGATAAAATCCAGAGCGTAGACCTCCTGCTGCAGAAAAGGATCACCTAATCAATAGCAGGCATACTTATCCAAAACTGGGTGCTTCCGGTTCTCGGAAGGGCCTCCAAATATGTCCAAGGGGTCTCGTTATCCCAAAAGAAGGCATCCTGACCGGGAATCGCGGCCATCTTATGCATGAAAGGGGCCTCCTGTTCCAGAAATGGGGTCTCCTGAATATAAAGTATGCCTCCTTACCCAGACCACGGTCTTCTTAGTTCGTAACGGGGGCCTCCCGAGCTAGCAAAGCGCCCTCCATAACATAACATAAAGCCTACCAATATAGAGCATGGACTGCCATATACATAAACGTGTCCTTATGACCCAGAAAATGGTTCTCTTGATGTACAAGAGGTTTTCCTGAGCCCGATTATAATTTTTTAGCTCAGTTATGGAGGCCCCCCTTGACCTGAATTTTGATAAACTGCTAGTAGCTGCAATACATTTAGTTTGCGAAAAGGGAACGCCGAAAAATCTTGAGGGGCAAAAGTTTACTCTTGCTTTCCCTGCCGCTCAGCAGTTGGGAATAATGTTCACTCTGCCCCCCGCCCCATTTCAAATCTTGCGATGCTTTTGCCCGAATCACAAACCAATAAGACTACTAAGTTCTATGTTTGTCATTGCAACCATCGTCATAAGTGATAAACATGGAAAACAGTTTTATGGTGACGGTGTAGTTTGTCGACAGCATTACTGTCCACCATTCCTGCTTCAGTTTGCAATGACCAGCAAGAGCCAACCACGCATGCACCATTCGCAATGTCATTCTCAACCCGAGGGCTTAATTGTCCTCAACCAACAGCTAAATCAATTGCCGCAGGAGCTTCTTGTGACCTTTCACATATCAGGCAGGGGTCACATAATTATAAGCGCAGTATAGGCATCGTTACACAACAGGCGTCCTGGCAACTGGCACTGGGAAACTGCGTCCTGGAAACTAAAACCTGCGTCCTGGCAACGGAAGATGCATCCTGGCAACACAAACTGTGTCTTGGCGACTGAAAACACGATTAAGCATTTAAGCGTTGTTGCTATGCATCACACTCGCATCTAATTAAGACAAAGTAGAGCTCATTAGCCGGATTCTGGTGTGACCGTTGATGTCAGATGATATAGCTATCACGAGGCATCAGCAGGTCGATACTGTGTAAAAACTGCCCACTCTAGTGAGGGTTTATTGCTTATCACCTGTTGATTTATCCTACAAACAGTTTATAATTGGGCCAGCGTTTCGTAATAAGCAGCACCGCCTAGACCAAACAATTAACGACATACGACCTTTTTTGATAGTAGGACTTTTTTGAATATTTATTTAACATTTCATTGGATGAATTTCTAGGCTCAGAGCTCACAGAAACCAGTGCTTGTTGCATGATCTCTGACCCGTACCATCACAAAATTTCATGCCAATAGCGAAATTTGGTGGTGAATGTTTAACGTGCCGCATTGCTCGGCATGGTGCTGCTCTATGACGCCACTTGCCCTTTAGCTTGATCATGTGTCTAAATAGCAAGAATCAGGCGAGATCTTATGGCATAGACTACGTTGTTGCATTTTATGTCATTAATTTGGCAAAGGATTTCATATTATCGAGAAACACTGCCTGGTACATTGATCTAGCCGATGAGACGCCTTATCTGGAAAGAAATCGAGTCCCCCGCGAAACGTCACTGGTTATCAGGTTCACATAACCTAAAGATTGAGTGATCGTGGAGCATATCAAGGCTACGTAGGAATGAAAAGTGAAGTGTTATGGCTGGATAACAGAATCTAGCAGTTGCATGGCACCGACCGACATTCTGAACGCGTCGTTAACTGTTCGAGTGATGCGGTCCATGCGCCGTGGAGTGATTTATTCGGATATACGTTTAAATGATGCATTTGCGGCTAACAAAACTTATGATGATAAACTGAGCAGAAGGAGCGGTCAGTAACCTTAATTGTGACGGTTCGTGTGGATACAATTTTTATCACGCTGGACTTCGCATGCAGTACGTTATGCGAAAGTCAAAGGAAGTTATTTCAGCAATTACTAGACCATTCGTCTCTCTGTTGATGTTGCCTGCCTGCGCAGCTATTGCAATGCGACCGAGTTTATTCGTTCACCTGGTGGCCCACCAATATACCAACATAATCAGCAAACGGATATTTACAGTATATATGAAAAAAGTACAGATATTCACCAGAATTTACAATTTCTTGAACTTATAAGCGAAGCAACGGAAGATCTCTGAAAATGATGTCGCCAATCCCGAGAGGCCATAACGTCATCCTCGAGAGGCCACAAGGTCACCCTTCCTCGAGAGGCTCTTAGACCACGACACCACATAAACCTCAAGGCTGCGTTTTAACACAGGAGCTTAAAACTCCGCACCGCTTCCAAAACCGCAGTAAGTCGTCGCCTTTGCGGCGATGAAGCCTGATCACCAGCAAACGGAGGCGAGGTACTTCATGCTAAGGCGGCCATTAAGACTCAACGACCATGTCGATTTTCCCTCGCTCCCATCCAGACAGGTAATATCAATCGTGTCGATGAGACACTTCCTACACACTACCTAAGCTGAGAGCTTGTCATTGCAGCGATGACTGCCTCTAAATGATTGTCTTTCAAGAAATTCCCAAAGGTGTATGCGTGAGCACACGCCTATTTTTACGTGGGTAATCATGTAGTAACCTTCCTGTTCCCGTGCCGGTCAAACTGAGCCTGCTTGACGTAAAACTTGCACCGGAAGTTTGCATCGAAAGCTCCTCTATAGCGTCTTGTCAGATCCGCGGCCGTAGCGCCCGTCGCGCGCCGCCGCTCTCCGCCAATCACCGGCAGTCCGTGTCACCAATCCCACACGTTCTCCGCCAATCACTGGCAGCCCATGTCACCAATCCCAGACGTTCTCCGCCAGTCACCGGCAGTCCATATCCCAAATCCCAGACGTTCTCCGCCAATCTCCAAGCAGGAAACAATCAGGAATCGCAACTGGGCCATCGCATTCGCGTAGCTCATGACAGTGCTTTAGTCCCAGACAATACAGTCGCATTTGAGGCTCTCAGCAAATCACGGCTTGAAATTTACTCTGCCGACTTGCCGGCACCCAACCAAAAGCCTCCAAATGTCAGTCACAGCCGAACAATACACCTACAAAAGATGTAAAAGCGACGCCCTAGAACAAAACATGACTTAACTAAGGCGTGGCCAAAAAAAAACATTTCTTAAAGTGCAACTAAGCTATTCATGGAACGGTAGTACAAGCTTTAAGTCGCTGCCACTAGCAGCTCAAATGTTGGCACAGAGAAGCGACAAGCGTATGCATAATGTAGGCCATCCCCCACGACCGGCAGATTGCTTTGGAATTCTGCCAGTATGCACCATAAAACACAACAATAAAAAATAGTCATATTGCCAAGATGTCCTGCGTTACATCTAACGGCAGCGATTATATCTACCGGCTGCCCTTTGCTACATTATGACGATTTGATACAAACTACCAGACCCACACTACCACCAAGCTTGACAATGGTGGCAATATCAACATATTTTACAGGGATATTAACCCCAGCCCTGATTCGCCGCTTTTCATAACGTGGAATGATAGGAAGGAGTCGATGCGATTCCCCTTCCGTTCCCAAGCCAAAGAAGATAGAGCCTTGTGGAAAAACAGTGGATTGGTTTCAGCGGGATCTCGCGAATAATAATAAGCTCGATTTGTCTTAGTTACCCCCGCTCAGCCGAACGGCACCCGGCCGGGGGGGGGGGGGGAGTTGACTTCACCCCCTGGGATCTCCAACTTCTAGACGCCGTATGACAAAGGCAAAGATACTGTTTTAAAGGTCTCGCCAAATCATGAAGAATGCGCCCCGAATTTTTGACCTTTGATCAAATGTGAGGTCACCATAGACATCGAAAGGCCAAACACGGTTGGTCCAATGAATGCAGTCAAAATTTATGTTAACATGTCAAGACGGTTATTGAGCGCACGGGAATAAGCATGAAGACTGTGGGGAGTTCCATTCGACCATTTATCTCCTCCCACATGGGTCAGGTCATATTAAGTCACCGGTCAAAATTGATCCATCAGTAGGCTCCGAGAACGGTGCTTTCTTCACAATATTCTCCTAAGTTCAGTTTATAAGGTGCAGCTATGGGAACACAAATCACAGACACTACACTATTTACATGGTAACCTGGAGGTCATCCAATATCAGCTTAGGTAAAATTTTTAAAGCTATCCAACTGAGTTGTTGTGTGCTAGCCTGCTCTACGGAACCAGTATACTACTGTTTTTGTGGTCAGAAATACTGCATTAGACATCTATAGGTTCTCGATACTGCATAGCTATCGTCTACGTAATACACAGTCCCTTCGACGCTTGGCAATGTACTTGTAACACACTGAGAGCAGGCACGTTGGTTTTTGAAATTAGACGCCATTGGCTTTTCAAATACGATAAGTAGATGGTTACATGTGTCGCACTAGTCCATCTAGCCTCTCTACTATTGGCAACACACGCCGTTTACATTGGATGACCTCATATGACATTTCATGACCTGTGGTGACCCCAAAAGCGCATTATTTTTTGATCTCAACACATTTTCAGTGGAATATTCAAGTTCTGCGGCGGAATTACCTAGAGACTATCTATTCTCAAGCGTTTGCACAAAGCGCCCACAGAGATACGTCATGATCTGGACCAAGGTCATGTGCTCTGTGCTTCTATGGCGGTTGCGCATATAACTTAGAAATCTTTTCCTAATACACAACACTGAAACTACACAAAATTATGTGCAAACTCACATTAGAAGAAATAGGAAAAATTGACCTGACTTCAGGGCCACTGGCCTTGCATTTCCGAAAAGTCTGAGGCTTTGAATACCATCATGTTCTATTACTATAAAGTTTGAATAAGTGCAAATGACTCAGAAAAAAATATATGTGTGGTCAAAGTTTTTTTAGAGGATGACGTCTGAACCGACCAGTCACTGATCGTGGTAGATCAGAGTTCCAAATTCCTACGAAGGATTTTGATACCTATCAAATTGATAGATGAACAAGAACTGAACATATCGTGAACCTGCGAGCCTTTGTTTTTGACCTATGCTCGTAAAATCATAGGAGAGGAAATCAACTTCCCCGGCTGGGCACAGGTTAATAATCGACCCCACTAGGTCAGGCCAAGGATTGATTCAGCCTAAAAATGCAGCTTTTCAGCTTTACATGCAAATATTTACAACACCATGCAATGCAACAGGATCAAACTTACACAGACGTGATTCTTGTTTAAGTTTATGCAAAACTGTGGGTATTTTTGTGCGTTTGAAGCGTATGTTGGTGATGTCGGGCTCTGTTCAGTGAATAGCGTTCCCCTGCGCAGGATCAGTGAATTCGTCGGTCCTACGTCTTTGACATGAGCATCATGCAAAATTTGTAGGAAGAGTGGTAAATGCTTGATTGATGTGGCTTCTTGAAAAGCATGGGAATCTTTGGAACACTCAGTGAAAACAATGAACCACCTGACGATTTCAGACACCACCGTTTTAACGCCGCCGTGTTTTTCCGTTTCGACCGCCACTTCAAAAGGGAAAATCTGCTACCGGGACAGCCAGATAAGACTGATGGACGTGCGGCACCCGATCAGCGGTGCAAGAGGAAAACAGCCTAGCTGCCCCCCTCCCCCTCCCCCCCCCCCCGAGATCCCCGCGTCGGCGGCGTCAAGCGGGATCTGGATCAGAGGGGTCGCGCAGAGCCCGCTCGCGGCAAGGCCGGAAGAGGGACAAACTGCCCCGTCCCCCTCCCGCCCCTCCCCCCCAAGATCCCCGCGTCGGCGGCGCCAAGCGGAATCTGGATCAGAGGGGTCGCGCAGAACCCGCTCGCGGCAAGGCCGGAAGGGAATGGGCAGGTCTTACGTCACTGCGGTCGGTCATGACGCCCAAGTTCTGGCCCCAGGGCACGTTGGGCGCCGAGCCCTCTGAAAGTAGAATAGGCCGACCGCGGAACATATTGGGCGGAAGGGGGCGTTTTT
>NW_023596805.1:17983298-18047096 GCF_011947565.3 Pollicipes pollicipes | reverse complement strand
AGAGAGAGAGAGAGAGAGAGAACGCCCAATGGCGCCTAACGGCCGACGCCCGACGTGAACAACGCAAAAGGAGACGGTTGATAAGTGGCGGCACCAGCACATGCGTACTATACATACGCCTAGGCATACTTTTCCTTCAATGTGCTCTCAAGTTGAGTCTCCTCTGATAGGAGGATCGACGAGGGGATAAATCACCGACCAAACCTGCTGACAACTCCATGCTCCGAGCCTATGGCGCCGATCATCATCAAGGCCTCATCATCCGATGCCACTTTGTTGATAACCTATTTTTTCAGGAAATGGTGATCTTGAGCCAAGTTAAAGGTCACTAAAATGCCAAAAACCGGAAAAATAGGGTTGCAGACGCTAGATGCTGCAAGCCTATGGGACTGATCAGTATCTGTATTAGCCATGATTACAGAGGTAAGTTGGATAAATACGAATTCAAGATCGTTGTATATTTCCGAAAATAGTCCTCTGTTTTATGGCACTGTCCGGCCAGCTTAAACCAGACGGTCTTGCAGCAAAATACTTCGAGTGTCGTGCATCAAGGCAAGGCTCTGCTGCCTTGATTGTATCACATACAGCATTTGAATCCACCGTTATGGCAAACAGGGGCAGACCGACCAGAGCATCCGCCACACCGCATGGCGCGCGGGCCACGCTAAGAGTTACGCACACAGCTGATGTAGCGGTCCGCAGCAGCGCCATCTTTTATCGTACTTGTGCAGATTACACCAGGGGTGGCGCTACGCGCGGAAGTTAGGCTAATTGTGGGTCGCGGGTAAGTTGCGGGGTGCATTATATCAACTGCACCTTATCCCAACCGGTCAATTTATTCGTAGCAGTGAATTCAAAAGATTCTGGTCCTGCGATGATCATAGACTGACCACCTACTGACATACCGCCTAAGCTACCATATTCTTTTCCAGGAACATGAAACGTGTTTTCGAGTTATTCCAAGAAAAAGGGGAAAATACGAGATCGCAGCCACAGGCAAACAAAAACATTACACAGTTATTCCTGCTATATGTAGCCAGCCCCAAGTTTGCCCTAGGTTTCAAAATGGCTTCACTGTTCGCAAACCATTTGTGAAAGCGGCATGCAATAAGCGGCAAGCGGCAGATGGTGTGCAATAATTAAGGTGTGTCACAAGTCTGCTTTACATTCATTGTGAAAATGGCTACACAACAACCACCGGGAATAAATAGGAGTGCCATTGAAGAACAAAACGTAAATCATACATAATATATATATATATATATATATATATATATATATATATATATATATATATATCCAAACCCTCTGAAATCATTTGGTAATTGTTTTTATTTTCCAGCGCATTAGCGCCTCAGCGCCTGGTTAAAAGGACTACTAAAAAGCTATATGTAGCTGTAAAGCCGGTCACCGTATGCCACGAACAGCCGCCGCCACTGCCGGCGCCAGCCCCTCAGTCAGGGCTAGGTCTCCCATTCACGACTTTTCATATCATATATGATATCACGAGCATCTGATAAATGACTTCATTTCGTATCGCACCATAATTGGGGATTTTTCCTGGGAGGGAGCGGGGGGGGGGGGGGCTTCCTCATCAGGGCCCCCTTCCCGGGAGGTGAATGCGCAGCATAGGCGGCGGTCAGCACCTCGGAATCTAGAATGTCAATCGATTTTCGAGTTGCCCCGTGATACGAAAAGTCGTGAATGAGAGACCTGGCCCTCAATAATGGGCTGGCCCCGACAGTGGCGACGGCCTTTCGTGGCGTCCGGCGGCAGGCTTTACAACTACATGCAGCTTTTTTAGTAGTCGTTTTAACAAAGCGCTGAAGCGCTAATGTACTGAAAAATTAAAATTTTGCGATATGATTTCAGTGAATTTGTCTATGTTCTGACCGCTTTAAAAAGCATCTGTTCGTCTTCATACAAGTTCATTAGAATTCAGTACTCAAATGTATTTATCAAGTGCAAAATACATTTATAATAGGAAATAAGGCTATTTATATGAGCATTTGATGCCGTATTTCATGGCCTTAGTCTACCCAGATTGTAGGGAAATTTAATTCCTGGCAATGTTGCGGGTAGGTTGACTGTGGTGAATGCTGGCCACACCATTACCGTTACCATCGATGTCGCGTGGAGCGAGGCGGGCTTAGACGATCATTGAACCAGCGCCCGGCCGGGTAGAGTTGCTTTCTTCCCCCTCCAGTTTTCGAGCACAGCTCAATCCTGGGCATACCTCGTTTTGTCATCCTTTGCGTATATTCTATTATTTTATCTGCGCAGGTCATTGACCCAGGTTAGGTAGAAGAGGTCGACCTCTGAAAAGTCTGACCACGCATAGCACTTGTGTGCTTTATTTGTCATTGCTCAAACTTGCTATAGTAATAGAACGCATTGGTACCTACAAAAATAAGACAGTAGTATTAACTTTATTCCTCGGAAAAAACAGGAAAATGGAAATATAGGTGGCCTGATATTTCGATGAAAGCATGCTGCCGAAATATTAATCCCACTATGCCTCCACTCTCCTGGTTTTTCTTCGAGGAATGAGGCTAATACTACTGTCTTATATGTGTGAATAATGTTCCCCGCAAATGCACTGAATAACTTACAGTGGTACCTACAGTTTGTTAACCTCCGATTTGTCGAAAGAAGAGAAGCCATTCACCTTAGGTGGTGTCACTTTCTGCTATCTTCGTAAATAATGCATATTCGTACGCATTTTGGGGCACATTTTCTGATGTTTGCATAGAAGAAAAAGAGTACTAACTCACATGCGTAACTATCACATGACCACAGAACACATGACAGTGACCTAAACCATACCATGACCTACCTCTATGGATTCCTTCCGCGAAACATATTCCTTTTTTGGTGGGTCAGTGCAAGGCCTCCTTTTTTGGTGGGTCAGTGCAAGGCCTCCTTTTTTGGTGGGTCAGTGCAAGGCCTCCTTTTTTTGGTGGGTCAGTGCAAGGCCTCCTTTTTTGGTGGGTCAGTGCAAGGCCTCCTTTTTCCCTCGACGGTCTAAAGCGTCTCCAAGGGAGAGGATAATTACTTCCAGCTTAAGGCCAGGTAAGGACTACCTTAAACTGGCTCAAGCTGTTCGGTGCAAAGTAAGGGAGAGGGCATTGTTGAAGTTACTTTCAGGTAATCTGGCTCGTTTTTGTACAGTGAGATCATAGCAAGTAAAGTAAACCGCAGCGATAGATATATTTACTTCACCGCCACACAACACGCATTCAATACGCTTGAACGACAAGTGAGCCTCGAACCGGCCCTTCCGCGAGACTCCTCGGGTGCAGCGAGTCCTGTGTATGGTGTCCGTGACAGCGGTGGTCTTGACTCAGCTGACTTGTCGGCAACCTGTGCGAGGGATGGATGCCGGGCCGCTTCATCGCAGGAACGGGGAGAAATAGTCCCGGGTTCCGCTACCTGGCACGGCCTTATGGTGCTGTGTGATGTCTAGTCCTGATAGGTCCTAGTTTAGAAAAACTAGGACTTCTAGCCAATGGGAGAACGCTGCAATTTTTGACAAGTTATGCAGGAAAAACCTCTTTATGAAGTGAAGTTATCTAATCCTGTACTCTGTAAAAATTCGGAAGACGAGAGCGAGCAAGCCAGGATAACAGTCAGCCGAGGAGGGAATGGAGACTGAATGAAAGCCGCTTAGCGTTCCTGTAATTGATCAGCAGTTGTCTGGATTGCTGATATATCCGAACACATGAGGAGGAAATGAGTGATCGTAAACTGGATGTCGTAACGATGTCATAGCGAAGGAGTGCGCTCGAAAAGATGTTAGTGGTTGATTTTGGTGTGACCGATACGAAGTCTGGACAAGCAGCACTTCCTTGAGGCGATTGCCTTGATTCAATTGTCGGCCAGCACTGAAGTGTGCGTTTAATTGGATGAAGGTAGTGATGAGCGTATTCATCCCAATCGGATTGGAGAAAGAAACGAAGTGTAACTTGATGGCTGCAATAATATCGGAAACAGAACAAGGAAGATGATCGTCTTCCGGTAACATAAGACTTCGTTTTGACGTCTCATCAGCGATGGTGTTTCCATGAATATTCGAGTGTTCATGTATCTAGATAAATATTACGTGAGTTTGTTGAGGCAGGGAACGGAGCGTTCGACGCTATACCGGTTATAATTGGATGGGATGAATTATGGAGTATGATGAAGGCTTCTAGCTACGAATGGAAGTCTGTGCATACGACCCCTCTTTGTATGTTGCCCTTCTTGATGTGTAGCAGGGCTGAAAGGACTGCTGTTAGCTCAGCCGTATGCTCAGTCTTGTGGTTTGACAAGCGGTTTGATTTGTGATGATTATGATGTATGAAGGCCGGCCCATGTGCGGCCTTCACGTCGGGAGCCATCAGTACACATAAAGGTGTGCTGGTCGTCTTTCTCTTTGAACTCAGCGAAGAGCGCACACATTTCGGTTTCTGTTACGTGTTGTTTTTGTGTCTGAACTGAAATATTACATTTAGTACAGGGTCGTCCCAAAAGGTCGGGGACTGGGCGTTGAGCTGCTGAGCAAATCAGGGAGATTAAGCGCTCGTTGCGCTCGGATAATGCGGGTGCTGATGGTTGGGTTTGGAGCTCCACGTTGATAAGTGTGCGGTTGGAGCTGAGGTGTGCGGGGGTATTACATGTGTGGTTGCCAGCGTGTGCTGTTGCGCGTGCGTGAAATCCAAGAAGTGTTGAGCTCAAAAATAGACAGTTTTTTTAGGAGAATGCAATCCGTTATGTGTCCTGTCGGCTGCAGAGGCCGCCCCAAGCCCTGCCAGCCGGCTCCCCGCTCCGTGTGACGTCACGGCTCCTGTGCAGCCCACCAGCCTCGCCGGCCCCACTCGCCCGACTGCCACAGCTGGAGCCTGGCGCCCGCCGACCTGGCCCTGTAGGCTGCTGCTCCCACCTGGACCCAAGGCCCTAAAATAACAGGTTGGACGGCAGGGTTGTACCACAACACACTTGATCTCAAATTGGTACCGGCACAACCGTCCCATACTCCAATTTCAATCACTTGCTGTAGCAATAATAAAGAACAAATTATATTTAGTAAACATATGATTACTGGCCGAGGATTATAATCTATACTAAGCAACTTGTAGATAAGCATTTTTAATAGACTAAACATGGCACTAAATCCGGAAATTGGAGAGTTCTGGTGCTCCGAAGTCACAACAAAACTACACTGGTCTGCTGGTGGCATGCAGGGCAGCATAACTTTTTACGCCGTTAATTGCTCAGCAATTCCCAGTGCAAAATTACACACGGGTACCCACTATGATACTATCTTGACGTTAACATAACCATGTTCACTAAATTTTGTCTTAAGGTAGCCAATCAACAAAAAAACCCTGCAATGTTCAAACCGTGCACCACTGTTACATTCAAATGCCTCAATGAAGGTCCATGAAAGTAAGTTTGGTGTAAATGCATACACAATTTGATTTGTTTTGGCTCCCTTTCCACATTTCAGTCTGACATGTCATAGACATAGCTCCAGTGGCTCTAATCTGACAAAGTTCGGAGAATGTATGATATGCTTACAGACATTCAATTACAGACAACAGACATGATCAATTACATTCCAATGATATTTCAAACAAAGCAAAGGTGAAATACACCATGAGCTTCCAGCATGAAGCCATCTACTGGCTGTCTACAGGTTGCCATCTACCATGTTTTGATGCTTAGAATACCATCATTGGCGAGCAGTCAATCATAATGCTTCCTTCTTCTTGTTGCGATAAAATAATGTCAATGCATTCTTGTGAGTGCTGCGTCAGTGGTCAGTGGTCTGACCAAATAGGCTTACCAAATAACTTTGAACCTTCAGTTCACACCCAACTCAACTTATCTCACTCAACTCAGCCGCCGGGAACTGGACAGTGAAAAATATGCAACTCATCCCTCAAAAGACACCAACAATTAAATTTGTTTCTTCGCGGATTTGGGTCACTTTCTTCTCAAAGCTGGGTTGAGGCCAAAATTTTGGGGGGACTGAGACCCATCGACCGAATAGGAAACTGCAACCTTGCCAAATGTCAGCCAGTGCTAGGTATATCTAACAAAGTTCCCGGTGCCGTGTGTAAGCCTTTACACACATGGTGAAGATGCTCTTATCTTTCCAGTTCTAGTTCAAATGCAGACAAAAGTCATAGAGTCTGCCAGTTATGCCGCACTATCAATGCATTCTAGCAATTTATCATAACCAGTGGCATAGTCAAGGCTTTCCACATGGGGGGGGGGGGGAGGGCTGATCAGTACGTTAGTTTGTATGTTGGTATGTATAAGTATGTTACTTACAGGCCCTTCTTTAATGTCTTGAATGATGCACTTCCCCATGTTTCTTACGTTCGTGTAGCATAGGGAAAACACTGGGGCCTTGAGGCTGAGTACTTTGAAAATGAGTCGGTCTTGTTTGATCACAGAGTAATTCGGCTTCTAGGAATCTTACTTCCCTTCCAGGTACAATGCTAGGTTAGGAGCCTTGTGGTCCTCCGCTGCCTATTCAAATGATCTTCATAGTATTTATTTGCGCTCAATCCACATTCAGTTGGCATTTCTAAAACACACATAAAATACATTATGTCAAGGCACAGGAACTGTTAAAATCCAAGATGTTATGAAAGCTGTGAAGTGTATTTGCGAGAAACAATATTCACATAAATAAGACAGCAGTACTAGCCCTATTCCCCGGGGAAACACCAGGAGAATAAACATGATGATGCGTGATTTTTTAGCAACATGCGTTTATCGAAACGAATAGCGGAAGTGAATTCAAAATTGCTCGGCAATGATCCTAACCGATTTTTTTTTTCGAAACAGGGAATCACAATTTTTTCGGGACACCAACATTCAGGGGATTAAACAAGGGCAATTGCCAGCCATTACTACTATACAATACATATCTATCTAAGAACAAGAGCACGCGAACGTGCGTGTACATGTAAACGTTAATTCCTCGAATGCTGGTGCCCTGTAAAATCTGTAATTTGCTGGTTCCAAAAAACTGAAAAATCGAGTAGGATCATCGGCAATGACGTCACCGTCCCCTTCTAGGCGCAGGAGCCAGGCGTCAGCGCGAGCCCCGCAGCTCGGCGTGGCAACGGCGTCGCGCACATCTCATGAACAATTACCCGCTCCACGTCCACTCCGGGAAAGGACAGGGACCTGGCGTTTTGTATAAAACACCTAGTTTCTAGGATTTTAAGGACTCTTTTGCCAGCGCTGGTGAGGGCCCGTGCTGCCTGTGCTGCTGCGACCGTGGTCTCCACCGGCTTACAAGCGTGTAAGGGCTTACAATTCTCATCCTGGGCTAGCCGGGATGAAATGTTTTGTGTGAATGTCATTGTTTTGTTGTTGGGTTTTTATTCTCGAGCATTGCGAGTGCCACAGTTTGCCATGTCTTGCCGGCACGCTTCATTTTCTTTTAGCAGATTTCGTTGTGTGAGAATATAGGTGTATCACTCGTGTGAATGTGCTTTTATCTTCTCCACTGGTCGAGTGTCTAACCACCGAAACAGGACAATCGGTAGCAGGAATGGACAACAGCGGACGATGCATGAACAATTCCAACAAGCAGGGCGAGCTGGGTTGCAAGCTGATGTGTTCGAAAAAGCAGCATCTCTAGTTGCGGCTAGAAACGAAATGTTTTCCCAAAATATCATCCCGCAGCCCAGCCCGACCCGCCTAACTGATGACCCATCCCGCAAAGCCCGCCTCACTACACTGCTGATCACCATTAATCCGCAAATACTAATTTATTGCAATATGCATGATGATTTCACCTTAAGCTGAGACCAGTGCATAAAAATGCGCATAAAATGGCATACTCATCTCACCTAATGCATAACATTACTTTACTAACACCAGTTATGTTACTCAGGGAGCAGCAATCAAAGTACCAGCACGATGGAATTTATAATGCATTAAAGTATACCCTTGACACTGTGATAGCAGTTTTCCGCTACAAATGAGAATGATGAAGATGAAAATTAAACCGCTCTGTCATCAAAAGTCTCAAAGGGCCCTTCTATTTCATTTCAATAAACCACAGGCCATTTCTTTAAAATTGCATGCCTCAAGTGATAGCTTTGCACTGGCAGAGTATCAAATGCTGAATGTTCCAAGTTATGGGAAGTGTATTCTTCAAATCATGGGAAGTGTCGGCTCATTACAATGTACATGAGTTCGAACATCCTGGCACTGCGCCACAACTGTCACTGGTGTCATAGTTCTCACTAAACGACCTCAGCCAGCCTCCTCTATGGTGTTCGCTGTTCCTAGGAGGTTACATGTTATAACCATACCACATAGCAACCATATGGCAGCTTTGAACTTGTCAACATTTCTATCACACCACTATCCATGTGCCAGCCCATAACAATCGCCGCGCCGCACCTGTGATACGGCCTTCAGAGCAAGGACAGTGACATCATTGACAGCTAGCAACACCATCAAAAACCTTGAAACATTGTTGCATCTAAAAAGCCTTTCATAAAAACAACGAACAACTACCAAAATAACTTCCAAGAACTCGTTCTGTAGCACACGACGCCTGCAGAATACCTTTTACGATGTTTAATGAATGCTTCATAGACGTCATATGTTGAGAAGATATCTTTATACAGAACCGTGTGCATGCTCAAATATTTTCAAAAAGTGAATAAATCATGCAGAACAAAAGCCTTCATGACAAATTTGTAGAACAAGAGTAAAAATCACAACAGGAGAAACCATAAAATGTAAGCGCTTTTTAATCGTAGTCGTAAATTTATCTTCATCAGACTTTGATAAACCAACTCTCCGCCAACAGCTTCTTCGGTTTCGGCAACTCTTGCGCATTTGATACGTTGGTTACTACTGGCCGTATTGACAGGTGAGTGAAGCTGGAACAATGAGAGGCTCACAGTTCACATGCATTTCATCAATGGTGGATATTGATTGTAATTTGTAAGATGGGTTCTTGTGTGGAAACCAAGAAATGTGAGCGCACCACACCTTCGTCACAACACAAGTGCAGTGTGCGGTTGTTTTCACACAAAGGACCCACCTGAATGCTGCTCAATAAAATCAGACCACACGTTTAAAGATCTGGGCTGCTATTCTCGATTTTTTTCGTGAATTGTTTGCTTACAGCTGTCCAATTTGTGCGGCCTGGTTTTCTGGTGTGTCATGTCCGACATGTGCTTTCTGTCACTGGTGCTCTTCCCGTAACAAGTAAAAACATGTTTTTTTAATTATGTTTGCTGGCCCTGGGATAAAGATTTGCATAAATACAACATTTTGTTTGCTAACATTTTCGGTACGCAAAAACCCGCCAAGTCTGGTCGATAACCCAGCCAAAAGCCTGCGGGTTCTTGCAGGTCAGAAATTGGCGCGTCGGCGGCCTGAAAAGGTGCGTCTCTAGTTCCCACCCCTCCCCCTGCCTGGACCGCCCGCTCACTCTGAGATAAGCGGCCGACCAGTCCAATTCCGAGTACCGCCGCCGCCCGGTTACAAACCGGCATCCGGGCGACGCACGTGTCCAACGCGTGCGCTCCCCCCCCCCCCCCCCAAGCGCCACGCGGGCCGCGCGTCGCGCAAGTGAGAGGGGGAGGGGGTGACGCATAGAGCGCTGTCTCCGCCGCACGCTGCCTCTGCGGCGCCCGTCCCCATCCAACAGGTGGCCGAGGTAGGGCAGATGGCGCTGGAGGTGGGCAGCAGGCACAGCGTCAGCCTTTGGCGGTCATCTGCGTCGATACCTTCTGTTCAGAGGTCAACACTGACAGGATCATCTCCCTGGACACGGCTTGGCTTGGGCTCGACTCGAATGCCGCCTCACGCGGCCAGGATGGTTTCGCGACTAGCCGCTCACATTGAAGCCACGGCTGCTGCCAATGTAGGCACCACTGGTCCCAAAGTGAGCGCCACTGGTCCCCATGTGAGCACCACTAGTCCCAATGTGAGCACCACTGGTACCAATGCCAGCACAACTGGCGCCAATGTGGACACCACTGGTGCCAATGAGAGCCCCACCGGTACCAATGTGAGCACCATTGGTGTCAATGTGGGCACCACTAGTGCCAATGTGCGCACCACTGGTACCAATGTGAGCACTATTGGTGTCAATGTAAGCACCATTGGTGCCAATGTGAGTACCACTGGTACCAATGTGAGCACCCTTGGGGTCAATGTGGGCACCACTGGTGCCAATGTGCGCACCACTGGTACCAATGTGAGCACCCTTGGTGTCAATGTGGGCATCACTGGTGCCAATGTGAGCGCCACTGGTACCAATGTGAGCACCACTGGTACCAATGCCAGCACTATTGGTGTCAATGTGGGGACCACTGGGGCCAATGTGAGCACCACTGGCACCAATGTGAGCACCAATGGTGCCAATGTGAGCACCACTGGTACCAATGTGAGCACCCTTGGTGTCAATGTGGGCACCACTGGTACCAATGTGAGCACCCTTGGTGTCAATGTGGGCATCACTGGTGCCAATGTGGGCACCCCTGGTGTCAATGTGGGCACCCCTGGTGCCAGGGGATGTTGCGCCAGGTCATTGCCGGCTGCTGAACGCAAAGTCGCGGCTTGCTTGATGAAACCGTGTTGCTTGGGGATGCGCCTGATAACTATGTGCCCAAGGATTTTATTGTACTTGGTACTATCCACATTCATACCATATCGTACTTATTGCACAACCGCACTCTTATGTGATGAGTGCATATGCCACCCGATTGGTCACGCCACTGGCATCTGTTGTCTGTCCTGAAACTCTGTTTTTCCTTGTATGCGCCGATAGCCTGTACAATGGTCCGCACATACTGAACATGCACAGCACTGCACATCAAAAAGCACAAATTGCTAGGTTTCAAGAGCTCAACACGCGTTTGTGTCGGAGGTCAATAAGATCCCCCTACCGAATACTTTTCCAGAAAAACCTCCCCAAGGTTGTCGATTGAATCCACCAGTAGATGAAGACAATATTCCGCTGAAAACATATCGTGATATCATTATATTGCATAGTGAGGTCACAATAGGTTACGCAAGGACATGCAATGTCATACAGGTCATCCAAGGCCAATGAACTCTGTTGTCGGTAGCGGTGAAGCTCGGCGAACGAATGCGACGTGTGTAACGACCTCTATGCCGTGGAAGTGAAGCTGATGACGTATAATTTCATGTACCAGCGTGCCTATTCTCAGTTGTTACAAATACACTGCCAAATGTCTAGGGGGCTATAAACAATGTTCACGAAAGCTGTACAATCTCCAGTGCATGTAGATATACAACCCATAATTTCGGATCACAGAAAAGTGATGTACTGCCGATCACTCAGGTTAGCACTTTAATCCTTTATTTGGACGGTCTATTAATCTAACTTGAGTTTACCTCAGGTAACGTCTAGAGAAGCCCAAAACGACATTTTTGCTTCTGGGATGCTTTTGTCCAACAGCTGCGCCTATTACGATTAAGTGAGTCAGAGTCGTATTGTGAAAGAAAGCAAAAAAGGTCGTTCTTGTAGGCTACTGGTAGACCAATTACGAACAGTGACCTGACCTGACCCTTGTGGGGGCAAAACATGGTCGGAAAGGATTCCCCATTCTCCACTCTTGTCTCTAAATCCTCGATGTCTGTCTTGACGTGATTACAATGTTTTAATTGCATCTATCAGAGCGAGCTTTTTCTTTTTGTGATCTATGCTGACCCCACATTTAACTTAAGATCAAGCTGCC
This sequence comes from Pollicipes pollicipes, assembly GCF_011947565.3. Lineage (NCBI taxonomy): Eukaryota > Metazoa > Arthropoda > Thecostraca > Pollicipedomorpha > Pollicipedidae > Pollicipes > Pollicipes pollicipes. The sequence continues at coordinate 18,035,358 of NW_023596805.1, read as the reverse complement.
CCCGGGCCGGGCGCGGATGTCTCCGACCCCCATCCGGGCGCGGATGTCTCCGGCCCCCAGCCAGGCGCGGATGTCTCCGGCCCCCAGCCAGGTGCGGATGTCTCCGACCCCCAGCCAGGCGCGGATGTCTCCGGCCCCCAGCCAGGCGCGGATGTCTCCGGCCCCCAGCCAGGCGCGGATGTCTCCGACCCCCAGCCAGGCGCGGATGTCTCCGGCCCCCATCCGGGCGCGGATGTCTCCGACCCCCAGCCAGGCGCGGATGTCTCCGGCCCCCAGCCAGGCGCGGATGTCTCCGACCCCCAGCCAGGCGCGGATGTCTCCGGCCCCCATCCGGGCGCGGATGTCTCCGACCCCCAGCCAGGCGCGGATGTCTCCGGCCCCCATCCGGGCGCGGATGTCTCCGACCCCCAGCCAGGCGCGGATGTCTCCGGCCCCCAGCCAGGCGCGGATGTCTCCGACCCCCATCCGGGGGCGGATGTCTCCGACCCCCATCCGGGGGCGGATGTCTCCGACCCCCAGCCAGGCGCGGATGTCTCCGAACCCCAGCCACGCGCAGGCTAGTCAGACAACATTTATTGTGGATCTTGTCCAGGTAAGCAAGCGCTATACGTAATACGTTCCTACCACCAGCGCGCAGCTAGGATAAAGGAGTCCATGTATTTCACGCCGGCGTCAGACATGCGCCCCCCCCCCCTTTTTCGCTTTTAGCAGACATGTCTGAATCTATGTATAGCACAGCCAATTACAGCCCGAGTGCAACGTCCAGCCCCACATGGGACGATTGTCAGACAAGCCTCCTCCACGCCGGAGGCAAGAAGAAGTACTGTCGCACCAGGCACGAGCTGACACGGGGAGAGGTGAAGAACCAGCCGGTCTCGCCATCTTCATCCTGACCAGTGGAACGTCTCGTACGACGTGGGATGTAGAAGTGTGTGTCTCATGAAAATGGGTGGCACTGGATGGGTAAGGCGTCTGGAATGAAAAGGCTAGCTTCTGTACGGTCTCACGTCTTGCTCGTGTTCGTGCTGTGCTCCTCCATATCGGCGCGACTCCACCTGCCCAGGTGCTGACTGGAGACCACCAAACGGGATTTTCCACGTCGTTTTTTGGCAACGGCAACTTGCCGCCTGTCTGCAACCACCATTATGCCTTCATCTCTAAGGGGATTCAAAACCGGACCGCTGTTGGCCCCCGACCCCAGTGCTTTCTCACGCACAGCGCTGTGCATGCTCACTATGTCCAGATCATTGTACAGGCTACCAACGCTTTCAAGGGAAAAGAAAGGAAAGAGAATGCTATGACAGACAGCAGACATTGTCGGCGTGATAAATCCGGTTTCATAGATACTGGTCACACATTAAGTATGACAGCATAATAAGTATTGTATGGTATGGACATGGATAGTGCCAAGCATGATAAAATCCTCGGGCGCACAGTTAAAGGGCGCAGCTTCAAATAACACAGTTTCGCCATACACTTGGGGCGACTTGGGGATGGTCCCGTCAGTGTTGACCCCTCAGTAGAAGGCCTCGACGCAGACGACCGTCGCAGGCCGACGCTGCGCCTGCTGCACAACCCCAGCGCCATCTGCCCTTCCTCAGCCACCTGTTGGCTAAAGGCAGGCACCGTAAGGGCAGCGTGCTGGTGGTCACCGAAGCAATGCAATCAACAAACAAATATCTCACCAGATCACTTTAACAATGGCTAATCGGTATTTATTAACACACATACGCACACACACACACACACCGGCACGCAGCGCCCTCTGCTCTCCCTCCCCCCCCCCCTTCCACGTGCGCGACGCGCGGCTCGTGTGGCGCTTGGGGAGGGGGGGGGGGGCGCACGCGTGGGACACGTGCGTCCCCCGGACATCGGTTTGTTACCGGCCGGCGGCGGCGGCCAGAAGTAGACCGGTGGGCCGCGCCTCTCAGCGTGAGCGGCGCTCCAGGTGGGAGCAGCGGACTACAGGGCCGGTCGGCGGGCGCCAGGCTCCAGCTGTGACAGTCGGGCGAGTGGGGCCGGCGAGGCTGGTGGGCTGCACAGGAGCCGTGACGTCACGCGGAGTGGAGAGCCGGCTGGCGGGCTTGGGGCGGCCTCTGCAGCCGACAGGACACATAACGGATTGCACTCTTAGTGTCCGGGTCTATCAAGTCAAAGCTCGTTGGAATCCAATCCACCTGCTACTTGGAGCTTGGCATTTTTTTAGCCCGCCCTCCTCCCTCAAAGAAAAACCGCCCCAAATCCGCCCTAATCCATATTCAAGTTTCTACTGCTGTCATCAAAGCTTGGAAAATGCGCTTTTCTAAGCAGATCTATGCAATAGTCTCCTTTAACAAATTCCATACAGGTATGTTGATGGGTGCAAAAATAAACAATTGGTAGGTAAGATTAAACATTCTGACTGGGCCCACAAATAAACTGCCATGCTCTCAATTGGTGACCTTAACCCTTGCCCTGATCCGCCGTTTTTTCATAGCGCTGATCTATGGAGGGGGGGGGGGGGAATAGGTCGATGTGACCTCCCTGGCCTTTTTAAACTAATGAAGATCGACCTCAGCGGAAACACCAGCGAATTAGTACTAGGTTTATGTTGTTAGGTTAACTGGCCCTTTTTCAGGTAACAGGTCAAAGTTGCTAGAAAATCGCGCTTTTTGACTTAACAACATGGTACATACGAGACCATGCCTTTTGACAACACAGATCTTAACACGCATGTTCCTGCTTTGACTATGATTACAGTAATATATGTTCTAATGTGCTTTGAGCATACAATTGTGATACATGTCTCCGTTAATGTTACAGTGTCGGCACGCCACGCGCGTTCCACGGCGTCGCCGGTTACCGCCCGCCGCCCGCGCCGGCCGTTGGTCGCCGCGCAGTGTTCCTCAAACACCTCGGCTGCTGCGAAACCGCGAAAGCTAGAAACATGACGGGTGCCAAAATATGTGCAACGAATGCTCAATAGGTTAATACAAATTTGGCAGTACTTGCGAAACGTGCCAGTGAGGTATTTTGAAAAAAGCTTTAGAGGATCGCAGAAATAATGATTATGTACCTATCATCACGATGCAGGCCTTCTAAGCGACATATTGATGCTTAATGAAAGGACAAATTCCGATCCAGGAATTTCGATCGGCGGGAGCCTCTCTAAAACGGGCATTCATTTCAATCAACGGGCCACTAGCCCTACGTAAAAGCTTAGATTTTGCTCAAAAATCGGTGGCCCCATGGTATGAGATAAAAAAAAACACGCAACATACATACTTGGCTACTTGAGCAATACCAAAATTATCGCCATTTTGCATATCGCAAGCTCTGCCTCACATAAGCCGTGTTTAGTGCGGGCTCATGTAGTCGGTTCTGCAAGACTGCCATGACATCGGAACACTTAGCACCCGTATTGGTTTTATTTTGGTGTGTGTGGTCAGCATTTAGATCACAAGTTCAGTGGAAGGAACACGGTCATTCCATGCTTCTCATTTTTATGTTTTGAAAAAAGCATTTTGCAATGATTGCATCCCGAAAATTATTCCTCACGGACCCAAACTTGATCAATGAGGCGATAGACCGTAAGCACGGCTAGGTTCCACTCAATGATATTCCAAGAAATATCGAAAAGCACATCTCTAAATTTGTGATTAAAAATGTCAAAACTATTTTGAAATGCATAACTATTTTTATCTTACAGTAATGCCATTTGTTAATTCGCCATGTTCTTTCCCAATGAATCATGAAAAACGTAGTACGCATTTTCATACCGACCCATCGAGCGAGAACCGAACCTCGCCTCCCGCAGTCGCGGTCGGCTGCCGTTCCCCAAGCCCCCTTCCTCCATAGAGTCGCGTGTCTGACGCAGTGTGCGGCGGCGCGCAGGGGAAAGTGGACGGGCAGCCCGCTGATACCGAGGACGGCAAGGATGAGATGAATCACGTTTGGGTTCCCTATTCACACTTATTACAAAGGGAGCGACCGTTCCAGTCGCCTGAGTGTGAGAAAGATTATTGAGCGGTGCATCGCTAGACACTGCATTGTAATCGCAAGGCTGACAGCACTGGCGTGTCTAATTACGACCAGAGACCCGAAAAGCTACTTGGAAGTGGTCCAACTGTAGTGCTCCTTTAGAAACCACCACGCTTGCCATCAAATACAACTCACTCGAAGACGTGTCGAGTGTTTTTTTTTATCACGTGTTTTTCACACGTGAGATCTGTGAAAAAGCGATGTGCCCTCATCACGAACAAGGCTATTAATGCAATATAACAAAGTCAGAAGAGGAGCGTCGCAACGGTGAAGAGGTTCAACAACCGACTGTTGCAAACGAAGTTAATTTACTGGTTGCCGTGCTATGTGTGTGGTGACAGCTGCCGTGACCGATTCCCAGTCCGTTTAACAAATGATACTAACAAAGAAAGAAGCTGCAGTCAGCCAGCTCGTCACGAGAAGAGCACATGAGATCAACGGAGAGCGGCAGCAGGGCCGTCGACGGCGGGTGCTCGTCTCCAGCAGCACCAGGACCTCCTCGCCATGCGCAGAGTCAAACCCGCTCTCATTCGAATCCAAATTCGACACTTGGTCAAAATAGCCCGAGAGTTAAAAAAGGAAAAATGTTCTCGTAGCAGCCACAATAGAGAAGCCCTTGTACGTCGTGTCAAAATAGAGGTGGCAAAACATGGACGTGAAACAGTGTTTCTAAAGAGGCCATATCAGCGTATTGACGAATTATTGACGAATTTTTGCACACATTTAAGATGTGAAATATTGCTTGAACATTCATGTTAAAGACGGCAGCAATTTGGTACACCAGAAAGACGTGGTTTTGGCACACCTCTGATAGGTATACGTGCACAGCAACAAAAATGCCGAGTCTTGAAGGCCTTTAACATTGGCCAGCCTCCGTCCCTCGCGGCGTGTTCTCACTGGTTCGTCCGCAACGCAGCGTTTGTGTGCACTGTTACCGCGTTTGCGCGCATCTTCCGAATCCAAAACTGATATCGCAAGCCGCCAATAGTGCACTGACCCAGAATCACCTCATGAAAGGAAGAACGCTTTAACTTCACAAGTAAGAAATGCATGCTGAGGCATTGCAAAGAATGACAGTTAGCTAATATTGACTAACAGCATGTGCACTCAAGTCGTTTCTTGCGGACTTGCCAAATATATCGGACGCCAATGGCGTGGAGTACAACAGGTGTTCCATATAGACTACGAAACATTTCACTATTACAAACTTCTGGGAAATTTTAGAAAACCACTCGGAATTCAAAGAAACCTGGCAAAGCATTAATTCGACGCAAAAACGCAAAGCGCTTACCCGCAAGGCGCATGTGAATATTTGAGGGAGCGAGAGAGTGCATTTTATGCGGCGATCTTTCGGAAAATCACTTTTTTTGGTTCAAGATGCTATCAAGGATTTCGACGGGGTGCAGCGTAAGCAACAGTGTATCCGTTCGTCGCCCACGTGGGAATGAAAGACGGAGAGAGATGGCAGCACAAGGTGTTTTGTATAATAAGCGACCGCACCCCGAACCAGACTCAGACACATGCTCCAGAAGACGGCAAATGAATTGCTGAGACAGGAGAATAGCTCACCCCGGAAAATCCATGACTACGCCGATGGATCAGCTATCCAATATAAACTAAGTATAACTTTCGGAACATGCGCCTTCACCGAAGTGAGTGTGAAATGGGCTGTACCTGCCACTTCTTCGCCACATCCCCTAGAAAATCCCCTGGTGACGGAGTAGGTACAACAGTACAGGCGCACGCCGCGCGAGTCGGTCTTCAAAGGCCGATAGACAGGCAAATCCTTATCCCTAGGGCATGCTCGGCTCCTGGCCCAGCGCCAGATCCGGCCGGCTGGTCTAGGACGATAGTACAATAATGACCAACGTTGTTTTCCCCCTCCCCCTACTGGCCACAACTAGCATTTTAATTTTTTGTCTTTGGTCCCGAAACGGTGCATCATTTTGTGCAGCAGGCTTAGTTGTATCCGTTCCGCTCAGAGTGTATCCAGCTGTCAGCTGCAAGCCAGTCCAGTAAAGTTTCTTCTCTGATGCATTCCGACTAGAGACGCAGCTTTCCAAAAAATATCCACCCGCAGCGCAGCCCGCCCCGCCTAGCTAGTGTCCCGCCTAGCTGGTGAAACTAGTGATCCGGCCCGCAGAAGCCCGCCTATCTAGTGATCAAGCACGCAAAACTCGCTATATGATAATGCTGTTCCACCATTAATCTTCAACTGTCTATTTATAGCAATATGCATTTTATCATCTCACCTTAATTTTGGACTGTTCCATTATGTTGTGCATGAAATGGCATGTTATTTTCATGTAATGCACAGCATTGTTTTGCTTGTACCAGCGACGATGCCCAGAGAGCAGTAATCAAAGTACCTGCGCATTGTTTTGCTGACACCAGCGACGTTGCCCAGAGAACAGTAACCAAAGTGCCTGCGCAACGCGATACATCTTGTAATTAAACTCTTTAATAAGCCTTTGACTGCAACTGAGAGGGAATTAGGTGGAAATGCTTTAGTCTTTCACCAAAATGCTATAAAGATATCACTCTTCTGCCTTATCTTAACAAACCGCAGGCCATGTTTTCTCAAATGGCATGCATCAGCTGATCGTCCTGCATTGACAGTGTGGATAATGCTGGAGGTTTTAGGTTATGGAAAATGTCAGTTCATTACTGAGGCTCGTATGTCATCAGAAGTAAATGTTTCAAGATTTTACCAAAAACAAAACCAAATAGTGATGAACACTTGTCTTAACGACAGCTCACGCCTCGACTAAAGTAACGCCATGGATTTAACCAATGCACTTTTACCATCCTGTGCGACATTGGCGTAACTATAAACTATACGGGAGGGGGACGAGGGGTTGATTGATTAGGTCCGGGTCTGGGGTGATTTTATTATTATTTGATAAAATTTCGAATACAAAGTCATAATTAGGGTCTGGAGGACAAATTTCTTCCAGTTGCCAGCCAGCTAGCCTTTCGTCCCCTTTATGTGACATGCATGCATCATGGGATCATATGGAATCGAATGGCACTGTACGTGACTGAATGGAGCTGGACGCTACGGAACCACACGGACCACACGGAACCGGATCGTACGTGACATGGCGGGACGGGACCGGATGGACCCAGCTGGGACAAGACGGGACCGGACGGGTGCCCTGGTAATCATCCCTCACTCATTTAAGTCTTCAAGAAAATATAAAATGAAGATGCAACGCAATAGTATGTATTAAAACACGCACGCACGCACGCACGCACGCACGCACAAACGCACACACAAATACACACACACACACGCACGCACAGACACACGCACACACACACACACACACACACACACACACGCACGCACGCACGCACGCACGCACGCACGCACGCACGCACGCACACACACACACACACACACACACACACACACACACACACACACACACACACACACACACACACATACACACAACATACACACAGACACACACATGCGCGCGCGCGAAAGCACGCGCGGACGCCGGTTGAAAGTACACTTGTGCGATACCGCCGCAATGTGTGACGCCACCGAGCTACTGCAACCACTGCTAACTTTTTGGACGCTCCGACACTGCGTTAATGGCGCCACGCCGTCTGGCGCCGCGACCACTAGAAGGCCGTCGGCGATACTTCTTGGGGCACTCGGCCCGAACTGCTGAGCCTCGTGACAGGTCCTCGAGACGTGCTCAGTCGTCTGCGTGGACTACTGCACGTCTGGGCAACCAGAGGCACGGGTTCGATTCCCCGTGGTGCCGCCCTTCCTGTCAGGGTGCGAAGCATGCGGCGACATAAGGCCTCAGCAGCTGAGTGCGTCGTCAAGTCCCAGTAGCGATGACGGCAAGACGTACTCAACTTCGCTGCCGCTGGAGTTGAACGTGATTTTCGTGTTCTCAGGTCACGAAAAGGGCAGACCTTGTCCCGGTGGGTGCAGCCCGCACGTCAGCAGTGTGTTGGCCTCAAAAGCCGGTGACCTAGTGGCAGGTCAATGACCAGTGACCTCCGGGAAAAACCCACCCGCTTAGCAAAGTGCAAGCCTGCGCCTTGTCGCACTGAGTGTCGTCCCACGCCGTCGGCATGTCCTGGCCCGATGCTACCGGTCCTGACGGTCACACAGCAAAGCTCGGCTCGGGGGGGGGGGAACCCGCCGAGCTCCTGAAGTTGTACGGGGGCCTGCCTCCGTCAGGGCGCCTGAAGTTGTACGGGGGCCTGCCTCCGTCAGGGCGCCTGAAGTTGTACGGGGGCCTGCCTCCGTCAGGGCGCCTGAAGTTGTACGGGGGCCTGCCTCCGTCAGGGCGCCTGAAGTTGTACGGGGGCCTGCCTCCGTCAGGGCGCCTGAAGTTGTACGGGGGCCTGCCTCCGTCAGGGCGCCTGAAATTGTACGGGGGCCTGCCTCCGTCAGGGCGCCTGAAGTTGTACGGGGGCCTGCCTCCGTCAGGGCGCCTGAAGTTGTACGGGGGCCTGCCCCCGTCAGGGCGCCTGAAGTTGTACGGGGGCCTGCCTCCGTCAGGGCGCCTGAAGTTGTACGGGGGCCTGCCTCCGTCAGGGCGCCTGAAGTTGTACGGGGGCCTGCCTCCGTCAGGGCGCCTGAAGTTGTACGGGGGCCTGCCTCCGTCAGGGCGCCTGAAGTTGTACGGGGGCCTGCCTCCGTCAGGGCGCCTGAAGTTGTGCGGGGGCCTGCCTCCGTCAGGGCGCCTGAGGTTGTGCGGGGGCCTGCCTCCGTCAGGGCGCCTGAGGTTGTACGGGGGCCTGCCTCCGTCAGGGCGCCTGAAGTTGTACGGGGGCCTGCCTCCGTCAGGGCGCCTGAAGTTGTACGGGGGCCTGCCTCCGTCAGGGCTCCTGAAGTTGTACGGGGGCCTGCCCCCGTCAGGGCTCCTGAAGTTGTACGGGGGCCTGCCCCCGTCAGGGCGCCTGAAGTTGTACGGGGGCCTGCCTCCGTCAGGGCGCCTGAAGTTGTACGGGGGCCTGCCTCCGTCAGGGCGCCTGAAGTTGTACGGGGGCCTGCCTCCGTCAGGGCTCCTGAAGTTGTACGGGGGCCTGCCTCCGTCAGGGCGCCTGAAGTTGTACGGGGGCCTGCCCCCGTCAGGGCCCCGCTCCTCTGCAGCCCGCCCACCCGGCAACAGGCTGGCCACACAAACTATGTGGGGAGGGGGAGTGCTGCAAAGGTGTTCTTAGAACCCCTCTAGCCGGGCATTATTGCACACGCGCCGTGATGAAGTGCATAACTCGTAATGATTACAAGTCGGGCCGCAGGCCGAGCAAGGTGTGACGTCAATGAGTCAGAACCCCAATAGCTCCAGCATCCCAAACCGGCCCGGACCGGCCTGGTTAGTCGCGCTCTTGACGGTATTAGTTTGAATTTTGACTACGCGATGTTCCGGGAACAATGCCGGGTGATAAATGGAGACAGCAGTTGCACGACATAGCCAATATACGCTTTATGTTTTACGCAATCTTGGACGATGCCGATTTTATTGGTTTACTCGGAAGTGGCCCGTGTCAGCCGTTTCAGAACCTGTATGGAATAAAACACGTTATAGCCTAAACCGAGGGAGATTCAGCAACGCTGACAATCTCCTACGACGTATTGCCCTTCATTCGGCAACCCAGTAAGGTATATTTTAATACAAGCTATAACAAACGTTTCTTTTAGCAGGTCACGAAGTTTGATCGCTAGTAACACATCTCCGCTGTCTCACTATGTCATTATTGTAGCTTTCAACAGTTTTTCTCGTCTTATACGCAACATAGAAATTTACAATCACACAAAGGTTAGTGTTCAATGTTTGGATTCGATATCCTGAATATTGATCATGCAATATAACACTACGTGTGGCGTTACTGCTTAAGTATGTCGCTTCAATTGTTCCATCCATTAAAACAACTTACTTCATATTACAACAGCATCTCAGATTTGAGGTGACATGCAGCACTCACATTTTGCACCGTGATTACCCTTTGTTTACAGCTATGATTGCAATTTTATGAAAGCTGCTTAACCAATGAAACTACAACATAGGACGTCAATCAGCATTATTGGTACGCGCATGTGTTCTGTTTGCAAACCTCTTTTTAAAAGAGTAAAAGTTCTGTTTGTACCTCATCTGGTCTTTTTTTCTCTGCACCTCACTGTTAAGATCCTTGCTGCAGTTCAGTGTGAATGCCAACGAACAAGGCGCAAGCGGTCGCCTTCGTCCATCATTGCCTTCGTCCATCGTGCGGAAAGCTGTGGCCGTCTGCAGAGGGCAGCTTAGGCAGCCTGTAGCGCTCCTTCTCAACAGTTACTAGGAGTAACTGGGAGCTTCTCCTGGGGCTTAGCGCAGCTAAACAAGGCGAACCCAGTGCTCGTGTCCTTGACAAGCCACTTGCAAATGTAGGATATGTCCTTTGGAGAGAGCAACAGCCATGTGCGAGGGGTAGACCAGTTCCACCACGGTTCGGAAAGACCCCCAAAGACTTTAACATCGTCCAAGTCCTGGCTGGATGGATCCCTCCACGTTCTTGTGAACTTCAATTTGTTTTTCTTTCCTGGACTCCTTCGACTCAAAATCCATATTGACATTGCCTGACTCTAGCGAAGCAGCCTCTCTCTTAGTGAAAAGGCTGTAGAAAAGCTTACAGAGCGCGCCAAGTGGTCTGCTCGGTATCCGATGGCCTGGTCCGGTCTCCTCAGAGCATCCCATCATTTTAAAGAACTCTTTGGTTTAAAAGTCATGCAAAGTCGGGGACTGTTATACCGACTGTCTCAAAAACTTATGCATCACCATCATGAGCGTGTTAGTCTTTTCAATAGCGCTGATCCTCGAGAGAGAGAGAGAGAGAGAGAGAGAGAGAGAGAGAGAGAGAGAGAGAGAGAGAGAGAGAGAGAGAGAGAGAGAGAGAGAGAGAGAGAGAGAGAGAGAGAGAGAGAGAGAGAGAGAGAGAGAGAGAGAGAGAGAGAGAGAGAGAGAGAGAGAGAGAGAGAGAGAGAGAGAGAGAGAGAGAGAGAGAGAGAGAGAGAGAGAGAGAGAGAGAGAGGAGAGAGAGAGAGAGAGAGAGAGAGAGAGAGAGAGAGAGAGAGAGAGAGAGAGAGAGAGAGAGAGAGGAGAGAGAGAGAGAGAGAGAGAGAGAGAGAGAGAGAGAGAGAGAGAGAGAGAGAGAGAGAGGAGAGAGAGAGAGAGAGAGGAGAGAGAGAGAGAGAGAGAGAGAGAGAGAGGAAGAGAGAGAGAGAGAGAGAGAGAGAGAGAGAGAGGAGAGAGAGAGGAGAGAGAGAGAGAGAGAAGAGAGAGAGAGAGAGTAAGAGAGAGAGAAGAGAGGAGAGAGAGAGAGAGAGAGAGAGAGGAGAGAGAGAGAGAGAGAGGAGAGAGAGAGAGAGAGAGAGGAGATGAGAGAGAGGGGAGAGAGAGAAGAGAGAGAGGGAGAGAGGAATTAATCAACTGCTTTCAATTGGTCAGGTTCATCCTTTATGCTTTGATCGAGGTGATCCAGGAGAGACTCTATAAGCCCGGTGGCAAACCAGACAGGCCAAAAATAATTCCTCCGAATTGAAGGCATTGCTCCTATGGATAAGACAGTACAGCAAGCCTGATTCTTCGCAGAATAACCAGGAGAAATTATAGATAAATGCAGTGATATTTCGGCTACACGCCTTTAACGAAACGAATATGAGTAACTTTGATAACGGCAGGTAGTCGAACTATCACTGCATCTATCTCTCTTCTCACCTGAGGAATAAGGAATAAGGCTGACAGTACTGCACTACGAGTACTACGAGGAATAAGGCTAGCAGTACCGTCTTATCTATATACATAATGCCGCTCGCAAATGGACTTAACAGGTTACAAAAGATTACTCCCTTCACAAAAAGACAGATAACGTTGATCTTCTTTTCATACACTTAGCCTGGTGAAAGGCAGGCTATGTATCGCCTTAACGACCAATCGAACCAGTCCGGACTCTTAACCCGCGCCCGGCCAGGGGCCTGACTTTCATCTACGGTTTTTCCAGCACAGGTGAAGAACGAACGCTCGCAGCAGCTAAACAAAAATAAGTGCCTCTTTATTGCTAAATTTGGCATCCTCTTTGCAAATCTGAAGTTTTCATCCGACAAAATATAACCTAGACAGGTCAAGGTCAATCTTTGAAAAATTCGCCCACACATAACTTGTTCCGGGTTCTTTCTTGTCATAACTTGTTGTAGTAACAGATAATGATAGTACCTACAGTTCGTATCTTTCAAATTGTTGAAAAAGGCGTGTTCAGTGGCCTGAGGTCGGGTCAGTTTTTGATATTCTTTCGCACATAATATAAACTTGCACTATTTTTGTGTAGTTTGTGTTTGTATATGAGGAAAAGAATACTAACGTACATGCAAAGCCATCGTATGACGATAGGGCACATGACCTCGGCCCAGGTCATGGCCTACCTCTATGAGTATCTTCTGCAAAACACATGCTTAACTCAAAATATGCCATTGCGCAGGGCGATTTTGGACGCAGAATTGGAATATTCTACTGAAAACATGCTGTGGCAGCATTCTAATGCATACCGAGGTAAAAGTATGTTATGCGTGGACATGCAACGTCACATGAGATCATCCAGGGTCAATGACCTATGTTGCCGGAGGGGCTAGATGAGCGTGTGCGACGCGTGCAACCACTTCCTCACCGTGTTTGTGAAGCTAATTACATATATTTCATGTGCCAACGTACCTGTTCTCAGATTGTGCTAAATGCAATTCCAAACGTCGAATGAAATTCGAAGCTCAAGTCGAAATAAAAAACGAGCTGTGACTTGCTGCCTTGTGAATGCCCCTTTGCGTCAGAATGAACACTGCATGATTTCAGAGGTGTTTCCCACGGGCTCAATAATAATAATCACTATTATGTATTTCCAATGACCTGAGCAAAGAGCAACTTTTCTATGGAATAAAAATATAAAAATAATATGATATATTAATAATATAATAGGATAATAATATGATAATAATGAAAAATATAATATGTTAGTAATATAATAAAAATATAATACAAGGAGAATAGGGTTCATATCTCACTCGTTTGAGATATAGTGAACACCGACGAGACGCTAAAAACCAAACAAGAAACACCATTTTCGGTGACGATGTTTTTGGCAAAACACGCCCAGGCTGAAATCGAGAGAGGAATGCACCCCATACCTCTTTTAGCAATCGCTCTTTGCTTAATCCCCTGAATGTTGGTGCTCGGTAAAAACCGTGGCATGCTGTTTCAAAAAACCCTGAAAAATCGAGTAGTATCATTGGCAGGCAATTTTGAATTCACTTGTGTTGTTGCTTCGATAAAGGCATGTTGCCGAAACATCAACCCAACGACATCTCCATTTTCCTGTTTTTTTTTCTCTCCGAGGAATAAGGCTAGTACTACTGCCTTATCTATTACACGGATTCATTTGCAGTCGTATTATAAACTGTATAAACTGTCTTCTGCATTGGCGGACTCGGCGGAGGAGACACGATTTTAGCCCCATTAACTGCTAGACGCAAGTGCCTATCATTTTGCGACAGACAGGCGAGTAAGCACATGGAAGTCTTAAAGAGCACGTGCAACCCCCTCCTCTTACCGGATTAAATTACTATCCCCTTCACCTCCATCGGTGCAATACTTGGGGCAAAATCACCAGCAACTATGATAACAAATAAAAAAGTAAAATGCGTAAAAAATGTGTTTAAGCTGATCGCATGACTTCCGTAGCCTTTGCCACCGCTAGTCAGCACTTCTTTAAATGTGAACATGACCCATGCTAAACTTTCACACCTAAAATATCACTCGTGTGACGGTAAGAGAGCCCGGCAGCTCGAGATAGAAACTTTACCAGCACGTCACGAGACTCAAGTGCGTGCCATCCCCGTCGCCCGCGTAACAATCCGATTACGCGTCTGCGTGGTACTCAAAGGTCAGTTTGAATTTATATGCCAGCTTAAAGGTTAAGCCCAGTTTAACATTGCAGATGATACAGATGACGTTTCCAACAAATTTGGCGCCTAGGCCGTAGTCAAGGCCACGTAAGTAAAGCGCTTACCGAGAGCGTGTAAGCGCGACCAACGGCGGCCGGTTACGTATGCAGAAGGCAAAGCGATGTAAGGAGGCATTTGTTCAATGGGAGGGCGGCTGGTGACAGCGTGGATGTCGCAAAAGCGACTCAAAGGTTTGAGTGAACGAAACCGACGTCCAAGCAACAGGGTGCCGCCTGCATGAATCGTCTCTCATTGTAAGCGTGTTCTAGATCTGCCCAGCCTTTCTCGATTTCGCCCGGCCATAAACCGCGGTCCCGCGACGGAGCTTCTAACGCAAGTCTTGCGTTCTTCCAACTTCCACCATATGAGTTCTAATGATTCCTACTTCTCCGCGACAAGTATTGCTTCATTGACGTCATTTCTATGCGACACCACTTGCGCATAAACATCCTCGTGACGCTAATTCTTGTGTAAGGACTCAGGGTATAGTTTTTATTCAGCTGGGGGGATTTCAGCCGACCCCAGCTTGGGCTTCAGCCCCCCCCCCCCCAACTTTGGGAAGAAAGTGCGCAAATTTCGAGAGGAAACCTACTCGCTGGCATATTTTTAGGGCATGTTAGAATATTTTTCACCACTCAGCCACCTCCCCCCCAACTCATGTTGCGGAACTACGCCCATGCAATGTCTTGCAAAAACTTCCATCGTGCAAACGTTCTAACGCAAAACTGATGCGCATTATAAACCCTTCACGCCACCAAATTCCACACGACAAAACATCCAACGCAAAAACTTCTACGCAACGTTACTTCCAATGCAAGATCCTCCAACGCATAAAGGCCTACAAAACAAACCTTTCAATGCGTAAACATAAACTCATATACGATACCTCAGACGTGTACTCATTCTCAGACACACCAACTTATGAAACAATCTCAACCGTGAGCATTATTTCCTATTAGATCACCGGCTGTGTTGTCATTAAAACCACGTGTGCGGCTGTTCGCTACCTGAAATTCCTGATCTTTAATTCAGGGAAATTAAATAGTTGCGTCGTTTTCGAATCCAACTGCTTAAGCGTTAGATGCTACCAAATCTTTCTTTTTTGCTCATGCTGGATTAAAAGTGGAAGCTATTTATATTTGTAGTCGTGCATTGCACAGCTACACGAAGTCATATTCACGCAATCAAAAACAACGTTCTCCGTGCATTTTGAAACAATGGGTAACCTTATATCCGTTCTTTGTTTTCAACGTTCTTATAGGGTTACCATAAATGCTTTATTAGAAAGCGCATCGTTTTAGTCACAATGCGTAACGCCCCGCGTGCGCCGTGAGTGCCTTAGACACACACACACCTTAGACACACACCTTAGACATTTTTTACCGCCTCATATGCACAAAACGTGCTGCGAGAGTTCGGTGCATGCTTGTCGCCCATCATCCGGCACCCCGCCATGACTGCTGGCGCTTTAACGTCTCATTTTCACACTGGGCACCTGCCATGGGTCTTGATGGTCGCATAAGCTGCCCTTAAATCTGACCAAATTTTCATTTCAGGTGTGCATTGGTCGTCTTTACTTAAGTATGAATGAATGGGTGGCATGTTCCTAACGTTAATTTCCTGACGCTGTGTAAAGTCCGTTGGACCCTTTCAATTAATACAAGAGAGCATAAGTACGCAATTGCATTGCTGGTATCCAATTTGTGCATGGTTTATGCAAATGAGAGCATAACAGATAGAATGCAAATCAACAAGTACGTACCCAATGCCAAAGCCCTAGCTGGGTACGAGGAGTACCCAACTCACTTTTCGTGAGAGTTGTCTTCGGTCCGTGGTTACAGGGACAACATGCTCATTCTTTAGAAGGCATTTATTTTGGAGGAAAGTGAGTAGATAAATAATTTTGAAGATTCAAGAATCTTTATTCCAGCAGTCACCTAGATATGGACCAGTTGCGGCAGCATACTTAATTTGGAGGTGGTCTTAAGCTCCTAAATTTTGATGACTGACTGTGAAAATAGAACATATAAAGTTGCCTTAGAGTTAACCTTTTCAGTTCTTCAGACAGGAGTTCAGAGCGTAATATTTATCCTATCAAAATCAATAATTCACAATTGGCAACACGTTAGATGAGCCATAATTCATTCAGGTTTCAATAGCCTAAAGGCATAAGCGCATTATCTAACCTTTAGACCTCAGGCTAAGTGCAACATACCTATGCGTACCACTTCAGAGTTCCAGTAGCACCCAGTTCACAAGCGCAAGACCAAGCTCATATAGTACGACCTCTAAATGACTAGAACGCCCATCTCACCTCGCATGCAACACTTCAGGTGTGTATCCATCTTCGGATACACCAACTGATAAGCAATCTCAGTCACGACCATCATTCCTGATAGGCTATCCGGTTGCGCTGTCATTAAATCAGTGAGCTGGAATCGCTTTTGAACTAGGGTGGGAGTGAAAAATTGCATTGCAAAAAGACCGTGCGGGAGTGAAAAATTTAATTTACAAAAGATGGAACTCATGAGGTAGTGACCGCTGCTTCAGCAAACAAAGACATCTCTTTCAAGTTGGCATGGATGTAATACCATAAACCTAACAAAACTGTTTTGCGTTTTAACATCTTAGGCCATTTAAGTGAAACAGAATGCATTGCAGCATAGCAATTTCATGACAGTGTAATAGGCATAACAAACTATGTAACACCAATAATTTGGTGCCACTCTCTGAACTTTCCTTCCACGGCATTTTTAACACAAAAAAGCAAAATAATTCAACAACAAAATAACAACAGCAAATTCAACAAGAATAAAGCACTCAAACAGAAAAATATTGGACTCCTACATATCAGCCAATCACCAAGTATAACAATGGACAAACCTCTGGCTCCTGTTAAGATGGGGTGAGGGAAAACAAACGTGTTGTCAGTGTTTCTTACAAAATGCCAATGCTTATTTCCATAAAAGTAGCCTAACTTTATCTTACCTAAAGAGGACTTACTTGATCTCATCCTGTCTAACCTGTTTATTATCACAGCAGCAGTTGCGAATTACTGAATCTTGCACAATTCCTATTACCACTTGCCACGCACTTAACCAACTTAACCTAACTTTAAATATCCCATATGTTGAACATCATCTAAACTCACCTATCTCTTGACAGCAGCACTTCTGATAAAGATATGATAAAGCTCATTTTTGGCTGGTTTCAACTTGCATTTTCATTCAGGTCATTTATGTATCCTTGTTGACATGAGACAAAGTTGACAACACACAAATCAAAACACTTGAAATCACTTTGACCAACTTATTCTGATTGTCATAGTCAGCAACTGTCAAGAGCAATAATGGGTATGGTCCACAATACAATTCCTCTACTCCAAAAGTAACATAACTTTCAGATGATCACGCCAGTTTTGCTGCTTGCCTTTTCAGCTGCAGCAAAGGTATCTATTTAGGCTTGTTCATTCATATTTAATGACAAGGTTTGAGATGTTGCCTTCACATTTTAAATGGGATGGTCTGACTATTTGCTAAACACTGATATTTTCCTGATATCATAATTGCTATGCAGCTTGCATATATAGAATACAGTCATTTGCCAGTCATCAAAACATGACAACTATGGAAAAATATGGTTAAAGTAGCCATGGGGACCACTTCACGAAATTTTGGGCAAATAATCAGGAAAAAGGAACAAAATATGCCCACTATATGCCTTGCGGCATCATAATTTGTCTTATGACAAAACTCGATGGACAAAAACAGGAAATGGCTTACTCTGGTTACAAATCATGTGTTGAAAGACATGGTCACCCCACTCACCTCCAAACATAAATATCAATCATGCCCACCAGCCTAAGATATTAAAATGCGATACAAGTAAGAGGTGTGCATGATCAACATTTCCAGGGGGCAGAATTTCGCCATCAAACACTTCTGTACTAGCTGCGTCAGGTCTGTACCAAAGCTCTGTATGACAACATAAGGATAGCCTTGCCAGGTAGCCTGGTGAGCTAGACACTCGAAATGCCTAGATTTATCATTATAGAGCATCGCCATGAACCAAAATACGGCTAACCCAGAGTTTAACAGGGCAAAAATGGCGGCAAAAAAAGTCCCGTGCTTCAAATTGTCTCCCTCATTCCTGGTAGATTGTTCACTTTTGGGTGCATATCAAACATGTCTGGGAGAATGACGAATTAATCCAATTTTTGTATAAAATGCGTGCAAGTTTACAGTTCGAACATCTTGCAGAGAAACTGGTCAACATTTTAAACAACAGATGGTACCTCTAAAGGCAATGGGTGCAAAGGAAAGAAGAATAAAGTGGCATCACACTTGCATGATACCAGGAAATACAAAGGTAGGTGAATGAATATAAAGACTGATACTTTTTTGGAGAACAATTGTAATCAGCTGATTTGACTTAAAATCTGCTAACATGAGCGCTCAAATGGTGATATTTATCTTAAACATTTCATTTAGTAAGACATTTCCTGAATTTTCACTCCTGCATTTCGGGAGTGGTGCAATGTAGCGGCCAAGTTTCTTTGGGTAAGAGAAATACGTGGAGTAAAATTCTCTACCAGGCCTTGCTGATGTTCGCACCAGGCTCTGCTTTCGTAGTGTAGGTGATGAGACCAAAAAAAATTGGGGATGCGTGAAAACCTTGTACTTGGGCACACAGCCTGCCGATTGTGATGCATTTTTGTTAACAAACCAAACTTGATGCGTGCAAGCAGCTGGAGTCGCTGGGGTTCATGGGCTTGAATGTACCTGGCGCCCTTGCTCTGTGCATACATAGACATGGTTCCGATCAAGGTGAGGCAGGACATAGCCATAGGTGTCCAGATTCTGTGTAGCCTTGTTTATGCTTGGTGGTTTCAAATGAGCTCGGTTTTGGATGACATCTGAAAACCTCAGAAAGGGATGTAAGGGTTTGGCCTGTGCGATTAGACAATGTCAGGTAGGAGTGAAAATTCACATAAAATATGGAGCAAAGGAGTGGAAAATTCCTCCCCATAGGGTGTTTCTTTACACCCAAAAGTCGGCAACTCTAGGACACTGCATTAAATCCACGTGTGCGAATGTCCACTGCCTGCGCTACCTGCTTCTTAATTCAGGGAAATGAGAGAGTTGCGTCGCTTTCGAATCCAATTGCTTAACACGCGATCGAGTGGAGGACAATTTAACCCCCTGATATTTTTCGAAATGACTTCCGAACAGTGCGGCATGGCCGCGCCGAATTTTGCACATCTGTGGAAAATTCATTAGCGGATCGTTTGGTACATAAATTTAGATGTATTGTGTAAGTTCGTTGACCTGCAGCGGGTCAAAGTCAGGCCATGGATTCAGCGAAGTCAATTTCTAGGGAACCATTCAACCTGGTGTAACAGCGGAGTGTTACACAAAACCGTGCAGCTCTGAGACGCTTTCTTATGCATCACAATACTTGAATGAACAAATTTAATTGGCCTAGGGTCAGTTATGAAGGTCAGACCAAGGTTAAAACCAACCAAACCAGAGAGAGAGAGAGAGAGAGAGAGAGAGAGAGAGAGAGAGAGAGAGAGAGAGAAGAGAGAGAGAGAGAGAGAGAGAGAGAGAGAGAGAGAGAGAGAGAGAGAGGAGAGAGAGAGAGAGAGAGAGAGAGAGAGAGAGAGAGAGAGAGAGGAGAAGAGAGAGGAGAGAGAGAGAGAGAGAGGAGAGAGAGAAGAGAGAGAGAGAGAGAGAGAGAGAAGGAGAGAGAGAGAGAGAGAAGAGAGAGAGAGAGGAGAGAGAGAGAGAGAGAGAGAGAGAGAGAGAGAGAGAGAGAAGAGGAGAGAGAGAGAGAGAGAGGAGAGAGAGAGAGGAGAGAGAAGAGAGAGAGAGAGGAGAGAGAGAGAGAGAGAGAGAGAGAGAGAGAGAGAGAGAGAGAGAGAGAGAGAGAGGAGAGAGAGAGAGAGAGAGAGAGAAGCGAGAGAGAGAGAGAGAGAGAGAGAGAGAGAGAGAGAGGAGAGAGGAGAAGAGAGAGAGTAGAGAGAGGAGAGAGATGAGAGAGAGAGAGAGAGAGAGAGAGAGAGAGAGAAAGGCGTACTATGACAAACGTGACTTCTGATTATCTACTCATGTAACACGCAGGTAAGCACTTACACTTGTAAGCACTTGTAAGAACAGAGTTACCTTTTAACACGCTCGGGTGGTGGTAACTTGACCTCCATAATTTTCTGGAATTATTTTCGAACGGCGCCATGTGGTCGCACCAAATTTTGCTTAGCTGTAGGCAATTAAACGGCGGATCGTTTGCCATAAAAAACGAATACGTGCCTCGTAACGTCGCTGGCCCTCAGCTAGTGAAGATCAGGCCATAGATTAAGCGAAGGCCAAGGAAATCGACCAAGTTGATGCAACAACGGGGTGTTAGATGAGCCACTCATCTCTGAGAAAGTCTCTTAGGCAACGCAACACATGAATGAAGAAAGTTAATTTAAGTGGTGCCAGGTATAAAGGTTAAACCTAAGGCCAACACTAACCCATTTAATTACTTCAGTGAAACTGTACGGGTAGTTTGTGGAGTTGGTGTTGAATTTAATCATAACAGGGACCACCTTACAATCTCTCATGGCTATTCTGGATGTGCGAATAGGTCACTGGCCTAAAATGACTCAGGGTAGTCTTTTGTTTACGAAACATACTGCCAAGCTTTATCTCTGACGCTTATTCAAATGTAAAAATCAAAGCAGTATTGTATGATTTTGGTCACCATAACATCCAAAACGATTAACAAGGTCATCGAACTTGAATGAGCGCCATTGACCTTTGGCTTAGAACAGGTGACTTGGTTCAAGGTGGATTCATGAGATGGTCTTTGATGATGATGATGAGATGGTCTGGAGTTTGGCTTTGTTTGGTTTTATTTGACCTGAAGGTCATGAGCTAGGGACCTGAATTTCTGACACCAGTTTTGAAATGCAGGCGTATACACTCTGCGAATTAATTGTCTCTAGCTATCTTAGTTTCTGAGATCTCAGCGGGTCAAATTGACCCCCCCCCCCCGTGTTAGCACCCACCCGAGCAAAGGGTATTCAACGGGCCACCTGCGTGCGTGCTAACATGCATTAAATGTCCTTCCGAATTTTGTGGTAAGTGTGGAGAAAGGTTTACATCTCGACTGCATGCAATGCTATCTATGTTTATGAGGGAGGTAACATATAGTACAATGTTCGCAGTCATGCGTCACGGTAAATGTCTGCAGCGTGTCACCTGTTGCGTGCACAACGGTTGTGTCTGCGTGCTCCGTAGATGGCATTCGAACAGGGAACATAGATGGTGCAACGACAAGGACCACCGGCAAGTAGCGGCCGCCTCGCTGCGCGGCCGATAGTGTAGTCAAGCGAACCCTTTTGCTTCGGGGTCAGGTGACGTGGCGAGTGGCGCGAGGTTTGACGTGCGCCGCTGGAAGCCGCCTGCTTCGTCAACGACGATAGTAGGAGCGACTTGGGCAAGAGAGCTGTATTTACTTAGTGTACTATCTTGTGTGTGCATTTACTTAAGTCAAAATGCTTTGCTGATAATTTAGTATTCGGTGCATTAATTGAGTACAAGTGATATATGACGATGACTTTGCTGTCACTTCTAGATGTGCTGTGTTCTGGTTACGTATGCCAGCGTGCTTACTTCACTGGATGACAATGTTGTGTTTGTTTCAGAAACAAGAACAAAAATGGCATGTATGTAAGAAAAATACAAACGTCTCGAAGTCCTTTTTCCGCCGTCGGCGACATCACCATTTTGGGCGTCTTTTCCCGAGATCGCTTCTCTTGATGATGGGAGCATGTCTCTATATCCTGGATTTTTTATACCCTGGTCATGGTGACCAGAATCATACAAGGCTGCTCAGGATTTTTTTCCAAACCGTAAACACAGCTCCTCCCACCTGTCTGCAAGGACTTCATTTTACCATTGTTGCTAGAAACCGTTGGTGACATTTGTCATGCCCAGAATTAATGTTGAGCGCCCGCTTCTATGCTCATTTAATTTTTGGGGCCTGGTGGCCAATGACTCCGGGATGAACAGCGGTCGCAGAGTATCCAAGCATGGGTTGAACATATTTGATGTAGATTTGAACCATGTGATCTTGTGACGGACGAAATCTAGTCATTACGTGAGGCCCGCATAAAGCCTTAGAACCCTTTTTAACAAGCTCACGGACATACGCCTGCCATGTCGTATCGCTGGATAATGTTACTCCTAATAACTAAGTGCTTCTAACAACTGGTAAGCTGATCACATTCATTACGACGTCCGGGAGTATCAGGGCTTTCCGGTGGTAAAAACATGCGTGACATGGTACTTCTCAGTATTAAGCACCATTGCATTTAAAGCTGCTCATCCACATACTCCGTCAATCTTGTCTTGTAGCTGACTGCGCTCCTCTATCGATGCTTCGCATCTTGTGTGATCGTCTACATCCTTCAAGCGATGTTCTGTCTCAGAAGCGGCACCGTCAATGATAGCTAAGAAAGTATTCGGTTCAACCGGGATACCCGAATGGGTGCTGCAAGTTATTGATGCTGAATCACTAATCGTTCCATCCGGCATCTTTACCCCCTGCTTTCGGTCCCGAAGAAATGAGGCTTGGCACTTTGCATAGCCAACGCTAAGTCCCATGCTAGGCATATTCTGTCTTACCGTTGTATGGTCGGTGAGGTCGAGTCCCTTCTTGAAATCCTACAGAAATTCAGAAAAGAGCTTGTCTGGGTTATCTAACTCATAGAGTAAAAACAGCGAGCTGTTCCAAACGTTTGCCAAATGTAGATGTAAGGCTCACAGGCCGCAGATGTGGCGACTTCAGCGTCGCTTTTTTTGGGAGCTGGGATAATGGTTGCCCCCTTCCAAGCCGATGGGACCTGGCTCTTCGAAGTGGTCGAGAAAATATATGGTTGAGAGGTGGTGCTAATATGACACAAGACATCTTCAGCAGCTGCACTGGTAGTTCACCAGCGCGTACAGTTATGCTCTCACGGATGTGTAATGCTTTGAGGATCCTTGCCATGACTGTGGATCAAAAGAAATGTCCTCTGTTAACAAAACAAAAATACGGCATTTGTTCAGTGCGAAGTGATCCATATGTTGTACACACTTCTGTGAATAATCTTTTGACAATCTCATCTTTGATGCTATGATCTGCAGCTTCAGGTAATTCCAGGCACCAAGGAGCGAGCTTTCGATTACTTAAACCTTTTGTCACGTACTAAGCGTACGAACTCGTCTGAACTAAGACCCATTTCCCTCACGAACAATTTTTTCATGCCTCGCTTGTACCATCTGGTTTTTGTAGCCTGAATCTCTTGTAGAGCATTTCTCAATTTCTTTAGTTCACCAAATTGGTGACGGCTATGCATCCTGTTTCGATCGATGATGAGATTCTCAGGTAGCCCTGTCATCCAAGGGGCTCATTAATTTTGCGCTGGAGCGTAATTTCAGGAAAACATCCCTCATTAGCCATCTGGGGATTGCCCTCAATGATCTCAGCAGCGTTGCCAATGTCTTCCGTGTCGGTGACATCTTGACAGTCCTGACAACAAATCCATCAAACAAACTGTCTAATAAATGAGACTCTAAGAAGCCTTACGAAGCGAATTTGGCCAGACTCTTTTTCTGATGATCCACACTACATTGCTGTGATATGCCGTTCCCAGCGCCGGGAGACTTAATGGTTTCTTTGGAGAATCAAGGTCAGGTAATATTTTATGAAGAATCGTTGTCGGGCTCTGCTTTTATTTGTCGGAGGTATTTATTGTTTCTTCGTTCTTCATAGATATTGAGCACCCTCTGAACGTAGATTATGGATCAAAATACTGTCCAAATTTGTAATGACATGGTTAGTTTATGTTCGCCTTAAAATGTTTTGCGTTCAATCGGGATCACCGATGCAATTTATGTAACATGGGGTTTAACATGCGAGCTCGCCAATCTTAGCAACAGCCCCGATGCCTGGCGTTGCGTTTTCCAGAGGCCTCGCGGCGTCGGCCTCGCGGGTGTGACACTAAGCGATGGCCAATGGGCGAGCGGAAAAGCTGACACATGTTCAGTGAGATGGCTGGTGCACTAGGTAAATCGGCACGCATGTTTATCGTGGTGCAAAAGCAAGCTAAACGCAACTTAAAATGGAAAAAGTGAGAGAGCCAGTTAGTTGCTGGCCCGCACTTTGAAAAAAGAGGGCCACTGTCTCCCCGGCTCCCCTCCTGTTCCTACACCTATGTCTCAGCATCCACTTCGTTGCCGCAGCAAACATGCCAGATCCACATAAGGCGCCTAGTTGTTGGATTGTTTTGTCTGATTTTGAGAGTCTCCGTGTTGTTTTCTTGGCTCTAAGAGATCGCTGTTGAACCGTCTCATGATCGCTCTAAGGTCGGTTATATCAGTACGTCCATTGTCGAGCATGTCTGCTTCTTTCTCTATTTTGTGCTTGTTTAAACACGACAGTCATTTCAGGTACTTGCATTGTCTGGCGCGATGTTCATTTCACCTTGGGGTTTTATTCGCTTTCTTTAGCAAGTCAATTTGATTGCACAAATTGGAGCTCCCAGAGTAATCTGATGGGGGCTTAGATAATGTCTCTTAATTCAAATATTAATGTAAAAAGAGCCACAACGACAACGTCATGAGTGCTCTGCAGAACAAATAAAATGTAAGACTCTCGATTCAAACGTTGGTCTGGACTCAAGCCAGGAAGGTTAGCTTACCTTATCTCTTATGGCTTTGTATCAGCCTTCCTCAGGAAGGCTGATACACAAGGACAGCACTGAATAATGGTTAAAATCGCTTCAATCTGGATAGTACTAGTGCTAGAATACAATTACGGGAATCGAAAACAACACAAACGTGAATTGTTCACACGCGGTCGGGTGGGTACCAATTTTATCCTCCCTAAGGCTTTCCCAAACGATTTCTGAACGGCACGTCGTAGCCCCACCACATTTTGTGTACCTATACGCAATTAAATAGCGGATCGTGTGGCATCAAAAAATAACATGTACTTTGTAAGGTCGCTAACCTACGGCAGGTCAAAGTCAGCCCATGGATGCAATGAAGGTGATTTTTTAGGGAATCATGCAATCTGATGCAACAACGGAGTGTTGGACGAAGCCACACATATCTGAGATAGTTTCTCATGTAACAAAACAATGGAATGAACAAATTCCCTTGACCCAGGGTCAGCTGTAAGGGTTAAACAAGAGTCAAAATCAGCCTGTTTTATTACTCTAGAGCCCGCTGTGCGGGGGTAGTTTCTGGCGCTCATTTCCAATTTATGGATAAGAGAAACCGCATCAGACATATTCCAGGTACTGTTTGAAGGTCAGGACAGGTCTTTTATTTAACATGGCTCAGGTCACCATTTTGTTTTTTAGGAACATACTGCCTAGAGTAATCTTTGACGCTTATTCAAATACAAAACTAAAAACAATCTTGTACGATTCAGGTCACCATGACCTGCAAAAGATAAAAAATGCTACTGATCATGCACCAGTGACCTTTTGTTTACAACGGGTACAAATCTAGGTTTTGGGAGGCTCTGGCATCTAGGTTCTGGGAGCACTTTGGACACCAATCTAGAGTTTGAAGCTGTGTGAACTTACCAGACCCGAGGGTCATAACCTAGGACCCACAAATTTTGACCTTAGTAGATTCACATACAGGCCAAGACACCCTGTGAATCTGGTGTCTTCAGATCTTTTAATTTCTGATCTTTCAGTGGGGTTAAACTGCCCCCTCCACACCCGAGGGAAGGATATTCAAACGGCCACCGGGACACATGTTAAAGCTGAAGGCGAAAATGCAGGAGCTCCACAAACAATGACCGTCTCAGTCAGGTGACTTGAATTACCCAAATTAGTTAAAGGAGGACCGGCAGCCCACCTTCAAGGAGCAGCCTGTGCTGTAGGTTGCCAAACGCTGCTGGAAATGAATGAATGAAATAATGAATGTCAGCGTTAATTAAGGAATGTGTCGCATTCGCTGACTGGATAAAGCGCTATCACTCGTCTGACAAGCTCACAGGCGGACAAGTGCTAATACACTATTTAGTGTCATTACTTATACGTGACATTCATTCTACCGCAAGGACTTCACTGCTCGGAATGCAGCAGCACTAGGGACACGAATTTGGTGTCAAAACTCGCGCAATGAAT
This sequence comes from Pollicipes pollicipes, assembly GCF_011947565.3. NCBI lineage: Eukaryota > Metazoa > Arthropoda > Thecostraca > Pollicipedomorpha > Pollicipedidae > Pollicipes > Pollicipes pollicipes. The sequence continues at coordinate 18,009,166 of NW_023596805.1, read as the reverse complement.
GCCTCACAGGCTACCGAACATTTGAGTGCGATTACACAGCGTGAGATACCCTCAGAAAGCCTTAGGGTAAGGGCGCATCTACCCATCCCTGTCGCGGCAAGGATTAAACTCAGGGGCGCAGCCAGGATTTGATTCAGGAAGGGGGGAGGGGAGCTCAGTGAGTAAGCATCACGCCGATTTGTTACATTCCGTCGAGAGTCGTGAACGGAGCCATCTACAACAACAAAATATAATTCGTGGCTAAGGTACGGGGGTGACCTCTTGGCTGCGCGTATTTAAGCTGGTTTGAAAGATGGGTTGACATAGCCCGCCTGGAGCCATGCAAACTACTTTGTAGCTTAAGAACAGGTAGCACGGTTTTTCGGTCACTTACAGCTTTTTTACAGCTAAGTTAAGAAATACGTCGTTCAGGTCGGAGGTTGCGCTGCTTTTGGAGCTAACTGATGAAATACCAAACCTATCCTTGTCAAAACAGAGGCTTAACCTACATCAATCGCAATCTCTCTGTTAGTGGTTATATAGTGCATTGGTCAAGGACGGGCTTCATTTCATTTTCCAGCTGATGCTGTGGAGTGACTGAGGACCAAACTGTTTGGCATGCAAATATACATCATGTAAGAAAACACACTCTTGCCTTCCCGGCCTGCCACGGGTGGGGGGGGGGGGGGGAGAAGGAACCGTTCCATTGCCGCCCTCCCCACTGTTGCACCGCCAATGCAAGCATAGGCATAGGAACGCTTCAAAAGGGGGGGGGGGCAACCTCAGGGCGTACTTCAGGAACTTTTTTGGAAAGTGAGCGTGAGCCAGATGACTGGCGAGGGGGGGATGGGGGCGTGAAAATGGAGGTTGTTATAGCTCTTTATTCAAATGTCATGGTTACTATGCTAGATATGCATCTAGAGCTGTTTATCACTGGTGCACAACCTGGCCTATTCGACTCATCTGTCATTTGGCAAATAAAGCTGTCCAGCTTTCTTAGATTATTCGTCCATTTTAACATTATCTTTCCTGGGGAGGCAAAATTCATGAGCGGGAAGGTATTTTGGGTCATTAAGGAAGCATCTGCCTCCACAGTGTAGATGCCAAAATATGGCTTGGATATAGGCTGGTGAGAATTTTGAAAATGGATCGATGGCTCACAGTGCGACAAATTTTTCATGTGCGTTTATTTCGCTGGCTGCTTTTCGACAGATAAAACTTCTCGCAGGATTTTAAGTGGAAGCGAATTCGAGAGCTTGAAACTGCTAGAAACAATGTGACAAAAGCCTTAAAACTAGATATTGTTTTTAAAGATTAAACCACCTAACAAGGGCCATTTGTCATATGTTCCTTATCTGGGCCTGCTCCTATCCGCCGTCGGTGGCCACTGCCCTGGCCCGGATGTCTCCCGCATGACTAACTGCGAACTGATCGTATGGCTGCTTTGTTGCATACTTTGGGACCAACGTTATTACTGCATGGTGTATGAAACACGTGTTGGACACCTGCAACAGCATGTTTTTCCGAATTATCTTCCCTCACACCACACCATCGCAGAAAAATAGTCTGCGGGAAGCTGTCTGCCTTAGGTATGAACTGGCCCAACGGACACCTCATTGCCCATCAATAAACGTATACGATTTGATTTGCTTTTGGGTGTAGGCGGGGGGGGGGGGGTAGCCAGAACCTTACCAAGGAGGAACACAAGGTTGACAAAAGACCATCTTATGGTGACCCCCCCCCCCCAAAAAAAAAATCCCCGGATATTGCTTACGTGTCAACAAGTGACACAGCTTTCTTCATTTTATTGTTATTTTTACCTTGTACTCAGAACAGAAACCAGGAACTACCGTCAGCTCAATTCTGTTTGCATTTTGAGGTCAATCAATCAATCAATAAACTGCAGAAATCAGGCTTTGAACGACTGCATGAAATAAATCAACGGCGCTCTTAACCTACAATACTTAGTTGACTTTCTAAACCCATAGAATTCAGAAGCTTTGTCAATTTCTTATCTCGGTTCTACAGACATTGAGGACATCGCGAAAACAGATTGCAGATCGATATGTTTGATCCAAATTTGAAGATGAAAACTGGATTGTAGATCGAGTGGTGAACAATGTATATTAACATGGCCAAGCCGCGTTTGTCCGATAATGTTCACTACTCAGAATCGATTAGTGATGCAATTTATGTCACGTGTTTTTTAACATGCACACTCGCAAATCTCAGCAACAAAAACCTCGACACCAGGCGTTGCAGTCTCCTTAGTCCGCGGAGCTTTAGCCCAGTAGCTAATATGTAGTCGTGGCTAACCGTTGGACGAAAATGATAACGCTTCTGAAATCATTACCTTTAAACACTTTAATCGACTAGTAATACAAGTTTTGTGGCGTAATTTTGAGCACGCACACTCGAAAATTTTAGAAACGCTAGCCTCGAACCCAGGCATTTGAAGTGTCCGTAGGCCGCGCAGCGTCGGCCTAACAGCTGATATCAAATTGTCGCCAACGGCTGGACGAAAATGACGATGCTTGTGAAAAAAGCATCCTTGGACGATTGATGACATCAGATCTTGCATTTAGAAGGCAGCCTGAGCGCATATTTCACGTGGGCGATATTTAGACTGATAACAGCGGATTGGCCCCTAAAGCACTGCGAAGTGGGGCTGGAATCTGGTGGTTGAACTGGAATAGCAGAGGTAAAATATTTATTTTTTTCGTGTTTTCGCAGCTATTTATCTGTTCAGAAGACAGATTAACACGGCGCCCGCCGTCTGGTGGCACTTGCAGTGACCGAAACTTTTCGGTTTTACGGAAGTTGCAACCCAGACCATCATTGTCCTTGGTCTCGTGGTTGCGGGCGGGCATGTTCAAGCCTTTTGACGTAATTTGTTTCAATAACACATTCTGAAAAAATGAACGTTCTCAGGCGAATATGGCATAACCTTGCTCGTTTTTTAAAAATTCATTTCGACCCGTGCTATTCAACAGTAATGAAAGCCTCACTCTACTCAACAATAATGAGACCCCTTATTTCCTTCCGAGCAAGGGACTCTTGAGCAGAACACCAAGGGTACATTGTCGTTTTCGGCCAAGGGCTGAGGGGCCATTCCGTCCAGTAGCGAAGTGTCTTCTGGCTATCATTCTGGTGGCACGGGACTGGACCTCCTGGTCGATCCGGAGGCCATTATAAGGATATAACATAGCACATTGCTCCCATCCATGACACGGGAGGCCATCTGACCCACGCAGTTAGCCCCGGATCAGCACAGGAACCCTCATTGACGCAACAACATCCCTGATCACCGCAGGTAGTCCGATATTTGTCACATAGACTCCAGTTTTGTGTTTTCTGTGTTCTTCAGAGATATTGAGTTCTCCTTGACTGTAGATTGTAGATGCAATGGGGTTTCTAATTTGTATTAACATGGCTAACCCATGCTCGTCTTAAAATGTTCAAGATCCTGTCACAGCTAATGACTAATAAGAAAACACGTAATATGGTGCTGAACATGCGTGCTCGCAAGTCATAGCAATAACGGCCTCGACCCCCGGCGTTGCAGTCTCCAGGCCGTGCGGCGTCGGCCTTGCGGCTGTAACATTAAGCGATGGCCAATGAGCAAACAAAAAAGATGACGCATGTTACTGGAGATGGCTAGTGAACTAGGCAAATCGGCATGCATGTTTAATGCTGTGGAAAAGAAAGCTAACTGCAGCCTTAATCTGAAAAGTGGGAGTGGCAGTTAACGTTGCAGGCTCCACCACCTTGAAAAGTGGGGGGGGGGGGGCATGGCCCCCCCGCCCCCTCCCTGTTCTTACGCCTATTACTGCAAGCAAATACCTAACCCAAACGAAATAGTCTGCAAGCTGTCGGAAAAATGTCAATGAGATGTTTGGGTTGGCTTGAACATGCCAGATATGTGGCAATTTCTTGGTCCACATCTGGGGCATCATGTTATCTGGAAAGACTTATTTCCACATACGCTTTTTCAATAGACTTCGGCGATGGGTCACTGTGACATTTAAAAGCGAAAGCGATGCTGCCGCTGCAGGCTTCTTGTCAGTCAGAAACGACAGAGGAGGACTTCTCCCCTCGAATGGCAGTGGCTGGCCCGCAGCAATCCCGTAGTCTCTCAAATGTGTGAAAGTTGCCCAAGTAGTGACTTTCCCCGGCCGCATCCAACAAGGTCGTATCAGAAACTGTCAGTTTGCAGGCCATGACCAGATTTTTATTAACAACAATGCCTCATGTATGTTGTTAAGTTTTGTACCTTCACTTGAATGATGAACCAGAAAAATATTACAGAGAACTTATCTTTGGTCGACGTGATCTGCGGGAGGTAACAAGTTGAGCTTTTACTATTTCAGGTAGCGATCTCATTGACAGTAAACAAATGTTTTCTGGTTGGTTGCCATATCGCTCTCACTGACATGCTAAGATGTTAGAAGGCACTAACTTACCGGATCAAACAATATACCTATTCTCGTGCGACAGATGTGATGCTGACATCAGATGATAGTGCAGTCAGTCCTTTTCAAATCTTCATTAACAGTGGTGACAATTGTGAATGACCATGCCAACCTCACTTATAGGTTAAAAAGTGATTAAGCTTATCCTTTTTTAGAATGTCAACATGCCCACTAATTTCAAAATATCACTGTGAAACTGGAGCAGTGAAGATTATGGACTTTGCTATATCAACGCCAAGATACACACCAAAGATTCTGATGATGCACTGCTCAAGAACAATATAAACGGTTTCAAACTGCATTTCTTCGTATCATGAAAGAACATGAGACATACGTACCAAAACCTGGTGGCAAATTTAAGATTTTCTCAAGATGAGAAATCGCAACTATCGAATCTAAACCAGAGTTCCTACGCACAGTCATGTAAGTACGTCTTATCGTCACGATTACTGTCCCGGGGAACTTCGACGTGTAATTCAATCATGCCATGCAAACTGTGTCGGATGCTCCGCTCTATCGCTGGCTGGCGCCGCCCATGTGGACCGATCACCAACCGTGTCCGAGGGTGCAGGCTCCACCTCCCCGTCCTTCCTTCTCACGCGGCCCGTCCTGGCCAGTAACTGCCAACAGCTCAGCAGCGGCGATTACCCAATGTCAAGGGAGCGCTGCGACGGGCTGGTCCGGCCGGGCGGCGCCCGCTCCTGCCTGGAAACACTCGCAGACCGGTCACTGCGCGGTCGGTGTCTGTGCCCAGGCTCAGACACCAGACACCAGACACCAGACCGCGCCAAGCTGAAGAGGACGGAACAGGCTGCCTGGCCGTAGGCCTCTCATTACGCCCGGTGCTCTTGGGCGCGCCATCACGTCGGGTGTCTTGTTCTACAAGTGAAAGTACATCCGTAAGCACTTCATCCGAATTCTTCTTGGTGACTCACTCAGTGCCATCAGCATGACCGGAGGAGGACGCGGCAGAAGACGTGGTATGGTAATGCAGGTAAGAAACAAGACCGTGGACTGACAAACAGGACTTTCAACAAAGCAGAAGACGTGGTGTGGTAATGCAGGTGAGAAACAAGACCGTGGACTTACAAACAGGACTTTCAACAAAGTTAAGCAAGCAAAGAATCTGAGTAGGCCTACCCACCTAGAATTTCGTTGTCCCTCACAGGCAGGTAGTGCTCCGGACAAAGAGTCTGGAGCCATGTTCATAAGCCACGTCCCGCATTTCTTCAAACCTCGCTGCCCACCCTGGCCCCCACCCCCGTGTTTACGCACTGGCCTCGATGGGCGCGTTGAGTGGTGAGGTCCTAGGCTATAAACCATTCTAAACTCTCACGATGACGAGGGGTGCTGTTACGAACGAATGTTACGGAACATTTAACATCCTGTAACATTCGTGGTCTTGCGCACACGGTCCAGCTGTAGGTATGTTGGTGCTTCCTAAATCGTCAGGCAGTAAATTAAGTGCAAGAAAAGCCGGCGTATTGAAAATGACCTAAGAGCGATTGTGATTTTTCGAAAGCAGAAGAGCGACAAAAACACAGCGTCTTATCTCTACCACCTCAGAGACGTTAGTAACCAAGACGAGCATTGTGTGACGCATCACGCCAAGTACTTTCATAGTGTCTGAGAGCCTGTCAGTGGTCCCGATATGACGGGAGTCAAATATCTGCCGACTGAACTGAAGGCCGCGATTCGATGTTGTTGAAGTGGGCGTTTGCGGTCTGAAGTTGAAATGAATTCGCACGGCGCAAAAACTGAAGCGTCTTGAGTCTCATGTAGGCGCGTATGTAATAAAGCGATTGTTTATATATATATATATATATATATATATATATATATATATATTGTGTAATCTAAGTAAAAAGTCCCATCAACAGTGGCGGAGGGGAGTACCTGCACACGATACTAGACTGCCATCTGGATGTCACAGGCCATGCCACTGATGAAAAGTGGAAATATCCGGTGCAACAATAGGTAAATGCGTCATGCTTTGCGCCCCTGGAAAGGTCACGTACTCTGCCACCACCATTGCCTGTGATCGGTCGCTCCAAACAGCTGCAAAACCGGCCTGGTACACTGCCATACTATCAAACCTTCATGAGGAGGATGCCATCTTGGACGCTTTCAAGCACTTTGCGCAGATGTAACGCCGTTATTACGGTAGCAAACCAATACCAGCGTTTCCAGTCACTTGTCACACAACGTCAGGCGACGCGTTCTCGCCCGAATGAGCTGCTCTTTACGCATATTAAAAATCGGACAAAGACGTGACGTTTGCAGAGATTGGTAGCAGCTGTTTGCACAACGTTTTCTCGGCAATCCCAGATCGGGCCGACAGACGACTGATTAGACTGCACGTGCAGCGCACGCTCCGGTCACCAAACTTAAGGCGGCCTTGCGCATGCAGTCTTCCAGCCCGCTGGAGAAAAAACTCCATCCAGAAGAGATGGCTTTATTACATCTTGATATCTATAACAAGGTTTTGATAACATTGATAACAATCATTACAAGAGATGTATGGATGTAGAAGCACGTGTCCGGAAGCGCGAAAGCGTCAGTAGAAAAAGGTTATCAAAACCAAACACGCTAGTGTTGTTCAGGGTCATCATGGCTGAAGAGAGCTTCCGGAGGGTTCCGGCTGGTAGGGGATTTTACAGGTTAGTAAGCCCATAGGTACCTCTATGCAATGGGTTACGAGCTAGGCTAGCCCCTATATCTGGAAGTTCCTGGGCAGACATTCACACCGGGCGGATGACCGAAGGAGGGCGCAATCCAAGAATGTTGGAGAGGAGGGTGCTAGGAGGGTGCGACCATGGGTGATGGTGGGGCAGTCGCAGACCCTGGTGGCTCGCCACCACGACCGAGACAGCGACCGTTGCCCTCACAGACGCGGCTGCAAGGCCGTCTTCTGGCGGGAGCCGATGGCGTGTGGCCCTGCGCGTGCGCGGACAAATTCGTGACGCATTTTAAGCCGGTTGTCAGGCACCGCCCGATGCAGAAGCCGCGCAGGGCGGCGACCGCCTGCCAGCACGCGATAAGCATCATAAGACATCATAAGGTCACGCTCCGTGACCACGCTCTCCACGTGCCAGGTAACACCCGCCTCTGACCCGCTCCCGTCACCGGCGCTAGAAAATCGGCAACAGGGCACGGACGGTGTCACCAACTTGGTCTTCAAACGACAAGCAGATCTAGAGGCTTCTTAAACAGATGTGAGGGGCATTGTGTCTCTGGTCCTGCGTAATAAATTTTCCTCGCGTTTGCTCATTACGTTAAAACAAAACGCTGAGTCTTAGATGACTGAATAAGCCCTCTCTTGGCCTGGTGGGGACTTCAGCCTTTGCAATCGGGCATCCTCCTGGTCAGGCGAGGCTTTCATGGCTGCGTCCGGCTCATTGGTTCAATGGCATCACCAGACCGGACATGCGCTGTAGAAACACAACATATTACTTTATCTAGTAATATCAAGAGCTTTGGACCAAACCCAGCCACCTTAACTTTGCGGCTCTCATCCCGGCGGAGGCGGAAAGGGGAATGCACACATGCCCTCGGAGACGAACCTGCCGCCGACGTGAAGAAGAGCACACAGTTGTTGGAATCTGGACGGTTGGCAATCGGGCATGTAACAGGACAAATGTTCGGTCGGGATAATCACGAGGCAAGGATCGCTTGCCCCATCGCAGTGAGGTGGGCTATTTTCAGCATACCCCGCGGAACAAGGAACAGGGACCGGGAGTATCGGTGAGATCACGTGGTGTTCGGGGTCCAGGTCCCCAGACCCCGGTTCACCAAAGATATGGTGGGTGCCCGAGGCTAACGTGGAACTATAACCAGAGTGTAAACGCGAAGTCCGTAACTCCGCAGCGATGCAGAGAGCGTCCGGGCCACTCTGACGGTCAGGGTGCGCAAATACCGCACAGTACTACAAATGAAACCTTACGAAGCGTTGTTGCCGTTTTTCTCGTCCCTTTAATGGGCGTGCCAGAACAGAGTTGATTGTCCTTACTTATGTGATGCTGACTAGGCTCTGGGCGTTTTCACGAAAGTTCAGCTCTCAGTCAGCCGAATGCTTTCAGCATCTTACAACGCTTGTAAATTAGCATACATTTCCGTGTACATGCGAATATGCACGTAATTAACGTCACATTTGTTGTTATACCTCTTCAATGCCACCAACTGGCTTGAGCTGGTGACTCCTAGTGACTGTGACTACTAGCTCATGTAGTGACTCCTAGTGAACTAGTGTAGTAACTTGAGCCTAGTAACTTGAGCTAAGACGACATGCAATGCTTCCTTTTTTCATTTCTTTCCCCACCCCATACTTCATTCACGCTGCGCATATTCCTGAATGCTTTGCAAGGTCGTCTCCAAATCTTGCGTGTGACCTTTGTAAAAGCGTCCATCGTGTTGTGCTCGTCCCTGATTTGTGTCTCTGTTGCCGACAGGTCATTACGGCCTTCTCGATTTCGATGACGCACTTCAACATGTCGGCGTCGATGGCCTTCAGCGGCGTCTTCACGGAGCAGCTAACCTCGGAAGGCGCCGACCCGGTGCTGCCCACCTCGCAGGTCTCATGGATCGTGTCCACCTTCACCATTGGCACCATGGTGGGCTTCATCGCGTCCAGCTACGTCAACCCGCTGCTGGGCATGGTCCGCGTGATGCAAGTCTTCTCGCCACTGGTGGTGGCCGGGTGGCTGCTGATGGCGTTCGGTGACAGCTTCTGGGTCATCCTGGCTGGCCGGATGCTGGTCGGTGTTTCTATCGGTGTCTGTCGCGGGCTCTCGGTCACCCACGTTGGCGAGATCTCGTCCGTAAGCGTACGTGGCTACCTGACCACCTTGCTCATCGTGAGCGGCTGCTTGGGCATCACGTGTACCTTTATCTTCGGGTGGCTGCTGGGTTGGCGTTACACGTGTCTGGTTATTGGCATTGCGCCAATGACACTACAGTTCCTGACATCCCTGATGCTTCCGCGTTCGGCGAGGTGGCTCATCTCCAAGGGACACTCGCTGGAGGAGGCGAAACGCTCGATGCGCTTCTACCACGGTCAGGACTATAACGTCGACAAGCAGATTGAAGCAATTCAGCAGTCGCTCGGTGAGGCGCACAAGCACGACGCAACACCGTTACAGGTGCTGTTCCAGCTTAAGCACCGGCACAACCTCATACCGTTTTCCTTGATCCTTGCCCTGTACGTCTTCTTTGTGTTCTCCGGTGCGTTCACGGCCACCGCCTTCGCGCCAGTTGTCTTCAAAGACGTGGGAGGCTTCACAAACCCCTACCTTGGCTCCATATTCGTGGGAATCGCGCGCACAATCACCACCATCTTGTTCAGTGTCATCATGGAGCGCTTTGAAAGAAAGACGCTGCTGAAGATAAACGGCGTGCTCGGGGCGGTAGCCTGTCTCGTCTGCGGCTGCTACTTCTACTACAGCGAACAGCTGATCGACTACGGCTGGATCGCCCTCGTCGCCATCCTCGTCATCGTCTGCTCCATGTCCGCCGGCATCAGTCCCCTGATGAGCGTCTTGTTATCGGAGCTTCTGCCCAACACCATCCGTGCCGAGCTCAGTGGCGTGTGCATGCTCTTCTACGGCACGGCCAACTTCACCATGGTGTTTTCGTTCCCACTGGCCGTCTCCAGCCTAGGTATGTACGGAGTGTTCTGGTTTTTCACGGCCATGCACGTGCTTATGTTTTTATTTGCGACTTTCTGTCTGCCAAACACGAAAGGGAAATCCATAGAGCAAATTCAAAAACTGTTCGTGGAGAGTACCGTCAACGCTGCAAGTGAACCGGCGCAACTTCAAGTGAACGGAACAAGAGGAAGCTACCGTCATGAAGCATTTGACTCCAGGTGTTACGACGGTCCGGCGGCACATTACAAGCCTGACTTAGATGCGTGAAATAATTGTATAACACTGGCGCAGGCCTGCTTCTCTGCAGCTCTTTAATGCTTTAATACATAGACCAGAAGCCAAATGACTTTAGTACCTGAAGCTTTCTGTCCTGAACAGACATGCGCCTGCGTCCAGAAACCTCCTCCCAAATGGATTCCGAATCCTCTTGTGTCTGAGCGCGAGGCTCCAGGTCCACTGATCAGCTTACACAAGCCCATGTCCATGGATTTTTAGCTCAAGACCGATTTAAAATCAAGTCCGTGTATGAACACTAAGGTAAAGTTTGAGTGTCATTTTCCTACCTCAATCTTTGTTTTGCTGGATAAAGATGCGGAACGATGTTTCCCATGCGATCGTGAGGGGTGAAGGTAGTCACCGGCAAACACGGCAACGGGCTTAACGTGCACGTAGCCAGGCAGGTGGGTCGATCGCAGCCATCTCTATCACATCAGGTTTTGGCATTTCAGAGATCGCTAGATCTCGATGTGGCAGTTTCAAAGCTGCCAAAAGCCGACGACCATTTCAGACAAACAATAACCGTTTTGCGGATTTTAGCTTGACACACACACACATGTATGTATATATATATATATATATATATATATATATATATATATATATTATATATATATGCATTTATGTATATATGCAAATTTGTATATATCTATTTGCACACACACATGCATACATATATGTATATATGCATATGTATATATATATATATATATATATATATATATATATATATATATCAGACAAAAGTGTCTCAACATGTCAATTTTGAATGGTGATGCGATTATTTCACATGATTGTAGCAGCCTTGAGTTTACCCCTCGCAGCAAGTATTCCTAGCCAACTTTACACCCCGACCTTAGCAAAAAATAAGCTTTGGTATCCCTTGGTCTTCGAGGCGGAATGTAAAACATATTAGCAGAGAATGCCATGAACGCGCCCCTTTGTGTACTGGGAGAAGAAGGTGCTGGTGTCAAATAAGTCTAGCCAACACGCCCGTACCTCATCGAGAGCGTGATTACCGCAACCGTGGAGAAACAGTACGCACTCCGCACAACTTTACTAAGGAAGACGGGGGCTTGTGGTGCATGGTCCAATATGTGCCGTCCCAAAACAGAGACAGGACAGTGATAACCCACAATGATGCATTCGCACCAAGATCACCAACGCCCATTCCGAGCTAAATCCGACAGGACGGTGGCAAGAGAGCTGGAGCGGCGAGAGGTTCAGGAGCTCCCCACTCCCTTTCCCTACGCAGGTTGACCCAAAGAGAAAGACAGTCATTCATGGGATTCACTTAGAGTCGGTGTTGGAGGAAGTCATTTCGTCTAGGGGACCACATCTGTTGGTACAGCCGGCAGTGTGGAGGTGTGCCCAGGTTGACGGTCGGCCGCGCTGACATCGGCGAAACTCATTAATGAAGTCATATTTGTCCATCACGTATACCCAGCCGGTGTCCTTAATTTCTTCCTAATAAAAAGAGCTTCAGGGTTTTTTGACGCAGCTGTCGCAGTCCGTGTGCCGTGTTTTGTGGAGGAAGGAGGGATCTTACTTGTAGAGAAGTGTCGCGTTTATTATGCATCAATTAATATGTGAACGAGAACATCAGTACCAGTCAAGCACACTGTAACGGTCGCTTATCTCAACGCTGTGACATAACAACGTCGATGGCGACCGCACCACGTCCGCAGCTCTGCGGCGCTCCTCAACGTGTGATATTTGTTTCCGGCTTGGCCACTAGGGTACGGATTGGAGATGCAACTTTCAGCCAGCAAAGCCGCCCGCTTCTGATCCGCAAGAATTCGCGGGCTTTTGGCTGGATTATGGGCAGTCGTGCCGGGCTTTGCGGGACAAAAATTTGAACAGGTGAAATTGTGCATCCACTATTCCTTAATCTTTAAATCTATTCTAAAAGCAGATTGTGCTGCCAAACACAAAACACTGATGACATAAACACATTTGTATTTTTACAGCAGGAGCACCAGTCACCGATAACCCATGGCAGGCATGGCACAATAGTGAACCAGGCTGCGCAAATTAAACAGCAAACATGTCACTGACAATTTCAAGAATGACCAAAATGTAGAAAAACTAAGCCTGATGTCACTGAGCAGCAGTTCGGTGGGCCCTTAATATAAATACAGCTACACAGTGCACTTGGCTGTTATTGTGAGGGCGTGATACCTCAACCTTTCTTGATTAGCCCAAAAACCGTGCCTCACAAATCACAGTCGATATCCATGACCAGCGAAACGTATGGGAGACTGTGAGGCTATCATTGTCCTTCTTTTACTTACTTGTCAATACAGCCAGCAGTTACTGGCGCATCAAATGCTCAACAGCTGTCGCAACTGAAAACGGAGGTGGCAGTGTTTGTTTCTGTCCGTATGAAGAAGACGCAATTTCTGACCACGACTACATGGCCCCCACACATACGGTTCGCCCTTACTACAATTGCTACAGTTTTATACGTGTTTTTTCACGAAGGCTTTGTTTTGTCTGACTTGCTCATTTTTATAATATTTATATCTGTATGCATTTATGTGTGAAAAAATCATCTCAGCGTATGGAGTCAATGAACCATTCCATAGAAATCAAAAATTGCAGTCTGCAGTCTATGTGAACTGTTAAAAATGTCCTGGAAATCATTCTTGCAACTTTGGCTGTTTTCATTGAAGCTTTTCTGCACCATTCAACAATATGCCACGGTTTTTATGATGTTGCTAAATGTCAATGGTGTCACCAGAGCGGCAAATATTCGTAAGCAAAATGTTTTTGCTTTCCTTGCATTCACGCCGCGTCACACGAGCGACACGGCGTTGATTGTGGGATGGGAAGTGGATACTGGTAGCCCGCGCCCGGCGTGGGGAGGGGGAGGGGCTGAGACAACCGCGCCCGGCCGGTGGGTTATTGACTTCTTTCCTGGAATCTCCAACTTCCAGACGCTAAATGACAAAAACAAAGGTATCATTTTCAAGTTCTCGCCAAATAGTACGGAATGCATACCAAATTGTTGACCTCAGGTCAAATGAGAGGTCACCAGAGACCACGAAAAGTAAAAAAACAACGGTTGCTCCTATGGATGCAGCTAAAACTTTAACACGTCAAAACGTTTGTTGAGACCACGTAAATAAACATAAAGACTTTGGGGAATTCATTTCGACCATTTTTGTTCCCCACATAGGTCAGATTAGGTCACCACCCAAAATTGGTCCAGCAGCAGCCTACAACAACAATACTTCTCTTCACAATGTGCCCTACAAAGGTCAGATTAGGTCACCACCTAAAGTTGGTCCAGCAGCAGCCTACATCAACGATACTTCTCACTACTTCTCTCAACGACTAAGTGCATTTTATTAGGCGCAGCTGTGGGGAAAAACATGCCAGACACAGTAATGCCATTTTATGGTGACCTATATCTCGTCTGAGGTCAACTTAGGTCAAATTTATAAAACATCCAAATAAAAGCATTAGATGCTAATCGGGTCTATGTGACCAGCTCAATACTATGCCGTGATCAGAAATAATGTATCAGACATCTACAAGTACTCGAGATCGCATGGCTGTTAACTACATTATGTGCAGCCCCTTCGACACTTGACAATGTTTTTGTAACAAGCTGAGAACAGGAACGGTGGTACTTGAAACTATACTTCAGCAGTTTCACAAACACGATAGCTAGGTGGTTACACGCATCACACTCGTTCATCTAGGCTCCTCGTTACTGGCAACATAGGCCATTGACCTTTGATATCTTCATATGAACTTACATGACATATTTTGACCTAAATAATGCATTATTATTTATCTCAACACATTCTAAGTGGAGTATTCAAATTATGCGGCCAAAATTACCTAAAAACTGCATATTTTGAGCTCGGCATGTCTTTTGCAGAAGGTACCCACAGAGACAGGCCATGACCGGGGAAAGGGTCATATGCCTGTGGTCATATGATCGTTATGCATATAAGTTAGCACTCTTCTCCTCACATAAATTTCCAAAACTGCACATGAAAACGTACAAGCCTGTAATACTTACGTAAAATAGCAACAATTGACCTGCTTTCAGTTGAATGACCTCGAATTTCCCAAAAAATCTGAAATTTGCAAGCTGTAGGTACTATCAAGTTCTACTACCGTCCAAGTTTTAACGACGCCAAATTACCCACTGAAGCGACGTGTGATCGAAGTTTTTAGATGTTGACCTCTTTGACCTGACCTAGTTCACTGATATTAGTTGAGCAAAGCCTCAACTTTGCAAAATGATGCCAGATCAATAGATGTACGGACACTGAAATTCTCACGCCGCTCCCAGCATTCGTTTTTGACCTGTGCTCGAAGCACCGTAGCGGGGAAGTGAACTCCTCTGGCCAGGCGTGGAGTAAGAGCGAAATGTGAAGCGTTTCAAAGCTACCGTGTGTTTTTATCTGTTGTGTGTTGCATAATGTACTCGCTTAAAAACAGCAAACATTGTACGGTAGGCTGGCTGTTTCTTCAATGAGAAATACTATATTGACACTTTCCATTAATTGAAACATCCAGTATTTTTTACTCCGTCGGTGAAAAGCTATCTGTTGACGCATGCAATTTTAAAGGAAATGATCTGTGATCCATCCAAATTTAATTTCCACCCTCCTCCTTTTCATTTCTAGTCAAAAACTGCTATGACGTTGTTTAATATCTACCTTGGTGCATCATAAGCTTCATTATGCAGGCACTTTGATTACTGCTCTCTAAGCAATATGGCTGGTGATGCCCTCACCATGCTACTCATTGGATGGCGCTTACATGCCATTTGAAGCACACTGGGAAAGCATAGGTCTAGATTTGAGGTAAAATGATAAGATGTACATTGCAATAACTTTGTACCTGCGGGTTAATGACGGATCAGCATCGCACCATAGCTGGCTTTTGCGGGCGTGATCACTAGTCAGGCGGGACGGGCTGGGTTTTGCGCTGATATTTTGGGGAAAGCTGCGCCCCTAGTACGAGTATTGCCGACGTCAGAAGACATCACAGCACCGACCCAACATTCCGAGGGGAGGACGAGGGATTCCCTCATTCGGTTAAGGTTTCGTCGGACCCAACGTCTCTGAGTATGTTTTTCATGGGACTAAATGTACCGCAACACCGCTGGTGATGTAAGATCGGTGGTGTGTAAGTATTTACTTAACAGTTACGATATGTTGCACAGAAGACGACTGACAGAGCATTTGATTGATGCCGAAAAGACACAGCTTATTGTGAACAAGCGCAGGTTTGCCTCTGGAGCACGACTAGCATTATGCATGTGATCACGCGTGGGTGAAAAGTCCCTACATTGCCCGTATTGCGTACATCAATAAGGTGTTTGTCAAGTGCTTATAGAGCGAGAAGTCCGTGAACTGTGCAAAAGGGAACCCGATCTGTTTCTCGTCTTTTCAAGAGTTCACGTCGCAGATAATTGCATCTTATTTGAGCTACTGGCAATATTTATTATGCGCAATTAAATTGCATTGCGCCCACAAAAAAGAGAACATATGACCGTGTCTCTTCTGAAGTGGATCACCGGTGGGGCGTTGGTGACGCTCGTGCTGCGTACGATTCTACGTGGTGCCACGCGCAATATTGGGAAGCGCATGCAGTAAGATATTATAGGCCCATTTAGTGATGATAACCAGTGTGAGATCATGACCTACCTATGGGCGAGTAATAAATAGGGCTTTGAAGCAGCAATGTGAGAGCACTTTGTGCATGCAATGGACATTGGCGGCCTGCGGGCGCTTAGACTAGGAAAATGCATCTTACGCGGCCTGCAAGAGCGATCGTGAATCAGCTTCCATGCGATTTAACGAGTGGCAAAATCAGTCAAACCCGATCTTCTAACGAGTGACAAAATCAGTCAAACCCGATCTTTTAGTGAGTGGCAAAATCGGTCAAACCCGATCTTCTAGCAGGTGACAAAGTCGGTCAAATTCGATCTTGGGATAAACATAGCGCTAACACAGAAATGAAGTTTGGCAGTGAGGATGCCTTACAAGATGATCAGAGCCAACAGTTTGTGAAGTTATACAGCTTGTATCAGTCAAAATCGGCATTTTTACAGTTAAGGCTAGAAGGGCGCGCTTCGCGTGATCGTAAGAGTTGCCCATAGCTGCCTCATGCAGTTCGTTCCCACAAACAGCTAAGATACAAGAAGGGTGATGTACGGCATAAAATCTGATCATCTCTGGCATGACACGGCCTGATAATTCGTTCGGAAAAGCGTTATGCTGGCAATGCCAAGATTGTCATGCCCAATCAGGCGCATCATCGTTGATTTTCGTCCCTGTACCAGAAAACCACTGTGTTCGCGAAATACTGCCAAGCACGTCGATCTTTGTCCCGAGTTATTTTTCCAAACCATGCTAGCACGACTCAAAAGGACAGCTGCTAAAACCACCAGCGAGAACTACAGGTGGTCCTCTGGATATAACAGCTTTTATCTATGTGTAATGAAACCAAAATGGGATCAATTCCACCGCAGATTACAGGCTGATTACCTTGTGCTTGCATCACGCGCAAGTGTACACGGAAGAATGACCTCTAGAACATTCCTATTAACACCGTGTTTCGCACTGGCTGCACTGGATCTAGACTTCATTTCTTTCGTTTACACCTCCTCCACAGAACATTCAAATGCCCTGCACCATTGCACCATGGTCTTCGCTTTCTCAGCAGCGCGTTTTTTCTTGGCTTAACTTATGAGTTTGCTTTCCCCACAGCGACGCTTCTCGGGAATGGCCCGCTTAATGGGCGAGCTGATGGAAATTGATGAGCTCTGCCTTTTAACCCGCCTCGTAATCTCACGTGGGCTTGTCACTGGTATTGCTGGTAGCCGGCCGATTTCACCAGCCGTTACCTCCATTTTTCTGCTGCGTGCTCTTCTAGTTGCCATGGCACTTTGACGTGTGAAAAATGTGAATTAACACGCTCTCGGGTGGGGGTCAAAGTTACCCCCCCCCGAAGGTCTTTCCAGAATGTTTCCGAAAAGCGCGGCGCAGCCACGCCAAATTTGGCATGGCTGTAGACAATGGAATGGCTGGTCGTTCAGTTTTAACAGTTTCGATGTCCTTTTGTAGGGTCATTGACCCACGGTAGGTCAAAGTCAAGCCATGAATTCTGCGGAGTGAAGTTCTAGGGAATCGTTCGATCTGATGCAATCTCGGACTGTTAGGCGAAGCCATACACTTCTGAGATACCTTCTTAGGTAATACAACAATTGATTACATTGATCTAAGGTCAGTTTTGAATCTCGGACCAACGTCAAAATCAATCTGTTTTTTTTTTTGCTCTAAGTCTTGCTATATGAGGTACTTTCTGAAGCTTATTTCGAATTTATTAATAACAGGAACCACATCATGCATCTTCCATGGATTTCTTAAAGATCAAAATAGGTCACTGACCTAAAATGATGCAGGTCAACATTTTGTCGTTAGGAACATACTGCTTAACGTAATCTTTGTCGTGTATTCACATGCAAAGCTCGAAGCAGTCTTGCATGCTGTTGGTCTCCATGACTTTCGAAAGGTAAAACAAGGTCGTTGACCTGAAATGAGAATGTGACCTCTTGCCTAGAACAGGTATCTAGGTTCTAGTGGCACGTTGGATACCAAACTGAAGATTGATCTTGTTTGTCCTTATCTGACACGACGGTCATGACCTAGGATCCTCAAACTTTAACCTGAGTGAGTTCAGGTACAGGGTAATGCACCTTCTGAATTTAATGTATCTAGCTCTCTTAGTTCCAGAGATCTTAGATGGGTCAAGTTTGGCCCCACCCGAGCGAAGGGTGTCCAAGCGGCCGCCCGTGCCCGTGTTGACACGTACGATGCCATCACCTTCGTCGCTTCGAGCAGCCCTCTGATCGTCTGCGGCCTGACCGTCCAGAGCCTGGTCGCCCTGGGTCTGATCACCCGTACTCTGATCGGTTACGGCCGCCTGCTCTTCACTGATGGCCGGACGGACTCCATCGGCGAGAGCATGCGCAGCCGCAGCAACATCCGCCTCCGTGAAGATCGCGTCGTTGCACGAAGCAATCCCCAAAGCTCCGAAGCCACTGCCTGCATTCGTAGGACACGACGGATGAGATGGCATGACACGAGATGTATGACGGATGCTATCGCTGCCATCTACTATTAACCTTGTTACGGTGTGATCATTACAACACAGTTAATAGATAGACACATCTAAACGGGGCATCGTCAATCCAACCTCTTCGAGAGCAAATGTCAATATGATATTCGCGAAGTCCAGAATACAAATATGAGACCATTTTCTGATGATGAGCAGATACTCATATTTCAAGGGTAGATATGAAAGAAGAATTTCAAGAAGGTAGTCCAATCTCCTACTCCCCCAGTAAATCTTCCAACCCTATACAAAGAGTCATATTTGATTAGGCGACGTCGATGCAGCTCGGTTGGCAACGGTGCATGCTGCTGGTTCGTAAGATTCCGGGTGCAGGCGTGACCGACAGTCACGAGGTAAAGCGTCATATCCTGAAAAATAACACCGACGTATGTCACCTATCTGAAATAGTTCCAAAAGAATTGACAACATTACTTGCACATCCCAGGGAGTCTATGTCCCCGTCACCTTGGTAAACAAACCCATAGCACAGATTAGTGAACAAGATGTCGATCCCCAAGTCAGACTAATGTTGCACCTTCAGACAGCTATGGATGCATCCCCAAATAATGTACCTACCAAAAGCTAGACTAGCATAGATAGATGACAGAGAGAACCTGCAAGGAAATGGACTGAACACTAGATGCAACGGTAAAAGCTGTGCTATTGGTAAAACCCCTGGACCTGGGAGTTGGGCGCATGCCCACCCCAATTTGCCCACATACATTATTGTTCTATCAAGTTTTGCCTGTATAATAAGCATTTTTCGTATTTGCACATCCAAAATGACGTTTTCTCAATCAGGTTCTAATCCCTAGATTCTAGTTAGATTAGTCCAACCATGATCCCCTCCCATCACCACCCTGAATCTAAAGCATAGTTACGTATATTGAGCTATCTAAAAATCACACGGATATTGTTATCACAACTAGCTCCAGGCAGCTCAACACCACGATCTTGAAACTGCAGGGAAATTTCTCAAAAATATAATTCAACTGTACCTTACGGACCTGTATTTGAATGAAGATGCCTTTGTTAAAACAATCATAAATCAAATCAGTTACTAATTAGTTGCAAATTAATCGATCATTTCATATCCAAAGTGAATATCAACCATGAATAAAATCCTTGCCTCTACTGAAAAACGTTCGTTTAAATCACACAGTCAACACAAAGACCAAATGAATTCCTTCCTGATGTTTTCTTAGATGGGAATCAAAGAAAAACAAAATCAGCGCGAAAGCCAAAATAACTTGGTTAATGATTTTCTCTTTTATCAGTTCGCAAGCTGGTTTTCTCTATGAGCTAGATTGCGTAAGATAAGCATGCTCTATCAAATCCAACCAATACTGTGCTGTTACTGTTACTTCATTGTGAAGTGCTGTGTTACTAGAAAAAAATCTACCTCACCTGGGTACAAAACAACCCACCTACGCAAACACCACCACTACCTTATACACAATACCACCACTACCCAACCTTAACATAGATAGTGCCACTACCTTTACCTGCTACCACCACCTTCCTATTTGCCTTTCTCGAGCACGTATCTGCTTTGTTTACAATTCAATTCAAGCGACTGTAATCCCCATTCTGAGTGATAGACATGATTAACTAAAACAGAAATCCTCAAAGGCCACGGCCAAAAAATAAACCGAGAAGATCTCAAATACTTTCTTACAAATAAAACCGTCACATCTAAGTACATAGCGTTTGAAAATTTCTTTCGGGGAGCACATATTGTTGACTTGAAAGGCGCAAGAGTTTTGTTGGATCCCTTTCAATAAATACCATTTCTACTCACGAAGTGCAGCTCCACTTCACATGGCCCTAACACGCCTCGCGTCCCCGCTTCCTCCGAAGGCCGTGCTGAAATACACGGGAGATATCAACATGCTGACAAGTCGAATAAAGCAGCTTTCTCCAGTATATTTGCAGCAAACTGAGGCTGAAATACTGTTCTAGACGGCGGGATTCGACAAACCGTGCAATTTAAGACGGCACTGAGACGCCAGGAAGACCATTGTTCCACCTGCAGTGTTGTGAAGCATTGTGCTTAGCGGCGACGTGCCGTTCGTGAAAATACGAACGCAGTGCGCCAGTGCTGGACAGCAATCGTTGACTTGCAACGCACTAAACACAAACACATGGTGGGCGCGCTTTTGGTACTGAAATCCCCGAAAAACTGAAATGCCAATAGGTATACTGGCAGTATGCGTTATCAGTCTCAGCCAGAGAACAATTTTTGTCTTTCTAAACCATGGTTCTGGCTCTGCGAACACAAGTATATCGTCAGCACCCTCCAATAACGGAGATGTCGCTGACAAATCCTCTTCGCATAGCAGCTCACCATGTTCAGTTAAAGTGGACATGATGTCACGTGACCAGCCTCGGTTACGTGACTGCGTTTAAACCCGATCCCACCGTCCAGGCGGTGCTGCGCGTCCTCGATGTAATTCATATTCAGTGCCAAAAAGAAACCATTAAAAGGTGATGCAAGCTCATCCTTCATATGTTGAACATGTTTACAGACAACGTACTGTGCAAACGGGTGGATGTCTCTGAGCGTTTACACGCAGGAATAATTGCAAACATTTTGGACGACCCCAGAGAAGCGTGACCAGTCGTTCATGTTAAAATCTAATTCTAGTTGATCCGATCAGGAAATCCTAGTGTTCCTCCGGAGGTAAAACTCAGTCACGCATACATCAATAGCTGACAAGAAAAAAAACACAATTCACGACATTAGATCTGTTGTAATATTTGTCCAGGAACGTCTGATGTGGTATAGTCAAAACGCAACGTTCCAGACCGGTGCATTGAACACCTGATAATGCAGTTTACGGGGAGTGTGCACACCGTTAGGAGAAAGCACAGCAGGCAAACACGTCAAGTAAACGTATCGTCGAATTGAGCAGTCGCATCGCATGCATAGCTTCAGAGATTTCATCATTGTAGAAGGAACACCAACTATAAGGTACGCATTCTGCCGGCAACACGGATCTAAAGATGTGAAAATCGCCGCACACAACCGGTAACTTTGTTCGAGGCTAAGGGAACACGTGAGCATCGTCTTGGGACGCTACATGAACGGCATTTCTCAGGCAAGGTACATTTGGAAATGGCGTTCAAGTCATTGGCTTTAACACCAATCTTCGGTAACAGTACGCCTTTCTGGCCTTACACCTACTGCCGGTCATCTAAACCTTGAAATCCAACCGGCTGTGTGTCGGGGAGCTCTTAGCACGTGCTGGATATGACATGTTTCCAAGACACTATATACTTTATAGAACTATATTCAACTGAGCTATATTCACTGGCAACCAGGACCACTTTCGGAAGCTGGCTTGTTATTGCTGAAAACCAACCCATAGTGAGCACGCCGCTGGTGTATGATGCCCCAAAATATTCTAGAATATTTCCCGTACATATATCTGTATGACACTGTGAATCGTGCAGTCAAAACCAATGTCCAGAAAAGCTGAACGCTATTGTGTCGAATTTAACAATTTTCCCTTCACGCCTAACGTAGCCACAATTCCATCCCGTGGCCTGCTCCGCATGTTCGCTTGAGTGACCCAGAGTACAGGGACGCGCCACTGGGCTCAGCCTTGGCAAGTGGCCAATACCGGTGCCACGCTTCCACCCGGCCCTATCGTGTCTTGGCGCGGCAAATGGATTCGTTGCTATGCTAGCAATACGATTAGCCAGTCCCACACGCCTAGTCTTCGTAATAGTGTCGACTGTATGCACGCGGCCGAAGGTGGACGCGGCAACGCTACCTGTCAATAAGGTCGATTATTCCCTGGCGGCCTCTCTGGAAACTTGACGTTCCATTATTTGGGCATTCTATACTTTGAACATTACGTAAGTAGGATATCCCGTACTTTGGACATACCTTGATTTACTCGTGCTTGGGACATTGTACACTTGGACATTATGAATGCCTCCCATGTTTGGTGAGCTGTGTAAGGTGATATCTAATGTGAGGTTGATCCATTGGTCATTTGATCTGTATATTTATTTTGATCGATCGTTTGTCTTTGGTGAATGGAAAGTCCAGTATCTCTTCAATACAAGCATGTTATTGGA
Source organism: Pollicipes pollicipes (assembly GCF_011947565.3). Lineage (NCBI taxonomy): Eukaryota > Metazoa > Arthropoda > Thecostraca > Pollicipedomorpha > Pollicipedidae > Pollicipes > Pollicipes pollicipes. The sequence goes on along the minus strand of NW_023596805.1, from coordinate 17,986,557 downwards.
AAAGAAGTTGGGTGTAAAAATAGCTACCACAGCTAAAGAAATGAAAAATGAAGGACGTAAAGGCATTTCATGTGCTTAAGTATACAAACCTGTGAGGAAGGAAGAATTCCACTTCTGGCTCTTTAAATTCCTACGCTTGGGATATTAAGATGTGACGCGTTTTGAACAGAACTTGTTACGAGAGAAACATGCCCTCAGGAATGGCAACGTTCGCATTTACAGGAAACACAGCCATTTAAAATTCGGTTCATTGGCTGTCAGCATTGCAAAGCGACGGTCGCGTACAAGGCCAACAAAAACGCCGAGAAAAGGCAGACATTTATTCAGATCAGATAGCGTATCGAACAAAGGCCCTGAAAGGATAGCCCACTCACGTCTATCCCTGCGACAGGATGATGCTATCAAGAGGCAAGGTAAGCCATCGGCGAGCAAGCAAAAGCAAAGGAGGACAGCAGAAGCTTCGAAGCCACGCCGTGGTAGGTGTTCGCAACATCTCGCATGATGCGATAAAGTCTGACTAAGAAAAACGTGTCAGAGGGCGATGGATGGCGTCCGCACGTCCGAAAATCCAGCGCGTACTGATTCAAAATCAGCTGGGACACCGCATTTGGTCGCCACAGTTACCGAGCGGCTAATGCAGCTCCTGTTCCAACTGGTTAAACGCACGCCGACCGGGGATTATAATCACGTGGACATTGTGAAAGCTGATGACTTCCAGGAAACCCCGACAAAAAAGCATACCGTTGGAGGATTTCAGTAAGAAGATAGCTGGCTTACGGTGCATGCCGCTCCTGTCAAATTTTTGGGCCGACCTCAACTTCGTGTGGCTTGACCTTGGTCTAGGACGAGGACTTATTTCTAGGCTTTGCGTTGCACATTGTTCTAGGCTTCAATGTCTGAGGTTGCAAGCATTCAGCTAGTTCCCGAACGCACTGAATGCGCTCGGTTTGCCATGAAATCCCACCATCAGGACGGATTTAGCTCTCAATAACTCCTCATCAACCAATGCTTTCACAAAACTAGCCGCAGAATGGTGTCACCCACATATGGCCACTGTCACAGTGCAAAAATGGTCTCGCTGCTGTAGAAAACCAGCCCGCCAATGGCACTTCAAGTTTGCGGCAGGTCATAACTGCTGTACGCATGCGTTTCATATGACTTTTACGACTGATTTATATTGATATCGATGGTGATATCATTTGTATCTAGCGATTATCTAGTACCTAGAAAGATTAATTCCCGGACTTCTGCCCACTGTTCGCTAATCCTGAAGAGTGTAATTCCGGTGTGTTAATGAAGCGAGCACGGGATGAAGCTTGTCGAAACCAACTTTCGCCACGTCAAAGCATCGGGACGAGAGGTGCAACATTCTCCAGAATGCTAGCTCGCCACCCGACCCGCTCCAGTCTGCTACTGATCCACCGCGCAGAATCTCGCTTTGTTACCTTGCTGAACCAGCATTAACTCACAAGTATAAAGTTAAGTGCAATCGTCACTTTGAACTTTTTTCTGAAGTTAAGCCTATGCATGAAATGTGCATGATTTACGCTACCAGTGGTATGTCATGCACAACCTTGTTTCAAAGATGGGCCCCGACAGCCAGCGCTGATGGACGTCATGAGTGACGTCAGAGCGGTTTCCGATCTCGAGCACGTCGGATCTGCCAGCAGCACTGCCTATGCCCTGACAATACAGCTGGTGGAAGTCATGAGTGACGTCAGAGTGGTTTCCGATCTGGAGCACGTCGGATCTGCCAGCAGCACTGCCCATGTCATGACAATACAGCTGGTGGAAGTCATGAGTGACGTCAGAGTGGTTTCCGATCTCGAGCACGTCGGATCTGCCAGCAGCACTGCCGATGCCCGGACAATACAGCTGGTGGAAGTCATGAGTGACGTCAGCATATATCTGCTCTACAAACAATAAGTTGTTTGTGTTTAGTAATGCAGGAGATTGATAATCAAAGGAACACCATGACAGAACTTTTGCACAAATAGGCGCCTACCATAAGCTTTTCGGAGTGCAGTGGCCAAAAAGTTGTCAGCAAAACGTACAAACACCAGTACTGCTGCTGCGATTTTTGCACCGCAACGGACACATTGTTCCTACATTAGCAAAAGGCACCGATGCAACACGATGCCGCCTCCGTGGTCGAGGGGAAATATGCTTGACTGGTAATCCAGTAGCACTGGGTACCAGTTCCAGGACGAGCGCATCGTTTCGCCCGAAAAACACCTCTTGCTCCTGACCTGACCTGACGAACACCTGACCTCTTTGAAACGTAAAGGTAAGCTGGAAACTGGCCAACGAAAGTCAACCCAAATGTCGTACCGACCTCCTCCAACGAACCAGGTAACCAGCACAGACGGCTCGATGTATTTACCGAGATCGCGGCGGCTTTCACGTGCTGGCTGACAGATATCGTCGCTGGTGCACTATGCATGCTCATTGTATCATGTTGTTCACATCTCGCATTACTAAAGGAACCCTCAAATGCGTAACTTTCTTTGCCACCAGCGTTCACCCCATGTGCATTTGACCGTAGCCAATGAAGTGATGGCCGTGTCTCTAGGGCACAACTACTAGCCATATACATGGCAGAGAATTCATCCTTTCCTGCCCACTGATTGACTAATATTTTAGTATTGCGTTTGTACACGCACAGCCATTGATGGGATCGCTGACAAAAATCGTGTCTGTCATGATAGCTATTGCAGAACTCAGCTGCACATTTCAGCACCAAAATTAGCCATAGAAAGCTTCAGCACTCCTCTCAAGCGCGTAGTTGGAAAGTGCGCGTATATTTTAGTACTTTGTAGCATGACTGACAGGAGAACTGTCATTGCAAAGTTAAATCTGGTCCTGTGAGCACGGATCATGCCCTGCGACCAGGAAGTGATCCAGATGACATGAAGGCTGTACTCAGTTCGAACCATTCTTCCGCACTGCTACCTTTCACCACACACGTAAGTTAGCATTATGCACAGTACACAGCCCGCTCTCTGATCCATTGCCAAGACAAGCTTGCCACATCCGAACAAACAACTGTGGATTATCTAAAGCTTACGAATGGTTGGAACTAAAGCCTTGATAAAAATTTGCTAGCTACATCAGTTCCCATTTTGGCAATGCTTGCTTAATACTCCTTTGCTCTCAGTTTTAATCGTAAATTTGATATTGCAAGTAACTTTTTCATGCTTCAACTGTCTTCAACTCCAGTCATTTGAACAGTTGGTTTGTTTTAGTCACCTAAACATGA
>NW_023596805.1:17970658-17982298 GCF_011947565.3 Pollicipes pollicipes | reverse complement strand
GCGCTGGCTCTAGGGGGGGGGGGGGGAGGCGGCGGCCAGCTGGCGCTGCGCCCGCCGCGCTCACGCCGCGCCGGCCGCCTGCCTGAGGGGCGACCGTCGGTGGGAGGCGGCGGCGCGGCGTACTGACAAAGAATAGCGAGTTTGATGTGGCAGCTCCTATATTTGCGAGTACGTTAGGAGGCTACCACCTGTCCCTAATTTTGGGAGAATGCGAGTTAGGATGGATAAGACGGGACTTTTTCCGACGATGAGAATGAGAAAGGAAAAAGAAAAAAGCTTTCGGACGGGAGCCGACAATTAAAATGAGGCATGAAAAAGTTGCAATGAGATGAGAATGAAAAGAAGCATCGAACTTATCGATACGATACATGGTAATACCAATCGGGTGCCACGATTCCATGTTGTAGGTGGTGTGGCAGTCCGGAGTAAAGCTTAAGGGTAAAGGAAGACCAGGAATTCACGCGTCATGCACGGAAATCACACATTCCAGCTAACAATCGTGCTGATGACAGATCGAATATGGCCAGGCTCAAATCCCTTCTGTGACATCGTTTTGGTAGAATGGAAAAGTACCTTTTACCCCAGGCAGCCGTACCATGGGCAATACTAATGAGGACATGTTTGTGATTTCCCTCGCAATCGATTTTCTGAACACCGGTCAATACGTTGACTGTACGCAGTGCCCGCAGGGTCATGGCCTGAGACACGGTGGCCTAACCTGACACAAAACAAAGACTCGAGCTGAATCATGAATCGATTCATGAGTCAATCGTTTTGGGATAAGCGGTAGGCTGAATTGATTCAGTGTAAAAAATATCCCGTTAAGTCTTGACCTTGAATCACACTTCTTCGTAGATTTAATGAGCTTAATCATGAGTCAATCATTACCAACGATAATGCGTCAGTAAGTCATATGGCTCAAATGAAAATGGCAAAATGAAGAAACACAGCACACCTCATGCAACTTAACAGCCCAATTCAGAGTGTTAAAAAGAACGGTATGCAGCATTAGCTGTAAAGATATATACCAAGTCACACAACAGCTGCTATTGTCATTGCTAAGCAGTGAGCACAATATGGTTCATCCTCAACGAAAGATTTCCAAATTTCAGCTAGGAACCAGAAGATATTGCGTGGTATATACATTTTACATTCCTATATCCTAACCTGAAATCAGTGAAAAAGCATCCGCTACCTACAAACTCAAAGAGATGGTCATATTTTCCTTGTCACAACAATGAGCTAATTCATTCCTGATCCCACATTCACTTCTACTTGAATTGCTACAAGCATGCCTTTCCTGAGGCCAAATGAAATAAGCAAGGTCGTTTTATCTCATGTGCGCATCGTATGTCACACATAACCTCCTAGGGATATCATCAATGACAATTCACACGCGGCACGCCTGTTGTCGCAGATATACAGACTAGACAGGGCAGATTAAAGGAGTGGTCCGGTCGCTGGTACGTAAAGCCAGCTGCCATATTGGTAAACACAAAAAGCATAGACTTATGCTGACAGCCATCGCAATTCCTGCGGCGAGGGGGTCGCTGCGTAAGATCATAGAAACACAAATTAAAGCTGAAATCGATTTTGAAGGCATTTATGAGATAGAGCCGCATGTCAACTGGTCCCTGAAATATCTATGTCTTGTATTTCAGCTGATTCAAAGAGTTGCCCGCATGTAAGCAATCCCCACCGCCGACCTCCACGATCGCTGCCTGCGTGGACTGTGCGCCGTGCTCACACCGAGCGATGGTGAGGCCGCTATTTTCCCGTCTACTTGACGCTCTGGAGCTCTGCGGAAGCAGGCTGCCGTCGTATCCGATGCGTGCGGGCGACAACCGCTCAGAGAGCCTGTGGAGCGCTTGTCCACCCCTGGCGACAGCCGCGGCCCCTCCGCTGGCCCTGATGGCTCCTCCACGGTCACGCCAAGCTTCGGCGGGACTACCGTTCTACCCGACGTTCGTATGGCAAGTGGCCTAGGCTTCAACCGCCGTCGTGCCGGATTTCGTAGTGGGCGCTCGGGGGCGCAATATTTGATACTGCCGTGGGGTGGACGTCGGCACACCTGATGACGCAATGATGCTGCCGGTGTGCACGGATCAGCAGCCGCGTGTGTGGCGTCTACGTACAAGTCGATGCCGAACCTGTATCGTGCGGGGCATGATGTCTCTTTCCTCTGCCTTTGTCATTTCTACGGCCTTCATAGATAGACGACGTAGTGTCTTCATACATCAATAGATAGCCACGCTCAGATATATCGGACGCCCGAGGTCCGACCCCATCCGACCAGGTCAGGGACTGGTTGGCCAGTTTCTAGTAAATTAAATGAATAGTTTTGAGCGCTCAAGATCAGCTATTTATCTACACACCAATAATTATCACAACAATAATAGCAATAATATATCCGACCAGCCGTACCGAACCGGCCACCTAGACCGTCACGAAGCATCACAAGCATCTTCCAGGAATATTACCTGGGATTTGCGCGTACTTTTTCTGCAAACTAACAGTAAAACTGCATTGAAATATAAACAGTTATTAAGCTAACTGGCACAAAACATTGATCAAACGTCCCACACAAATTGACATACTTCAACACCGCACATCAAAACACGGCCAGTTCTTGCCACGAGAGCCCAGCTCACATATAACAGAGGCCTAAACAGATAGCAGGGAACAGGCCGGACGAACCTGACGATCGGAGGAGTGTGAGATTATTGCAGAAAATGAGATGTGCTGGTCATGCCACCAGACAAATGAAAACAGAATGTCGGCGCCAACGGCTCACCAAATGTTCTCTTAACAGCACTGCTTTAGTGATTTTTTTGCGGATCCTGTTCCATTGCAGGCGTGCGTTGTGCAGCTTCGCCTGGTGATAAAGACACAGCCGTTGGTAGGTCACCACCAGAATCCTGATCATCTCAGTGTGGTGGTTTTCCAAACCATTCTAAGTTTCCAAAGGGTGGTGGCCGGGATCTCACACGTCACCGGTACCGGTGCAGCACACCACCACACTCTCCAGTATCCGCTAGAGCACCGCATGGTAAGCCGCGTCCAGCTGCGCAATGTAGCGGCGGAGCTCCTCCTCAGCACTCAGGACCACCTTTTGGCCGCTCCTGGAGACGGATTCATCACCCCACCGCGATTTTTTCAGTCACAGACGGTGACATAGGGAAGTATGCTCGTCGCACTCCTGAAGGCCCACCGGCGCCTCTTGGCATGTGGCACAGCCTTTCCTGTCCAGTGCCCTTCGAACACGGTGACTTAATTGACTGCATTAGCGACCACGAAGGACAGCGCCAGCTGGCAGTCATGATCTTCCGGTATATCCAGCACTTCGGTGTTGCTGTCTGTGTCACACATGCCATCAACCCCCCGCTGCCTGTGACTGTGACCAGGCTCTAGTATGGATTCGGACCTATCCCCTGTGATGTCACTGCTGCGTCCCGTGAAAATGCCGGAATGCAGCGTCGAACTAGCTGGCGCTCGGGTTGTTGTTTTATCCACCTGAGGAAACATGAATAGATGGTAACGAACGCAGTAGAACCGTCGAACTCTAGGTGAGAATTACGGGTCAGTTTCTGGGCTTTAAGACACTGGGGTACTTGTTATAAAAAAGTTGGAGTAGATAGTATTGATATCCTGTTCTCCAAAAAGTGAAAGCAGCCTGCCAAGCAAGTAGGACAACCTAATTTCACGCCAGTCAATGGTGTTTTGAAGGGTAGCTCATCAAGGTCACTGCTGGTTGTAAACTGTGAAAAAATGGAACTCATAACTATGAGCGTACATTTAGTGGCCATTGATCACAATCTTAATACTTAAGTGATTATGCACCAGCAAGCCAACGCACTGTTTGTGACAAAGTCCTGCATAGCTTTGCCACTGTATATTATGCACATGAATGTTTGGGGCTAAAAACAGGGGAAAATGCTACATGCACTTCCAAAACAGTACCTTTACCGGATGCTACTCAAAAGTTCAATCCTTGTCATGCGTATCAGTGTACGAGGGAATTATTTGCAATCTGGATGGCCATAGTATCTTCCAAGTGACACGGGCATGCAGCCAGGAATGATAAAGTGATCTTCAAGTTATTGAACAACTTTTCAACTCTAAGGGCAGTTTTATTTACAAAAATAATCCGCAATTAAAACATTCATGTTCAGGTGACTAAAACAAACCAACTGTTCAAATGACTGGAGTTGAAGACAGTTGAAGCATGAAAAAGTTACTTGCAATTTCAAATTTACAATTAAAACTTAGAGCAAAGCAGTGCTAAGCAAGCACTGCCAAAATGGGAACTAATGTAGCTAGCAAATTTTTATCAAGGTTTTAGTTGCAGCCATCCTTAAGATTTAGATAATCCACAGTTGTTTGCTGGGATGTGGCAGGCTTGTCTCGGCAACGGATAAGGGAGTGGGCTGTGTTCTGTGCATAATGCTAACCTACGTGCGTGGTGAAAGGTTGCAGTGTGGGAGAATAGTTCGAACTGAATACAGCCTCACGTCATCTAGATCGCTTCCTGGTCGCAGGGCATGATCCGTGCTCACAGGACCAGATTTAACTTTGCAATGACAGTTCTCCTGTCAGTCATGCTACAAAGTACAAAAATCTACGCGCACTTTCCAACTACACGCTCGAGAGGAGTGTTGAAACTTTCTATGGCTAATTTTGGTGCTAAAATGTGCAGCTGAGTTCTGCAATAGCCATCATGACAGACACGATTTTTGTCAGCGATCCCATCAATGGCTGGGCGTGTACAAACGCAATACTAAAATATTAGTCAATCAGTGGGCAGGAAGGGATGAATTATCTGCCATGTATATGGCTAGTAGTTGTGCCCTAGAGACACGGCCATCATTTCATTGGCTACGGTCAAGTGCACACAGGGTGAACGATGGGGGCAAAGGACGTTACGCATTTGAGGGTTCCTTGAGTAATGCGAGATGTGAACAACATGATACAATGAGCATGCATAGTGCACCAGCGACGACATCTGTCAGCCAGCACGTGAAAGCCGCCGTCATCTTGGTAAATACATTGAGCCGTCTGTGCTGGTTAACTGGTTCGTCGGAGGAAGTCGGTACGGCATTTGGGCTGACCTTCGTTGACCATTTTCCAGCTTACCTTTACGTTTCAAAGAGGTCAGATGTTCGTCAGGTCAGGCCAGGAGCAAGAGGTGTTTCTCGGGCGAAACGATGCGCTCGTCCTGGAACTGGTACCCAGTGCTACTGGATTACCAGTCAAGCATATTTCCCCTCGACGACGGAGGCGGCATCGTGTTGCATCGGTGTCTGTTGCTAATGTAGGCACAATGTGTCAGTTACGGTGCAAAAATCACAGCAGCAGTACTGGTGGTTGTACGTTTTGCTGACAACTTTTTGGTCACTGCACTCCGAAAAGCTTATGGTAGGCGCCTATTTGTGCAAAAGTTCTGTCATGGTGTTCCTTTGATTATCAATCTCCTGCATCACTAAGCACAAACAACTTATCGTTTGTAAAGCAGGTATATGCTGACGTCACTCATGACTTCCACCAGCTGTATTGTCCGGGCATGGGCAGTGCTGCTGGCAGATCTGACGTGCTCCAGATCGGAAACCACTCTGACGTCACTCATGACTTCCACCAGCTGTATTGTCAGGGCATGGGCAGTGCTGCTGGCAGATCCGACGTGCTCGAGATCGGAAACCGCTCTGACGTCACTCATGACGTCCATCAGCGCTGGCTGTCGGGGCCCATCTTTGAAACAAGGTTGTGCATGACATACCACTGGTAGCGTAAATCATGCACATTTCATGCATAGGTTTAACGTCAGAAAAAAGTTCAAAGTGACGATTGCACTTAACTTTATACTTGTAAGTTAATGCTGGTTCAGCAAGGTATCAAAGCGGGATTCTGCGCGGTGGATCAGTAGCAGACTGGAGCGGGTCGGGTGGCGAGCTAGCATTCTGGAGAATGTTGCGCCTCTCGCCCCGATGCTTTGACGCGGCGAAAGTTGGTTTTGACGAGCTTCATCCGGTGCTCGTTTATTTGACACACCGGAATTACACTCTTCGGGATTAGCGGGCAGTGGGCAGAAGTGCGGGAATTTATCTTTCTAAGTGCTAGATAATTGCTAGATACAAATGATATCGCCATCGATATCAATATAAAAGAGTCGTAAAAGTCATATGAAACGCATGCGTACAACAGTGATGACCTGCCACCAACTTGCAGTGCCATTGGCGGGCTGGTTTTCTAGAGCAGCGAAACCATTTTTGCACTGCGACAGCGGCCATATGCGGGTGACACCATTCTGCGGCTAGTTTTGTGAAAGCGTTGGTTGATGATGAGTTATTGAGAGCTGAATCCGTCCTGATGGTGAGATTTCATGGCAAACCGAGCGCATTCAGTGCGTTCGGGAACTAGCTGAACGATTGCAACCTCAGACATTGAAGCCTAGAACAATGTGCACCGCAAAGCCTAGAAATAAGTCCTCGTCCTAGACCAAGGTCAAGCCACACGAAGTTGAGGTCGGCCCAAAAATTTGACCGGGGCGGCATGCACCACGTAAGCCAGCTATCTTCTTACTGAAATCCTCCAACGGTAAGCTTTTTTGTCGGGGTTTCCTGGAAGTCATCAGCTTTCACAATGTTCACGTGATTATAATCCCCGGTCGGCGTGAGCTTGACCAGTTGGAACAGGAGCTGCATTAGCCGCTCGGTAACTATGGCGACCAAATGCGGTGTCCCAGCTGATTTTGAATAAGTACGCACTGGACTTTCGGACGTGCGGACGCCATCCATCGCCCTCTGACACGTTTTTCTTACGTCAGACTTTATCACATTATGCGAGATGTTGCGAACACCTACCACGGCGTAGCTTCGAAGCTTCTGCTGTCCTCTTTTTTCTTTTTTTTCTTTTTGCTTGCTTGCCGATGGGTTACCTTGCCTCTTGATAGCATCATCCTGTCGCAGGGATAGACGCGAGTGGGCTATTCTTTCAGAGCCTTTGCTCGATACGCTATCTGATCTGAATCAATGTCTGCCTTTTCTCGACGTTTTTGTTGGCCTTGTACGCGGCCGTCGCTTTGCAATGCTTACAGCCAATGAACCGAATTTTAAATGGCTGTGTTTCCTGTAAATGCGAACGTTGCCATTCCTGGGGCATGTTTCTCTCGTAACAAGTTCGATTCAAAACGCGTCACATCTTAACATCCCATGCGTAGGAATTTAAAGAACCAGAAGTGGAATTCTTCCTTCCTCAGAGGTTTGTATATTTAAGCACATGAAATGCCTTTACGTCCTTCATTTTTCATTTCTTTAGCCGTGGTAGCTATTTTTACACCCAACTTCTTTTCCAATAATATGCGTGTATTGAAGAGATACTGGACTTTCCATTCATCGAAGACAAACGATCAATCAAAATAAATATACAGATCAAATGATCAATAGATCAACCTCACATTAGATAACACCTTACACATCTCACCAAACATGGGAGGCATTCATAATGTCCAAGTGTACAATGTCCCAAGCACGAGTAAGTCAAGGTATGTCCAAAGTACGGGATATCCTACTTACGTAATGTTCAAAGTATAGAATGCCCAAGTAATGGAACCTGAAGTTTCCGGAGAGGCCGCCAGGGAATAATCGACGTTATTGACAGGTAGCGTTGCCGCGTCCAGGTTCGGCCGCGTGCATACAGTCGACACTATTACGAAGACTAGGCGTGTGGGACTGATTAATCGTATTGCCAGCATAGCAACGAATCCATTTGCCGCGTCAAGACACGATAGGGCCGGGTGGAAGCGTGGCACCGGTATTGGCCACTTGCCAAGGCTGAGCCCAGTGGCGCGTCCCTGTACTCTGGGTCGCTCAAGCGAACATGCGGAGCAGGCCACGGGATGGAATTGTGGCTACGTTAGGCGTGAAGGGAAAATTGTTAAATTCGACACAATAGCGTTGGGCGATTCTGGACACTGGTTTTGGCTGCACGATTTAGTGTCACACAGATGTATGTACGGGAAATATTCTGGAATAGTTTGGGGCATCGTACACCAGCGGCGTGCTCACTGTGGGCTGGTTTTCAGCAATAACAAGCCAGCTTCCGAAAGTGATCCTGGTTACCAGTGAATATAGCTCAGTTGAATATAGTTCTAGATAGTATATAGTGACGTAGAAACATGTCATATCCAGCACGTGCCAAGAGCTCCCCGACACACCGCCGGTTGGATCTCAAGGTTTAGATGACCGGCAGAAGGTGTAAGGCCAGAAAGGTGTACTGTTCCCGAAGATTGGTGTTAAAGCCAATGACTTGAACGCCATTTCCAAATGTACCTTACCTGAGAAATGTCGTTCATGTAGCGTCCCAAGACGATGCACACGTGTTCCCTTAGCCTCGAACAAAGTTACCGGTTGTGTGCAGCGATTTTCACATCTTTAGATCCGTGTTGCCGTCAGAATGCGTACCTTATAATTGGTGTTTCTTCTACAATGGTGAAAGCTCCTATGCACGCGATGCGACTACTCAATTCGACGATACGTTTTCTTGACGTGTTTGCCTGCCGTGCTTTCTTCTGACGGTGTGCACACTCCCCGTAAACCGAATTATCGGGTGTTCAATGCACCGGTCTAGAACGTTACGTTTTGACTATACCTTATCAACCGTTCCTGCACAAATATTACAACAGATCTGATGTCGTACATTGTGTTCCTTTCTTTTCAGCTATTCATGTGTGCAAAACGGAGTTTTACCTCCGGAGGAACACTAGAGTTTCCTGATCGGATTAACTAGAATTAGATTTTAATATGAACGACTGGTCACGCTTCTCTGGGGTCGTCCAAAATTTTTGCAATTATTCCTGCGTGTAAACGCTCAGAGACATCCACCCGTTTGCACAGTACGTTGTCTGTAAACGCATGTTCAACATATGAAGGATGAGGTTGCATCACCTTTTAATGGTTTCTTTCTGACACTGAATATGAATTACATCGAGGACGCGCAGCACCGCCTGGACGGGAGGGTCGGGTTTAAACGCAGTCACGTAACCGAGGCTGGTCACGTGACATCATGTGCGCTTTCATTGAACATGGTGCGCCGTTATGCGAAGCGGATTTATCAGCCACATATCCGTTATTGGAACGTGCTGACAATATGCTTGTGTTCGCAGACACAGAAGCATGGTTTAGAAAGATAAAAATTGTTCTCTGGCTGAGATTGATGACGCATACAGGAAGCATACCTACTGGCATTTCAGTATTTCGGGATTTTAGTACCAAAAGTGCACCTGCCATGTTTTTTTTGTGCGTTGCAAGTCAACGATTGCTGTCCAGCACTGGCGCACTGCGCCTATTTTCACAAACGGCGCGTCGCCGCTAAGCGCAATGCTACACAACACTGCAGGTGGAACAACGGCCTTCCCGGTGTCTCAGTGCCGTCTTAAATAGCACGTTTTGTTGAATCCCGCCGTCTAGAACAGTATTTCAGCCTCACTTTGCTGCAACTATACTGGAAGAAGCTGCTTTATTCTACTTGCCAGCATGTTGATATCCCCCGTGTGTTTCAGCACGGCCTTCGGAGGAAGCGGGGACGCCAGGCGTGTTTGGGCCATGTGAAGTGGAGCTGCGCTGCGTGAGTAGAAATGGTGGTTATTGAAAGGGATCCAGTAAAACTACCGTGCTCCTTAAGTCAGCAATATGTGCTCCCTGAAAGAAATTTTCAAATGTTATGTGTTTAACTGTGACGTTTTTTATTTGTAAGAAAGCATTTGAGAACTCGTCGGTTTATTTTTTGGCTGTGGCCTTTGAGGATTTCTGTTGTAGTTAATTATATTTAACACTCAGAAGGGGGGTTACAGTCGCTCGAATTAAATTGTAAACAAAGCAGAAACATGCGCGAGAAAGGCAAGTAGGGAGGTGGTGGTGGCAGGTAAAGGTAGTGACATTATCTACGTTTAGATGGGTAGTGGTAGTATTGTGTATAAGGTAGTGGTGGTATTTGCGCAGGTGGGCTGTTTTGTACCCAGGTGAGGCAGATTTTGTCCAGTAAGACAGCCACTCACAATGAAGTCACAGTCATGAGCGCATCATTGGTTGGATTTGATAGAGCATGTTTATCTTACGCAATCAAGTTCATACAGAAAAGCAATTTGAGAAATGATAAGAGAGAAAATAATTAAGCAACTTATTTTGGCTTCGCGCTGATTTTGTTTTTCTTTGATTCCCATCTAAGAAAACATCAGGAAGAATTCGTTTGGTCTTTGTGTTGACTGTGTGATTTAAACAAACGTTTTTCAGTAGAGACAAGGATTTTATTCATAGTTGATATTCACTTTGGATATGAAATGATCGATTAATTTGCAACTAATAAGTAACTGATTTGATTCATGATTGTTTTAACAACGGCATCTTCATTCAAATACAGGTCCGTAAGGTACAGTTGAATTATATTTTTGAGAAATTTCCCTGCACTTTCAAGCTCGTTGTGTTGAGCTGCCTGGAGCTAGTTTTGATAACAATATCCGTGTGATTTTTAGATAGCTCAATATACGTAACTATGCTTTGGATTCAGGGTGGTGATGGGAGAGGATCATGGTTGGACTAATCTAACTAGAATCTAGGGATTAGAACCTGATTGAGAAAGCGTCATTTTGGATGTGCAAATACGAAAAATGCTTATTATACAGGCAAAACTTGATAGAACAATAATGTATGTGGGCAAATTGTGGTGGGCATGCGCCCAACTCCCAGGTCCAGGGGCTTTACTAATGGCACAGCTTTTACCGTTGCATCTAGTGTTCAGTCCATTTCCTTGCAGGTTCTCTCTGTCATCTATTTATGCTAGTCTAGCTTTTGGTAGGTACATTATTTGGGATGTATCCATAGCTGTCTGAAGGTGCAACATTAGTCTGACTTGGGGATCGACATCTTGTTCACTAATCTGTGCTATGGGTTTGTTTACCAAGGTGACGGGGACATAGACTCCCTGGGATGTGGAAGTAATGTCAATTCTTTTGGAATTATTTCAGATAGGTAACATACGTCGGTGTTATTTTTCAGGATATGACGCTTAACCTCGTGACTGCCGGTCACGCCTGCCCCGGAATCTTACGAACCAGCAGCATGCACCGTTGCCAGCCGAGCTGCATCGACGTCGCCTAATCAAACATGACTCTTTGTATAGGGTTGGAAGATTTACTGGGGGAGTAAGAGATTGGACCACCTTCTTGAAATTCTTCTTTCATATCTACCCTTGAAATATGAGTGTCTGCTCATCATCAGAAAATGGTCTCATATTTGTATTCTGGACTTCGCCAATATCATATTGACATTTGCTCTCGAAGAGGTTGGATTGACGATGCCCCGTTTAGATGTGTCTATCTATTAACTGTGTTGTAATGATCACACCGTAACAAGGTTAATAGTAGATGGCAGCGATAGCATCCGTCATACATGTCGTGCCATGCCATCTCATCCGTCGTGTCCTACGAATGCAGGCAGTGACTTTGGAGCTTTGGGGATTGCTTTGTGCAACGACGCGATCTTCACGGAGGCGGATGTTACTGCGGCTGCGCATGCTCTCGCCGATGGAGTCCGTCCGGCCACCAGTGAAGAGCAGGCGGCCGTAACCGATCAGAGTACGGGTGATCAGACC